>NW_028186979.1:173987-298987 GCF_003343005.1 Rhea americana | reverse complement strand
TGTTTTTTCCATAACATGTTGAATTCTTTGGAAATTCTGGCTTTGTCAATATAATTTTATTCTTGTAATACCAAGGTGATGGTGAATGCCATGTTCAGATACTACATTAAACATAAACCGAAAAAAATAGATCTTTTCAAATTTTTAGAGGCATTCAGGGAATTAAATGTTCTTTTGCTTACAAAACACCAGGTAGAAGTTAAAGGAGAGTTTTGTCATATATTTTATACTCTAATTGTGTTTGTAACTATGAAGGAGCTGCTGCTGAGGCCTGTAAGTCTAAGTCATAACCCTGCAGTAGCAGGATAAGCTAGCGAAACAACCTTATATGTTATTGGTGTTTCCTTGGATGTGTATTGAAATGCTGGTACTGGTTAGGACTAGTGCAACAGTGGTTGCCTCAGTTCTATCTTTTTTAATCTTCTTATGAGACAATTCTTACTTTGAAATTAAATGATACATGACTTAGTGGGTGTTTTGCTCCCAGCTCTTAGGTGCTTAACTTAAATTGCTAGCTGGACATCCTAACTACTCAGTGAAGATGCACAGGCTCCTCKGCAGAGCAGTTTAGGGCAGGATGCTAGGAGCAGTAAAATTCACRTGAAAGCAGCACCTTTCTCACCAGCGGCCGGCTGGAAAGCTCGGAAGGGTTAGCATCCCAGTTTGGGCACTGAGGGTTAAGTGCTCGAAGCTAGGCAGTGTGTCTGGCTGCGACAGGGCAGAYGCAGACCATTTTTTAAATTTCAGTAATACGTAGGAACACCAAGCTAGCAAGAACCCTCTAGTGCTCTCTGCAGTGCATGGCGTGAGGCAGTGCCTAGACGTCGGAGTTTACACTGGTAAGACTTCTGTACCTGCTGCTCATGTTTCCAGGTTCCTGAACTGAACTGGACTACACAGAGTGCACACAGTTAAGGAGATGAATATATGTCTTTGTGGCGTTAGGTCTTTAAAAAATATCAAGAGACAAAGGGTGAGAGAGATCTAAAATAAATTACAAAAACAAAAAAAAGAGGCATAGACCCATTCAGACAGTGGTGAAGCCAATAAAAGAACTCAAATCTTATGTATGCAAAGCAGAGCCTCTCCCCTGTACCTTGCTCCTGATACTGTTTATTCTGTTCGCTTGATAGCTTTTCAAATTCATCATGGATAACAGCATAATAATRATCAGTACTCTCATATGCTCAAAACTGTGAATTAATTTTGAAGAATAAACTTGGTCCAGAACCTTGAATACTTTTAGCTGTGAACAGTGCCTCCAGGTACACTGCAGTTACTCAAAGCACTCTCGGTGTTTGCAGAACGTCTGTCAGCTAAGGAGCTGAAGGAAAACATGGATTTGAGTGTTTTTTCATTATGATTAGTACAAACTTTGCCAATTTCATTAACTGACTTAAAGGACAACAGGAGTCACAACCTGAAAATAAATTTAAAAGCCACTTCAATTTATACTGGTATAACGCTTGTAAGTTATACTGGTGTAAATCCCGCAGTTCCTATAGAGTAACTGAGAGCAAACTGTGGCCTGTGTGATTTACCAAGCAGAGGTGAATATCTGCTTTGGAAGGATTGCCCTACTGTGTTGCTATGCATTTATTTTATTTTAKTTTTAGTTTYTAAAAAACACATTGTATGCCCAATAGATGGCTATGGTGTATCATGTAAATAGGWATTTAGACACATCATAAAAATCCTAACAAGACTCCATTAAAAAATACTGATTACATCCACTGGCCTATTTTAAAAGCTTCATAACATGAACATTTAAATGTTTTCTCAAATAACAAAAGCAATTAGATTCTGTAATGGATTAATCACTTGCCAAATAYCACATGCTTCAGACTGAAAGACATTTTAACAAATAAAAGCCCTAAAAAGAATCTTATGCTGGTAGTGCAGCTCTCTATATATTAATGAGAATTCTTTTAATGCATATATGTATTTGAGAGCAGATAAAGCTATTGTACAGAAATTAAAGCAAAACACAATCTTAGTCTGAAACAATATGCATCAAATTTCAGTGAAGAATGAACTGTTGAGGCCAAATGATAAATCCTTCAGATTTAGAATGGAAATACTGATAGAGCTCTCACTATTTCRTGAATTTCAATTTGATTRTTGAAATTAAGAATTTGGATGAAACAAATGAACTTAAACATTTCATCTAATAGGGAATTCTGCATGYCTTTTATTCAGTACATATTACATTTAAGGCATTTTTTCATTATACACTGATACAGCATCTCACAAAAGGAAGTCTCAAAATTGAGCAGGGGTCATAAAATAATGCTTGGATCTAAAATGTATGAATTGTCACTAGCCTTATAAGATACACTGCATTTTAATTTGCTATCAAATTACTTGATATCAACCAGTTCTTTGTTACTTCACTAGGCAGTCTCTTGCCTTACTGTCTATTGCATTATACAGATAGAACTGTTTTGATCATCTTTTAATTTTATAGCATTAAATTTGTCATTAAAAATAAATTTATTTAAATTTATAAATATCTCACAATTTAGCATTGGTCTTTTGATTAGGATAAGGCCCGCATACCCTTGTTTTGCCTTGGCATTATATACTGTGGTTTAGTCTATATTTTAGAACAGAGTGAAATAATTCGGACTCCCGAACTTTAAAATTAAAAGACTCAAATGTCTCTCTCTTATTAGAAAATTAYTGAATTTTCTCTGGCTTGTTGTGCCATGTTTCTTATTCAAATTTTTTCRTTTCATATACCTTTTCACCCACCAGTTTGATTGCCATGGCTGCAGCCGTGGGTGAATAATTGCCTGTCTTCACAGGAGCATGTTCTGGAGCTAAAGTCGAGTGCTTGCTTCCTGATGTATGCCTCATTTGGATTCTGCCGACAGCCTAGGGGCTGTATTATTCATGCCTTGACAGATAGCACTCACTAAAAGCATTGGAACAGGGCCAGGTACTGGCAGAGAGATAGTGGAGTATTGCAAGTTGCAACTGAGAGGAGCATCTATAATACAAAAAAGAGAAATCCTCATACCTCCCTTTTACTGGTCTCACTTTGATGGAAAATTCATTTGCATCAAAATAAAATACCCTAAAAATAAATACATTTTTTCTAAACCACGCTTGAAAGTTTAACACAATTTTCCACATTTAATTGCAAAGCTGATTTTAATTAGTAAGGCCCTGCATGTGAAAAATGAAGATTCACTTGGGTGAGTGTAACACATTGCAGTGTCTGCTGAATGCTCTAATTAATGTATGGCTGCTGTACAACAGGGTGCACTGTGGGATATTTATGAAAAATTCTGYGCACGCAGCCAGTCTATCTGTATTTTAGTTCTTGAATCCACAAGAATAAATAACTTTTCCCTTTTTATTCTTTATGAGACATCATTGTGCATGCCATCACTCCATCCATAAACTTTATGGCATGCCTGTCCTTTTTACTATTTGTCAACGATATTATAAATCAGAAGCCAGGACATACATATTTTAACATTAATTTGATAGCAGAGCATGGTTGCACACTGTGCAAAACCCAAGGTCCACTGAAGCATTTGTGTAAAGCCTAAGCACAGAACAGCAAGGTTCTTATTGTTACTTGTTTATATGCTACTGTGAAAAATCCCACTGAACGCTGAAAGTAAAGACAAATGTATATTCATTTTTTTTCTGAGCTGATATCCAACCTTTATTATACTGTTAAATAGGATAGAATGGTCCACTGGCTATTTTCCCAAGCAAAAACTGTACTCTGACACTGCCAATGCCATTTAATTCTATTTAATTTAATAATATATTTGCTAAATATTTTGGTAAATTGTGTATCAAGAATAGCACTGTAAGGATATTTTATATAAAATAATTAATTACTCAAGTTTTAAAAGGATTTTAATAAAAGGAGCAACTTTGCTTTGTTAAATCCAGCTAAATATTTTCTTCACCTAATTTTTAGCTGTAAGCAAAAGTGCATAGAGATTTTCTCATAGAACACTGCGAACAATAAATAAAAGTGGTGACAGAGAATCCATAATGTATTAGAGGTCTGTATTGGCTGCTGTCTGGATTCGGCAATATATTCTTTGTCTGAATTGTTGATTAATGATTAAAAAGGTACAAAGTTGGGCCTGAAACGTCAACCAAATATACACCAGCAATTGGTGTGTGGCTCTGCATGCTAGAGGCTATTGTCTAGGGCTTACTATACAAAGGATCCACAGTTCAATTCCTCCTACAGCCATCTGGATTGGGAATAGCAATTTCAGTGGCAGCAAGTTTCAGGATCTTCATGTGCCAGGAGTACCAGCCTAATAAAGGAAAAAATATCAAAGGCAGGGTAGAGAAGGGTGCTGACCCATCTGTGCAGTGACAGCAACAGCAGATCTGGGATGTRCTTTCTGCAGTAGGTCCCTGGGCTTGTATGTTGCTGAAATGATACTCATTTTCTTTCAAATGGCAGGTGCTGACCATATTTCTCACTCAGCAGTCCATTTGCAGCCTTGCTGCTGTGGGAGAATTTATCTGAAGACTTTACTGTCAGCCTCCAAATAAATGAGGACTATACAGAAAATATAGGAAAGGAAAAAAAAACAGAAAGAAAGAAAGAAAGAAGAAAGAAAGAAGCTCCAGTAATACTGGGGAGATAACTTCCCCAAGAAGATCTTGGAAGTATCTATATGCATTTATCCTTTACCTACAGGAAATTCGTTTAGTTGTCCCGGTAGCTTGGCTGAGAACGTTGTGTTCTCTTAGAGGAGAAATAAATAGTTTGAGRTTGAAAAATTCATATTTTTCATAATAGAATAAAAGAGGATCTATAGAGCTGATCSAGACATGACGGACAAGACATTTCATCTTGTCGTGTCTCCATTTCGCCACTTGTAAACAGAGGGAGAATCTCAGGCATCGTAAGATGTAAAGACAGGAGCATATATAGGAGATTTTTAYAAACATGGGGCCCAAAACTCCATCTCTGATATTTATCTGATGCTTAAAGAAAGACTTGATTAAAGACCTTCTGTTGTTGTCAAAGCAAGTCTAACCTTACATTTTAGTGCTTTTCAGATCAAAACCTTTTTCTGGCGGATAGAGCAGAATTAACTTATTTGTGATGATAGGAGAGTTCTACATGAACTCTTGTTTCCCTGTTTTGCATTTAGTGAATTACTTCTACAATGTTTCTTTAAAAAWCTTGATTCTAAGGTTTAAAAATCTAGGGATATTTAAGACGTGTTCATTTCCATGTATTTCACTGATAACAGTCACGATTATCAGCCTTACTGTAAACCATAGGAGATATTAACAGCATTGTGCACTGTGCACATAGCTATTTTGTGTGCAGTTGAAGTGGTCTTTGGATTGGAGCATCCCAAGATAGGGTTTAAGAAASAGGAAAAGGTACTATTCTATGAATTCTGTGATTCTATGATTCTGTGACACTAGTAAGTACTGGCAGCTGGCTAGACAGGGAACCCCACCTTTCTTGCTCTAATGTCCAAGCCAATCATGCCACACACTGATTTTAGGCARCAGTGACTAATGTAGATGTAGATGGCTTTGGAAATATTTTATCCATAGGTGGGACTTATACTACCATGGAATAGCGTTGCTCTGTAATTTCTTACCTTATCCTCTGCTTCTGAGATGCAATGATATGAACTCTTGTAGAATCATTAAAAAATAAAGTGGCAAGGGAAGATGGGTAGGTAAAAAAATAGAGAAAGTTATAGTTATCTATAGTTATCTATAGTTATAGTTATAGTTATCTTTTCCTTCAAGTATTCAGATTCTCTGAGATCAGACAGTTCTGTGTTACCTGGGCTAGCAGAGAATTCAGGATGCCAGAAACCAGGGCCCGTCTGCCTTCTGTATGTTCTTAACCACAAGAACACACTAGCAGAGAAAAAAGGCATAGATGGATATGTAACGAAAGGAGAGAGATGAGGCCTAAAAAAGTAAAGAAGTGAGAGAGCAAAAACAAGTCTGTAAGAAAAAGAGGATAAAAAATAGGGGTTTTTTTCTTTCCACTCCTAAAAGTACACTATGATGTGTCTTTAAAGACTTATATTGAAGTTCTTCAATAAGTTGAGACAGCCCTTTCAAGGACATCRCTTCTTATTAGTGGCTCGTATGAAGTACTGCTTCTAGTGGTGTCAACTCAGGACAGGGAAAGGAAAGGTACTCCAGAGTCATCTTCGATGACAATAATAAAACTAAAAAAATATCTATCCACAGTACAGAATCAAATGCCCAAGGGATAAATAGTTCCTGAAGAAGTACCTTGGCACTATACATCTTAGGACACTATAAGCATTGATACCTTTAACCAGATGAGTAGTCCTACCAAGTTAGTTTCCCAGCTACTCTCCTGAATCATCTTCCTAAGAAATTTTTGAACCTTAYTAATTACATCAAAAAGGATTTCAGAACCTAATGTCCTCTCGTTAATTTGCAGGAACGTGGAACAGTGGCACGCTGGAAATACTCATRGTATAGGGCAGAATTGGTATAATGCTTAAGAGGTATTCTTGTGATTGAAATTAGGCCTGTGTCTTAAATCTGTTTTGTATGACAAAAATTGTAATAACATAAAGCCAAATGAGACAGAACAATATATTATTGGTTTCAAATGTCAACACCAGCCATTTAAAACAGATTGTTTTAAGTCCTGTTCCCTAGGGCTGGGACAGATTTTTCTGCCATCAGTGTTTTTATGTGTCATAATGAGCTGACCGCTAGACTGGATGGACAAATAGTTAAATGAATGCTTTCTCTCCAACTGATATTCTTCTCATGATGAAAAATCACCAGTGATATGATCTTGCTAGTGCATTTCATCCTTACAGTGTCTGCAGGAGAAAATCTTGCTCACATTTTGTGAATGGAGAATAGGCGTTCAGAAAAGAGGCTAGACCTAAAAGCTAGCTACTGCTCGACTTCCCCTTTAGGTCAACCAGTCCAAAGTGTAGAGCTTCAAAATCTCTTTCTTATTTGCTATCTATCTCTGAAGCCATCTGTATGGAACTGTACTTTTAGCATTAAACTTCTCCAAATTTTTAATGTTCTGCCAGAAAACGTGCACATTTTAAGCCCCCTATCCTATCTCGTACCAAGCCCATAACAGAATTAGCATATCTCTAATCTCTTACTGGTTTGTTTCAGTGTAGCAGATGTTTTTAAAGCCCCTCACTTTGTAATTTGTGCAAAACATGGCTCTCACCTACTATTTTATTCTTTGTCAAAAGGGATTAGAACATTTACCTCCCATCTTCTTGGAACTTGCCTTGACTATAAAAACCTAAGGCGTCTGGATACTTTTATTCCCTTTTCTTGAGCTGTTCTTATTTTATTGGGAATAATATATCCAAAAGGAAGGAGGAAAGATATAGTTTTGTAACTTTGAGTTGGAGAGAGGAAAACSTGAATTCCAATTCCAGCATTAATACTTCATACAGAAGACAGAGGTATTCATTTTAGAGAGGAATGGGATGCAGCTTTCAAAGGTAGCAAAGACTGTGGAGGAATAAGGTTATCTCTTTCTCTGTGACACAAAAAACATGCCTRTATTTTCTTTTTTTTTCTTTGAAGTATTATAGAAGTGAGTACTCTCACTCCAGATTAGCTTAAGACCTCATGWGCAAGCACTCTCAGAAGCGTAAAATGAAGCTTCAGTTACCTGTGGCAAAAAAGGTTAACAAACACAAGTTTCCCACATATTCATATGTGTTATAGATTAGATAATGGCTGGGKCTGGGGTCGTTATTTCTCCTGTGACCATCTTCTAATGAAAAGACTGAATTCATCTCTACTTCTGTCAGAAAAACAAAGGATTAAGGTCTTAATTTTAGGAGCAGAACCCCCCCAGTACAGAAAGTATCTTCCTTCTGTCCAGATTACARCATCTAAATTCTTCTGCGTTAAGTGCTTAAATTTTCCTAGGCACTGTAAGAGGAGCAGAGATGCCTCACTTGGATGTTAGAATTCCACAGTGCAGCTATGCATAGGAGTTGGATACTGTAATGCATTTATTCCCTTGGTAAACTAGCAGTTCGTGACTCTACTGCCACACAAGAAATTTGCATGAGCCAGAACTTGAGTCATGCCTTCTGAATTCTATTCTAGTGCCTTTTTCTTTAGATCATCTTTCTTGTATTAAAAAATCATTTATGTAAAGGCTAGCATGTGATTACTTGTTGTTGAGTATTTACAGCAATAATATGAATAGTGTGCTAGAACCACTGATGTACTGTTTAATGTAGTCTTGCTTTATGCTAGTTTAATGCTAGTCTTGTCTTAATCTTGCTTGGTCTTAGTTTYTTCTAGAATCACCCATTAGGATTAATGGTGTCTTAATTCATAGTAGCTATAAGGACTATTGCAGGAGATGATAAGGAGAAACAAACAGCCGTCTCAGCAAAAGGGTATATCACGACATACATCACAAATGCTCTCTGATGCGAATCTTAGAGATTTGCATGTCACTAGTCACCACACTGAGAAGCTGTATTTGAAACCTTTCTCAGAGAATTCTCTGGATATCCCCTACTTTTTGAAAGGAAGTAGGACATACTAAGTCTCACATAAGTGATAGCTGCTCTGCAGCCAACTTATTACAGTAACAGTATTTTATGCTTGTAATGCTTTTTCACCTATTGATTTCAAAACATGTCACAAATGTTAGCACAGTAGCCTCAGTGTATTTTATCATACTAAGTATTCTATTTCAAATGACACTTATTCTAAAACATTTACAGAATGGGTTGTAGCAATTTTTTACCATTGCACAGTTATACTACAGAGCATTTTGGTACTGGAAGTGAAAATAATATATTGTTTATCTGAAACTGTAGGAATAATTTTGAATGAGAATATAACATCATGAGTTTATTTTGAAATTGGCTCTGGAATGAACATTTCTGATTCTTAGGAGACAGATACATGGCTCTTCCTTTTAATGCCACATGAAAGAAGRTATTAGCTGTTACACAGTCTTCTGTCCCTTTCACAATGGTGGTCTAAAAATTTGTTTTAGTGCTACTGGCAAGGAAAGTGTGCTGCTTTCTGAGTCACAGTAGTGTCTCTGCAGCACCTAGGTGTTCCTTAGAAATATTGACATACTCAGAACTGACGTGGCCTGGCTTTGCCTAGCTCGTGAGGCCTAATGGGATCACAGCAAAAGAGGGACTCAGAAACTGAGTCAGAGGTATAAAACAAATACCATTTTAGAAAGCGTGCAAATAAATTCTAACTACTGTGTTAACTTCATATCTTAGCATTCAAGCTTGCWGCTTCTAGTTATGCTATTAAAAGGATGTAGGAGGAAGGACTGAGCAGTTAAAATGGCATTCACTAAAAGTGGAACCATTATTTAAAATGTCAGCGTTTAAGGAAAACTATAAAACAGACATAACATTCGGCATTTTCAATGTACTATAATTTTGACTGTTCAATGGAAATTATTGCAGTCAGTCAGATTTAGAAATCACAGTCCAGTGGACAGCATGAGTAGAACCATGAAGGAACTATCATGGTTAATGTAGAGGTGCTAGCAGTTTTTTTCCCTCTTTCTGAATACTATGAATTAAACTGATCTCTTGTGTAAGCAGGAGTAGAATTTGATTCCTCTTACACCAGGACACACTTAGTCCGGTTTATAACTATATTGTTCTAGAAGTCTGTAAAAATGAAGATCGAAATATCTTAACTGTTCTGAAAAAGAGAAATGAGACCCTTGGTACTGAAATCCAAAAGGATCCACAAAAATCCTGAGTCTGTGGTTGAACAAACTTGTAATAGAAAACCTAGTTTTGTGTGTCCAGAGGTGCAACTAGCTTAGCTTAGCTGAGCTGTGCTGCTCAGTGCTTTTTACATGCCAGAACATTTGAGAATCACCRACTATGTTTACTTGTGCCAACATCCTCTGATCCAGGAAGAATAGTATGCATTTGCTGGCCACATTAACATGCAGGGACAGCGCAGAGTTTGATATATAGTGTGGCAGTCACATCTCCTTTTGTTAAAAAATTTTGTGACAGTGGTACAGCCTAGACTACCAAGTAGAGAGCTGGCATGGGAAGCAACATCSTCCTTCAGTTTCTCCATCCTTAGTGGGTTCAAGCACAGTTATATTCCAAAACAGGGTCATATCAAAAGGGTAACAGGTAAGACAAGGATGAGATTGCCTTCTCTCCCTGCTGGTGAAGCTAGGCCCATGGACAAAAGATAATGCTAGTTTTCTAAGGAGAACRGAGAAAACAAGGCAAAAGCTAGCATGATGATTAAGAGACTCCTATAAAGGAAGTAAACCTGGAGTCCTATCAGGCTGATTAGGATCAACCCTCCCACTCCCTTGTTCTCTTGACTACTGATTCAACATGTGGGTTGTTAAAGAAAGGGCAGAGAACCACACTACCTGGGTCTAAACAGAGCAATAAAGTAGCTATCCATGCTAGCAGGCATRCTAAATCTGTAAGTGTCTTTTTGGCTTACAAGTCAAATTTTCAAAATGATGCTTAAGTCAGAGTTGCAAATAGGTGTAGACATCTGCGAGAGAGATGGAGGTGGTTTCAGAGACATTCTTCTCATGGTGTTTCGTATTTCTTGGTGTAGATGTCCCACATTCAGCATGTTGGCTATTGCTACTCCCATGCTGATGTGTCTAACTTTTCCTATTGGGGAATTTATTCACTTAGGAACTTAGTCATCTAAACTTAAGTACTTCAAATTAAGTCTGATGTAATTGAGTGTTGCCACAACTGCTCCCATTATAGATCTAGGCCCCAAATGGTATAGGGACCATTTCTAAAAGTGCAGATTGCTAACAGACTTTCAATGAGACA
Organism: Rhea americana; assembly: GCF_003343005.1. NCBI lineage: Eukaryota > Metazoa > Chordata > Aves > Rheiformes > Rheidae > Rhea > Rhea americana. The sequence goes on along the minus strand of NW_028186979.1, from coordinate 288,161 downwards.
TAAGTGTTAAGTGTTAAATGCCTCAAACTACTCCAAAAATTAAAAGGTAGTCTTTGCAGTGACATACACTTTCTAAAATGTTGCTTGTCATCTTCTGAAACTGCATCCGTTCTTCTTCTTCTTACCATCTTCCCATTACAACCAGACATTTTCCAGTTTTTATTCTTTGGTCTTTGGAGAGTGCATCAGTATGGAYCTTTCTTTCAGCTTCTGACCCTGGCTACCATTTGTGTCTGTGCATCTTTAAAACAGAGCGCTGAACTTCTGAGAGGGATAAGTGCAGCATTTCCCTGCGAAATCTAGCCATAGGAGGTATATTGGCAGCAGATTTTCAATGGAAACCGCCATTTCCACCCACAGCCCAGCTGCCACATTTAAATCATGCTGTGTGGGGCTTCCACTCCCTTGGGAAGCTATTTTCATTTTCCTTCAGAGACTTTTCTACAGTCTAATAGAACTCACTGTCATCTATAGTAAGTAACATTATATACTGTAGTATTTTTTTTAATCGTGATATGAGTCAGATTGGAGCCTCACTATTCTGGACGAGAATGTGATGCAATTTAATTAGTACTTCTTTTTTGCCTGAACTGGCATCCTTTCTTTTGTCAGGTATGTCAAAAATGCCAGATTAAGGGACAGCCGTTTAGCCCCATATCTAGGCATCTGGCCTTTGCAGTCATGTGACTAAGCTGGTAGGTAAGCTTTCATTTTAAGATCAGAGCATTTCTAATTCTTCTAATCACGAGAAAACCTGGGAAAAAGGAACTAAACATAAGAGATACAGTTTTGTCCTTTGAGTCTGCCAAGAGCTTGAAACAATTTCTCTGAGATAGATGAGCTTATATCTTAGTAGAAATACTGACTGCAAGACCCTCTGTTAGTACAACAAAGCGACTTACAGGTACTGCAGGAAGAGAATAGTTCAACAGGTTATTAGTACAAGCACATATACCCCTTTTKGGAATGTAAGTCATGGTGGGGAGTGCAACTGCACCTTCTCTGAGGAGAGAATAATGATCCCTGRTGCTAGGAGGAAGGAGACGTTATGCCACTATGTTTGTGTCTCTTGAAGGATCTGCTCCATTGCTGCCACACCAAGCAGACATTAGGGCAGGAGGATTGGGTGGCTCTAGTGCTCTGACTTGTTCTAATGCAGTCTAATAGAAACACTGCTAACAGAGACTCTARTGACTGTTTGTAAACAGTATTAAAATAGCTGTGTCCAAATAAGAGAGCTATAAAATACTAGAGCAAAGACTATATAGTTTTGATTATAAAGTTAGGCTGATAACCTTGTATGCAGTAGTAAAATGATGAACACAACAGCTTGTATCAGAATCTTGCCTTAGAAATTAACCTCAAGGAGGTATAATGATAAAGGTATTTTAGAAATCCTCTTTATGTTGAACAGATTTTTATGTTAAATTTGTGGTGCAGAGYCTATTAAGAAATAAAGCACCTTTAAAAAATAATGTAGAAGGTAAACATTCAACTTCTCCATAACAGTACGTTTGCTAAATGTCTACTAATAAAGGTTAAAATTTTAACAGAGAGAYCAATTTTAGCTGCAGCTCCATAATGCAATAGAGTACAGGGAATGCTGTCTTTTCTATTCTGTCTGAGAATAATAATGTTTCCTCTGTTACAAAAAGGCACAATCTTTTTTCTTTTTTCAAAATAGGAAGATTTAAACATCTCTATCCTCTAAGAACCAGAATTTAGAATATTTCACACTTGAATGACTCCCAACCAACCGTGCAAGACAAAGAACAGTGTCCTGTAGCTTATGCTGGAGGTGAGAATCCAGTACATAAGCACTGAAGTGGTTGCAGCTTATATCATTTTGATTTTGTCAATTTTTTCTGTAATTTCAGATTTTTATTGATAACGGTCACATTCTTGCTTTAGAAGGTTGGTTGCTATACAATGCTATTCTTTTCCATTAGTTATATTTCATAGCCATTAGTTTTTTGGATCAAATAAGATGCTGATTGCTATAGTTACAGGAAAACTCATGTATCATGTATCTTGATTCTGTACCATATATCATTCTCAGTTAAATTAAGCTGGCAGTCAGTTTTAGTGTATATTTATGTAGAGATGACAGAAAGARTATTTGTGATAAGAATCAGTAGCTAATAGTCTTATTATAGTAGCCCTACATTAGAGATGATAAAATGACAGCATACTCTATTACTCAATGCTTAAGTACATGCTAGAAGGACAGTTTGGCCTGCTGTGTTGTCTTTAAATACAATCTATCAAGTCTACATCCAAGGATGTTGATTGTACTAATACATGTCTAGCAATGTTGTTAAATGGTTGACAGTGTAACAACAAAAATCACCTTTGATTTCCAGCAGCTTATTTCCCTTCATTTTTGAATGCTTGAACTTAGCATGCTGAATTTCGTAAGAGCAAATACTTTTAAAATTTTGGAATAGAAATGTTTCATATCATGTCTGAGGCTCAGACATTGTGGCCAAGAAAAGATCTGTTGTGATAGATACACTTTGTAGCATAATGTAACTCTTACAAATTGGTGAATCATTCATTATGAATTTTTCCCATTTTATAATACCATGTTATCATGAAAAAAGTTTTGGAACCTGCCCTGCCCTCTACCTGTAAACAGAGTTGTCATTACCACTGAGGCTGAAAATGCAGAATACACACAAAGCTGGACATTTTGGCAGCTCGATGTACTGCTTTGATTTAGCTCAAGGTAGCCAAAGTCATTTTTATTTGTATTATTTGTTGAAAAATAGAAGGTTTTCTTTTCCGAAGTTTCACTTCTGGTTTAGAGTGCTGAGATTAATGTGGAGTTCAGAATTTTGAGTTAGTGCAGAAGTGGTCACAAATTTCACACACTTCAATTTTGAGGTGTCTAGGTTACATCCAATCAACATTGAAGTGTCCGGCATCAATAGCCACTTAGCAAAACTTGATTATATGCATTTCATCTGATGAATCAATATGAAGCATTAAATCTATGCTCTTTGACCATCTTAGTTTCTTAGAACAGTCCCTGTATTCAAGGATCTGGCAGCAAGACATAATCAGTTGTTGCTTCTGGCTCTAGAACACACTTTAAGTTGGATATTTGCCATTCTAAGGTTAGAGTGAAACTATAGCGTTTGTCTGACATTGGATCATTGAAGTGGTAGCCAAGCTAGAGGAAATGGATATGGCAGGTATGGAAAGGAAAGAAGGTAGACTTTTTTTTTTTTTTTTCTTAATGAAAGTAGCATGGTACTGGGTTTTAAAATTTGCTATGCGCTATCTTTGTTGGAGATGGGCATAAAATGTAAAAAATGGAAGAATCTAATGGTATGGCTTTATCTCACTGAAATCAGATATGATAGTTGCAGAAATACAAGCTAATCACTGTTAACTCCCTTTAAAGTCAGTGGAAAGAGATAGGCATTTCCAGATCCTTATTCAGCTCATCCAGTGTGTCCAAGGAAAGCTGAGATGAATTACCCCCCAGGAGGTTTCAGTTTCCCTTCATTGGCTGTGAAGGGAACCAAACATGGCAAGTATAGACTTAATTTTTAGAAGCCTAGAGGTAGGTGAGAGATGATCATAAGTCATGGGGCAATCAGATATTATATTGATTTATTTACGTAAATACTTTTCAATAATCTACAGCCTCAAGGCATGTAACCCGTGATGCCACATAAGTTTTCAGTCTCAKAATTTGTGACATTTATTTGTTACATCTTGCTTTAAATGAGCTCTCAAGGGCTGAGGTTTTTCTGTGTAGTTATACAACACCTAGAAATATATTACTCTGCCTCATTTTTCTTAAATTAACATTTATGACGTTGCACCATTTAAATAAATCTGTCGTTCAAATTAGTTGATTATTGCAAATTGAAAAGATTCCTTTCAGTTGTCATGTCCTAAGAGAAATTGATAGTCTTTGGTAATTTTGATTTTGATAGGCATTTGATAGACTTTGGTAATGAGTGAAATGGTTTCTCCAACCAGAGGACAGGTTAGCCAGTGAGCTTGTTCCTAATAAAGGTCTCAGTGAATCAGGGTCTGAGATATACTTGACATTTAACATGTATATAACCCAGTTAAATAAAAGATCCTGACTTGACATAAATTATTGTGACTTTACTGACTACATCAAAGCTAATCTACTTTTTTTGTTTTTAAAAAGTATATTTCAGTACTTGGACTTCTTAAAGAAAAAATCAAGTTTAGGGCATCATCACTGAGTTCCTCCCCTCCATTTTACTTCCTCCTCATCCTTCTAGTCTCCTGTTGTTACTCGGAGACCCTTTGGCAGTGCTGCTTTTAAAGACCCAAATATTTTTTTAGGGATTATTTAGTTGAATAGTGCTACACACTTGAGTAGATCTGTGGCATGTTTGTGGCTATTTGTAAGCTTAAAAATGACATGGTTGAGTTGTTTTTTAAAGCTCTGTGAGGAAGATRCAACATCTTCTACCGTTAGTTTTTGATACCTAGCATACTGTTGGGCACTTCTGTGATTTTTCTTACTGCTCCATAATACATAGAAATATTTGAAATTCCAGTAGGAAAAAAGAGAATGATAGAATGCTCTACATTTCACTCATTCTCATCTGTTGAGCTTGTACCTCTTTAGGTAAATTAATAATTTTCACTGAACTGAAATACTATTGTATACATAACTAATTTGAAAAATCAACAAACTTKTATTCAATACAATTAAATGAAGTAAAAATGGCATGTTTTGACACTGCACCTGCTTAAAATAATATGAATCAGTAGTAGAAACTAGTAGGGAATGCTGGAATATAGTAGAATTACAGAGGTGATTTTTTTATGTATTTTAAATAGTATTTTTTACATTTTATTATAGTTTAAATAGAAGAGAGTTATTTGGGGCCAAGCAACCTCAGTAGGTTAGAGAAGTCTCCTGCTGAGTGTGACCAAGACAGAAAAATCATTTACCATAAAGAAATTTGCCTCCACGTTCYCACAGAGACCTGCCACTAGACTTACTGTTCTGTCTTGTAGCTATTTACCGTATTTTAAGCAATCATTGATTTAAATGGGAGTGAAAAATGATCCTTTSCTGCAGGAGTTTATTTCTGCAACTGAGAAGATAAATCACTAGGCTGGAGTCAGTCTCCTTCTTTGAATTTATTACGATTCTTTCACGCCTATCAGTTCAGCAGTCCACCTTCAATAGGAGGGATGAAGAATGCTGCCACCTCTGCCTCAGAATAGCCCACAGTCTGCTGACATGGGCATCCCACGGGAATGCTGGGAGGGTTCAAGCTGTAGAGCTTGATGGATCCAAATATCTTATTTTCTGGTCAACTACTATAAGCGTCAGTCCATTATGCTAAGTGAAGTCAGTACTCTTAAGAGCAATTTAATAGGATGCAGTGATATACAAATTAATTGGATTTGTATATACCTTGCAGATTGGGTTTATTGGGACTTAACTGCAACATACCTGTTTTTTTGAATACCCTAAAAGTCTTCATCGTAAAATATGGACCTTGGAAGTCATCTGGTCCAAACCAAAAATATCGTATTCAGTAGGACAAGCGTAAGGGCCTTGGGAGCTTCATGAGTGAAGGCTTACGCAGAAGTCTGCTTCCAAGTAGGCTCTTCCTAAGCTGCTGTCCTCAGCTGTACTTTATTAAAATTACACCTCAGTGATACTTCAGATACTTAACAGCATCATAAATGGTAGCTTATTTTGCATGTTTTTGGTAACCTCACTAGGTTTCTATATAGTAAGTTTTTAGGTGCCTATTATGTATCAAATATTTTGTTTTACATTAAACTAAATTCTCATATTTTAAAAAAAAAGTGAGAGCAGAGTTATTTGAGACACTTTTTAAACTGCAAAAACATTTTATAAGGTTTTTCAAAGTATTAGTGCAAAAAAAAATGTGGGGGGAAGGAAAGAAACCTCCAAGAAAAACTATTATTCAGCTTTAGGGCATAATATTGTCATTATCTTATTTTGCTGGTGTTGGCTTTGTAGCACAAGGCTTCTGAAATGAGAAGTCACTCTTATAAAAGAGCAAAAAAATGAAAAAGAAGGCTAGCAGACAAGACAGATATGATTCACTTTATCAAAATTAGGTATTTAAAATTAACTGAAACTTTATTAGGCTCCCTTTATAATTCATGTTGGGAAAAGGACACCTATAAGAGGAGTTTTTTCCTCCAGATATGTGTGTCATGTCCCACCTGTGATCTGTGAGGTAGCATATTATAGAGAGGAGAATATTAATTTTTAATCTGATTTAGAAAGTCCCTTCTATGTCTCTGTTCCTGTACTATATATAGTTAAAGAGGTATGTTTAATTGTTACAGCTTAGAAATAATAACAATAATAATTATGTTGAAAATTAGTATTACATTTGTATCAAAAGATATTCAAAATCAAGGAATTGAACTTTGGGGAGAAAAAAGGCATATTTTCTGAAGAAGAGTCCTACTAACATTGAGTAGGACTGCATATTTTAATGAATAAAAATTGAGTTTCAAAATGTAACAGAAATTATCTTCTAACTGAGGAATATAAATGTATACACAATTTATTCAATTTCTTTAATTATTAATATCTATATGTCCTCTTGGAGTTTATCACTATGAAATTCTAAAACATTCTTTCCACAAGAATTATTTATGATAGCTTCTGAAAAACTGAAGTGGCTGAGACATGCAGCAAAAAGAAGTGTGTAATATTCAAAAGTGTATTTCAGGAAGCCCAAACATGTATTCTCTTGAAAGCAAAGAGAGCTGAAGTGTGAGGGGAAAATAAGACAAATGTAGTGGACCAGGGAAATACAATGAGCAATAAAAGAAAAAATAAAAGCATACAAGACAGATAAATCAATGGGGTCATTGCTATGAGCAGGGATAAACAAGTCTAAAAAATAAGCAAATAAGGGAATGATCGCAAAAGCCAAAACTGAAAATGGGAAGAAAATTGCAGAAGCTACRAGGACAAGCAATAACAGATTTTACAAATCTGTGCGGAACAAGAGGTCAGTGAGAAAGGCTGTGGTCTCCCGATGCGGCTGGGGGGGAAGCGAGGGGCGGCGGAGGCAGAGCGTGCTGGGGAGCCGAACGCTTCCTCTCCCTCGGTGCGCTCGCCGTCGAGACCAAAGGGAGAATGCCAGAAACAGAGAGAAGCGTCCTGCAGGCAGAATCTGAAAAATTAATGAAACAAAGGATGATAGCAGAATAGGTTAAGAAAGAAAAAGAAGAAAATAGGGCAGCTAAATAGTAGGCTCCAGGTCTGGTGGCCTGTTTCCTGGCCTTCTGAAAGAGCTGTCTTTTTTTTAACTCTCACAGACTGAGGTGTGTAGCTGAAGAGCAGGAGGAAGGCAGTGCAAGGCTCTGCCTTGAAGGTTTTATAAGAAGCACCCAGGTAATGCTAGCTTTGCAAACTATAAATCCAAGCAGAGGCAAGAATAAATTCTGGACCGTAGAGAAAAGGAACAGCATATTGGTACAAAGTAATTAGGAAGGACTTTACAAAAACTGACTCAGAGCTAACTACCGTAACAGATATCCCTGGRAAAGTGGCAGTTTCCTCAGTCTTACAGTGTTGGCTCAACCTTGTAAAATTTATGAATGTGCTTATTTCCATTAGTTGCTGATGTCTCCTGAATTTTTACTGCATGAGCAAAGACAGTGAGAATAGATAACCAACTAAATTTGAATTCACAATTTTATTTTGATAGCTAAAGTTGCAAATAGTTATTTAGTGAGATTTATAAAAGTATCAAAACAGATCAGGCAGATAACTGGCTTTGGTTCCCATTGCTGGTTAGACACTTTAAGGAGGCCTGAATCCAGAGTAATGTCTTAGATTCTCACATAATTTATAAAGTGTTCTGTAGAAAAGCATAAAGCTAAAGATTAAAATAAAGGATTTAAAATGACCAGAAATTATTATGATGACAATTCCSTTATACCTTTGACAAACAATTTGTATCTAAAAAGACATACACAATTATATTTAGATGACAAATACAAAAATTAAACAATTACAGCCAAAATAGATGTAGTTATTATAATGCTGTCTTAATTGCCAGTTCCTAGGCTATTGTGAATTCTTAGGGGACTTCTTCCAGGCACTGCTAAGTTAAAATTTTCTGCAACTATTTAGTGTGGAGGGTGTAAAGAAGACAGTGCCAGACTCTTCTTAGTGGTATCCAGTAGATGACAAGAAGCAATGGGTGCAAACTGAAATACAGGAAATTCTGTCTGAACATAAGTAAAAATTTTTTTATTGTGAGTGTGGTTGAACACTRGAGCAGGTTGCCCAGAGAGACTGTRGTGTCTCCATTCTTAGAGATACTCAAAGCTAGACTGGACATGATGCTGGGCCACGTGCTCTAGGTGACCCTGCTGAGCAGGGGAATGGGACTAGATGATCTCCAGAGATCCCTTCCAACCTCAACCATTCTGTGATTSTGTGATTCTTAATTGAACAAATATGTGGGAGTGGGGGGTGATTCTGGCTTTAGTGTGACCAAATTTAAGTTTAATTTATCTCCAATGGCCAAATATTGTAACGGTTGAGCATCTACTTCTACATTTTATCACTGATTATTTTAGCTTAGAGCTGCCTGAAGCATCATCTTTACCTCTCATAATGTTCTAAGAAGGTTATTATAAAAGGAAGAAAAGAAATCCTAGGGGTTGTTGGGAGGAATTTCTTCCCTGTGAGAGTGACAGAGCACTGGAACAGGTTGCCCAGAGAGGTTGTGGAGTCTCCTCTGGAGATACTCAAAGCCCACCTGGATGCAACCCTGTCTACCATGCTCTAGGTGACCCTGCTTGAGCAGGAGGTTGGACTAGATGATCTCCAGAGGTCCCCTCCAACCATACCCATTCTGTGACTCTATGATTTTGTCTAAGTCTACTCACATCTTTGAAAATCAGGATTTTAAGAAAATACAGTTTAATGACAATAAGTTTGAAGAACCTATAGTGAGGGCAATATAAATCACAAAGAGAAAGAACAGAAACTAAGACAAGAAACTAAGGCACATCCACTCAGTGAATATTACCCTTTCTGCTTAAATTACACTGAACAGCTATGCACGTTTCTAAAATCCACCTAAGCCCCAGGCAGCGATTCAATCCTGTTTTCCAGGACTGCAACCTCTGTTAGGCACCTAACTGAAACAGGTTCCTCTCTAATTATTCAGCCATTTCTCTGCATACTACACACACTTGGAAATTCCTGTTCTGAGGAAAAACTTCCCTGTCTTCTCTCAGAGCTCCATTTAGTTAAACAGTTTAGATAGGTCCTAAACTCTTTCCACATTACCAGGAGAAATTCTAAARTAAAGTGGATGTCATCAGAACTACAAAAATAATGTTTCTCTTTTGCCCCAGATTTTAGGTACTGCATAGACTGATGGGGACTGAACTCCCATTTCTGCCCTGACTGTAATAATGTGGGAAGTTCTCTGTGAAGATGTATTCTATTTTTCCTCTTGAATCTGAGCAACTTTGTCCTCACCAGGTGTATAAGATTAATCACAGGCAGGAGGGAGGATTGTGACTTGGCAGAGAGCAACAGTGGGGACCTAAGAACAAGGATTCCCAACATATTAAAATGTTTTACATTGAAGAATCTTTGGATAGAAATATAATCCAAAGAGAAAACACCAGAATTGTAGGCCTCCTTCTTTCCTAGGTTTAATGTTCTAAGAGTAGTAGAGGTTTGGGCTCTTGTTCGCCTTCTATGTAGTATCAGATTGTGATTTTCTTGCAGCCAGTTGCACGGGAGCTCTGCTTCTAGAAGGAGATGCTCTTACCCAGCATGTACCACGCTATCTGCTAACCGGAGAATGTTTCTTGGGATTGGAGGCTCTGGGTTCATTCCCTCTCTAGCTATACTAAGCCTGCACCATTAGGTCTCTGTGTCCATTTCTGCAAATTCTATATTGTGTTATGACATACCTGCACCCAGATGAGGAGGACAGGAATCTGACTAGATGCAGGTGCACAAAATTTTCTTAGTGTTTCTCGATAGTGTTAATGGGTGACAGTTGATGTCTCATTTAGGCACACTGTATTAGACCTTAGAGACACCTACAGTCCCTACACAGAGAGTTAGTGGTGCTTATGTTGTAGAGAGTTCTCCCTTAGCAGGTTTCCCATGATGCATACCCGTGTTAGGTGACTGCATATGATCCGTAGATATGAGTGTGATGAGCTGAACCARCCCCTCTGTGAGCATAAACTTTACAGTTAGAGTAAGACAGAGGCTAAGTTAGGCACTTACATAAAATGGACTACTTGCTACCTTGCTAGTAGCRGGTAAACTAATTGGGCTACATAGCTATTGGAATGCAATTAAATCTGGYCAAGATCAAGAACACGCAGACACCACAAAGAGCACATCTGTAGTACTAAGTGCTGTGATAAACTCTATTTTTTAAGTGGTTTCTGACTGTGAAACATTATAAGAAGGGAAGAAAATGATAAAGATCTTAGTGGTTTGTAATCATGATAAGATGTAAGCAAATATAATTTAAAGAGGAGATTATAAGTTGATGTACAGAAAGAACTAGTGGGAACAGTTTAAATGTCACAAAACTAGTCAATCACAGGAAAGGAACATGGCAATAAGTGCTACTCAAACAGTGTGGCTTGAGTAGCACCTAAAATTGAACAATAAAGAAGTTCAAAGRGAAAGTTTTTAAAATAAAAAAGTAATTAGTGTGTGTGATCACCCTCTGTAGAAGGTTGTAGAGGTTATGCAAGGATGATCATGTTCAACAAACACAGGTTATACAATGTTTGAGAAATAGGTGGCTAGTCTAATAGAAAAATAATACAACTGGCCAAAACCCGGAAATGTTATGGCTATCGTGGAATGTTGTGATATATTAAAATGTTCAGAGCACAAGTGGTACTTAGCTACTTAGCTTTGGAAAATTTTGACTTTCTTCACTGACAAAGGATTTTATTTACTATTTGATTTTTTCAGTACAAGAACATTTCTAATGCTGGCCCTGAAAACTTAAGGGAGCTTTCTTTCCCTTTTATTTAGCTCTGTAGCATATAATAGGGAAGAACAGTGGAAAATTTAAGAGCAATTCATTATTTTTAATAATAACAACAGCAACAGCGTTAAGAATGCAGTCCTATTTTCATTATTTAAATAGCACAGGAACACATCTTAATTGTACACAATCAAAACCTTACTGACTATTACAAAATTATGTAGTATTGCTTTTCTTCTGATTATTGTGCTAATAGCTAACAGGTAGTAAAARTTTGCTATTTTTAAACTACCTTCAAACAAAGGGTGGAATATGCAAAATAGAAAAGAATGAGAAAGAAAAACACACATTTGTATTAGTTCTGTAAATGTTATGCTGGCGTGTACCTGTGACATTTTCAGGCAAATAATGGTTGCTTGCAAGTTCAGAGGTTTTATAAGTGTTCTCTCCCTTGGTCATTATTGCCTAAGCAGCATTTCAGTTTGAAAACATGCATTTTGAGAATAGCRATTAATCATGGTATAAAACTAGAATAAATGACTAAATGACACAAGTTATATAATCTGACCTACAGAAATCTTCAGGATAGTGTAATAATATGCATCTTTTATTTTTGAACAGTGTTTATGGCTGTCCTTTGGCAAAAAAAAGAAAAACACAAGATAAGCAACCCCAAGAACCAGCTCCCAAAAGAAAACCCTTTGTGGTTAAAGCAGACAACTCTTCAGTAGATGAGTGCTATGAAACTGATGGCACAGAGGAGATGGATGAAAAAGAAGAGGAAGAAGAGGAAGAGGATGAAGAGGAGGAGGAATATTCAGATGACAATGAGGAGCAAGCTGATGAGGAGGAGGATGATGAGGAGATAGATCGAGAAGAAGAAGAGATTGAAGAAGAAGAAGAAGAGGATGAAGAGGAAGGTGAAGATGTGGAGGATGAGGAGGAGGAGGAGGAGGAAGAAGAGGAGGAGGAAGAGGAGGAGGAGGAAGAACGTGGTAATAATCAGAGTATTAGTAAAAAGTAAACACTGTGTGTTTTCTGGGTTAATCTTCCAGTGTGGTGTGTGAGGATTTAGCTGTGCAGTTCTCATTAAAGCTATGCARTTAAGTCTCTCTGCTCCACACTGAAAATATACCCCACTGTGTTCTTTTAAYATTTATTTTAATAAGCCTGTCTTCCAAATACTTTTTAATACACCAGCACTTTTGAACAAGCAAACAAGGAGGGTGGAGGTGTGTTTGTGCTAAAAACATTTGCAACAAATGTAGTCCAAATAATGGATTAATACATGCAGTTACCAGGAGGATATTCACAAAGATACAAGCAAAGCATCAGCTACAGCTGGATGCCTGCACTGATCATTTGCAAGTGTATTTGCTGGATCTGCTTACATAATGTCAGTGAGTGCCCACATAAATTCTGTCACAAGTTTGCAGATAACTTTTTGTGAACAAAGATGAGCCTATTTCTTTTGAAAATTTTGCTCTCCAATTTTATTCCACCAAGAAACTATTCAGAATGAACTGTTTTAATATATTTTGGTTCTTTGAGACTTGGATGATGTGTACTTTAGTTGATTATATTAAAAATATAGACAGTGAAAGGTTTACATACATAAATTTTCTCTAAAATTAATATTTTCTGGTTTTAATGCCATGACATAAATGTCATGTAAACATATTGGTCCCTGTTAGTAACCAAACTAATGCAGTAGCATTGTGATTAACCTATTCACCTTCCTCTTTTGGGGGATATTGGACTGTCTGTAACTAGTATTTTCTAAAATTATAATCATTGTTCACTTACTCAAGAGTCCATATGCTGATGACAGACATCATAATGCACTGGGGTGAAATGAAAGAATCATGCAAAAATTAATGAGCTATCTAAAAAGTATTTTGTTCCCATTTCCAGGGAACACGTTTTTGGTTGGGTAGATTCACCTTTCTAACCAATAAAAATATAAGAAAAGCTTTCAGCACTCCTCAGTTGGATTCCTCTTAGCAACCAGGTATGAAAGTTGTATGACTTTTGTTTCAGCATTTTGTAAGGTCAGATCTTAAATCTTATAGAGAAAGACTTTGGAAGTTTTCTTTCCATTCAGGCAAGACGGTGGCCAGTTGACTGTAAGATTTTTTTCAGATACCTGGATCTGTAACGTTCCCTCAATTGCTTAAATTTACCAACCACATTGGTAAAACAAAAATACCTAATCTGAAAAGTTACACAAGAATTTGATGCAGCAGGAAATGATTTCCTTTTGCAGAGAACTGTTGTTTCAGAAGCTKAAAGAGAAGCTATCTTAGATCAAGCTGGTGTGCAACTGCTATTGCTATCCTGATAGACGAGTGCAGTAAGTCTAGCAGTTTTTAAAAGATAGTGGTGACTGAGCTTGTTGGTACTTAGGTCATGGTGAAACTGTTCCTATGATGTGGGCTGACATGAAAACTTTGAATCTACACTATAAAAAATGGCTTTGGGAAAAAAAACTTAAACAAAACTAAAGAGCTCAAGAAAATTGCTTCTGGCAAGCCAGCAGGCTTGATACTCAATTTACTTCTACTGACATTATGAAACACAGTGCTTTGCTTATTCCAGCACATTTACACATGCACTTAGTGGTCCTAGTCAACCTATAGAGGGTAACTGATTTTTGACTGCTTTCCTTCCATATATAGTAGGCTGTGGTTAAGAACTGAAAGTTAAGAATTTTGCAGAGGTATATGTATTAGCTGCTCTGCATAGTACATTGAATTAAAATTCATGCAAGACAAGGTTTTCTTAGGATCCCATGTTATTCCAGTGATAATACATATGTTTATGGATAAATATATATTTATATATATTCTATATAAAATATTATCCATTAGGAAAAGAGTTCATAAAATGGGAAGAGTGATAATAGAATTTTAAAAGAAAATTATTTTGTGATCTTTCCAGAATCAACATATTAATCACTATATGGACAGTCCCAGTTATAGCACAGCTGTTTCACAATGTAGAGTTAGTAGCAATTAATGAGGAAAGTAATAWGGGATTTTTATGTCAAGGAGCAGGGTTTGATAACAGGACTTGTTCTTGGTGAGGTCTAAAAGCTAATTAATAAAGCAGGTTTTCTTAGATACTTTATTTCCTATTGGTTTTGACAGGGATCCTGTCATTTCATTTTCTTCTGCTCATAACAAAAGCAGCTTTGGTGGAATTTGGACCGTTTGTTTTCCAGGAAAATGAAGTGCAACCAAAGGAAGGGATTCTAAAAATAGGTGGTCTGAATATGGCATTTGCCTTTCTCTATTGAGATAGGGGAAAATTAGGTCTAGCAGCTCTGAATTTAGTTGTCTGAATCACTCCCTGCTCACTTCTATTTAAATATTGTGCTAAACCATCATCCACCCTCTAAGGCACCTTAGCAGGTAGTCTGAATGTGTCTTACTCTTCCTTTCCTTAGAAACAAAATGCAGAATTATCCTTTGGTGATGAGGAGGCCTGCATGGTCTTCATAAAAGTTTCTATCACTTGTGCTGTAGCTTATAGTAGTTCAGAAAATTTCCGTGTCATCTAGATGGACAAAATAATTAAAATCTTAGCATCTGTGAAAGAAGTGTTCACTCAGCAAGTATAAGACCACAAAACTAACAATTAAGGGAAAAAGATTAAAAAAGATACCATKTCCTAAACCAAATTCATTTTTCTGTTAGAAAAAGATAAATCCTGAGAAACTCCAGTACCTCACTGGCATGTCGTTGCCCATACTTTGTGATAACAGAAAGTGAATTTTGAATAGGATTCTCAAAGGATTATAGGCAATATAGGTACATAAATCTCACTGAAAATATTAGGAAATTTTCTGAAACCATTTTGGCCTTTTTGAAAATCGTATCTTTCCAGTCTAGTCATTGGTAGGCTAAAGGACTTGGAAGATTCAAAAGCTTCCTAAAGCAACACTCTTACAAATACAAAATACAAATTAAAGAAACAAAAAGACTTTTTTAGATCTGAGTCACAGATTCTGTGCTCATATTTCTGCATATAATCCCTTGAATTAAAATTAATGCTTAAAATTCCCCATTAGTGACCAGTATATCCTCTTTAAACTTCTATTAAATGTACTAAATCTCTTTMAAGAACAGGTATCCATCTACCTTATTAAAAAGCACAGTAGTCTTGAAAAGCCCTTATGTACAGCACCCATTAAAGAAAAGGTAAATCTTTCCAATTTCTCTTATATCCTAGAATTTCACTTATATCCTAGAAAAAAAGGCAGACAGATGACCTTTGTTAAGATAACCTAACCTGTAAATTCCAATCCAAATGGGAAGCAAATGAATGAAGGAGTAAAAGAAAAGGCTGCTTTTGGAGCTTCCCTTCTCCATGATGGTTACTGCATAAAATCTTTGACTTGAAATCTGAAGGACACATTTGCTTAGCAAGGCAAACCAAAGTACTTCCTCCTTTTCAGAGGAGCTCACTTCAGGTATCTGGGTCCCAAAGACTGTTTCACAAAGCTTTTCTATTATAGAGAGAAATCTCCGTTGGAGAAGCTACCGGAACAGATGTTCCAAGGCACCATTTAGCCTATATCACATGAAGACATTCAAGATGGCTTGTACTCCAGGTATTTCATAATTCGCCAGGGGCAGGAGGAGTCAGGCTGATCTAAAGAAAGTTGATACATCAATCAAATCCATTTCAGATAAGAAGTTGCAAAAATTGTTGAAATTTACTAAAATGTGAATCGCCAAGATACATGAATCTGCTAGACACTACCTTTCATGGTCTAATAAAGTCAAGGTAGCAGACAAATTTAATATACCAGCATGTGGTACTGCACTTAATTTTTAATAAAAATAGCTGTAAGACAGAGATAGCAGTACATATTCAAGGGAACATGATACAATGGGCTTTTTTAAAAAATAAGGGTTAGCACATGAAAGTAGRGAGAGTTGTCCCACCTATTTTCACATTTCTTTAAACTGGACAATTATTTTTCATAATCTAGTAAAATGATTCTTTTTTTCTTCCACTTGTATGAACTAGATTCAGACACACAGACCTTCATAATTTGAAATACACCTACAAGCTTTATTAGCATTGTCAGTGCTCTCCTTCATCTTCCTGATCCCTAAATTAGATTGCTTCTGCAGCAATTATGCATGTCCCTCTAAGCAAGAGGAGACACAAACACCATTCTAAAGATAAAAGGATCACATGTGCTGAGGAAACTGTGGTAGTGCACAGCTCTCTCACTGTCCTTGCAACTTAGGAAATTCTCCTTCTGCAAAATAAAGAAGACAGCTATGTATTAGCAAGGTGGACTGTCCAGCCTGCTGACCACAAATCGTATTCATTTATTTAAACTGTCAGCAGGAAAGCAGTCATCTATTTGGTGAACAGAGTAAGTGTCCAGTATTAATCAGAGCAGAGAGCTGGACTCACATGTACCTCTTAGGCAAAACAYTGAATAGAAGAAAATTATAGCTTTAAATGAAGAAGCCAGAAAACAACATCTCACTGTTTAAAACAATGTGAATGGAAAGAGGTGCATTTTCCAGAGCTGAAGAGGACTTAATAAATATATGCCAGCCTCACTAGGGGGAAGCAAATATTAACTCTATGCTAACAGACTCTATTGCTATATCATTTCATCTCTTTTATAAAATAATATAGGAGCTCTCCTTTTTTTCTGCTTCTGAAGAATGGGCAGACAGTGAATTGGATTGAAAACTGACTGTACGGCCGAGATCAGAGGGTTGTGATCAGTGGCATGAAGTCTAGTCAGACTGGGGTTAGTACTGGGCCCAATACTGCTCAATTTACTCATTAATGATCTAGATGATGAGGTAGAGTGTACCCACAGCAAGTCAGCTGATAATTCAAAACTGGGAGGAGTGGCTGATACGCTGGAGGGTTGTGCTGCCATTCACATCAAGTTGATCATCAGCCAGCAACGTACCCTGGCGGCAAAGAAGGCCAATGGTATCCTGGGCTGCATTACGCAGAGCCTTGCCAGGAGACTGAGGGAGATGATGTCTATTCAGCTCTAGTGAGGCCACACCTGCAGTGCTGTATCCAGTGCTGGGCTCCCCAGTATAAGAGAGATATGGAGCTACTTGAGTGAGTCCAGTGAAGGGCGATGAAGATGATGGAAGGGTTATAGCATCTGTCATGTGAGGAAGGGCTGAGAGAACTGGGATTGTTTAGCCTGGAGAAGAAAAGGCTCAGGGGAGATCGTATGAATATGTAGAAATAACTGAGGAGAGGGAGTAAAGAAGATGGAGTGAGGCTCATGCCCAGTGGCAGGATAAGAAGCAGTGAGCACAAACTGAAACACAGGCAGTTCCATCTGAATTTGAGAAAAAGCTTTTTTTTTTTTTTTTTTTTTTAGTGTGAGGGTGACAGAGCACTGGAAGAGGTTGCCTAGAGAGGTTGTAGAGACTCTGTCTTTGGAGGTATTCAAAAGCCGCCTGGATGCAGTGCTGGGCAGCCTTCTGTGACCTTGCTTGAGAAGAGTGGTTGGGCTAGATGATCTCCAACGGTCCCTTCCAWTCTCAATCATTCTGTGATTCTGTGAAGAAAAAGACACTGTGCTTAGGGTACTTCACCAAAAAAATACGAAGAACAAAAAAATGAATAGAGATATGGCTAGAAGACTTTACCTTGACCATTATGTTTTTTCTTCTACATAAGATGATCAAGTTGCCTTTCTGGTCTAGTTACAAAGTGCACAAGCCTGGAAGTGGTTGGGTCAAACCACTGCATAGGACAACTCTTTTTCCTATCTTCTTCCCGTACTGAAGATACAAATATACACTGCTACATGTCTTGATTTTTAGCAGTTAATATTATTTCATCTGGAGACATTCAGACTAAATATTTTCACCTTTTTTTTTTGAGATAATGTAATTAAAAGAATTTGAAACAAGTAATTCAGAGCTGAACACCTCAAGGCTGTGAAGTAGGATGGGRAAAGAGCTAACCAGTAAATACCTGTTGGATACCTCCAGTTCTTATGGAAAAGGGTTGGATCTATTTATTGTACTTGGTATATGTTTGTGGGCAGTTGGTTGGATGGTTGGTTAGTTGATTGCTTAAACATGAAAGTTATGTTAATTTAGGAAGTTTTCACTTGTTTGTATGTTCTGTGCTCAAGATGTTTACTATTTGCTGCTTGCAGTATAATTTGTTCATGGCATCATTTAAAGATCATCTTTAATTTTCTGAAGTGAAATTGAGCCTGATACTTAGCTCCTTTACATCAGGATAAATCAATAACTTTATTTAGGTCAATAGAGTTATATTTACATGAGATAGTGTTGCTTTTGTCACACACAACTTTTCCTTCCTTGTGAAGAAACATTTTAAAAGACTGCCTTCTATGTGAAAGGTTAATAAAGGTTCAGTAAACCTTTCAGGCTCTGCCTAGAAACTTAYGCAAAACTTTATGCAGTTAGTAGTCCTGCTTACTTTATTTCCATATTTAARGTTAGGAATGTACGTAAGTGTCCTTCTGATTTGGGGGTTTACATACTTAGTTCTTTTCTTACAAATAGAAGGCCTTAAATGATAATATGAAATATCAGATCCTTCAAGTGCAAATGATTCAATACAGCTTTATGCAGTGTAAAGAAATTATTCACCTTAATGAGACAAATTATTGATCTTTGCCAAACATAACTTGTGTTGACATCAGTTGAAATTCTGTAGAGGGTGTTGGGATGCTTCAACTGTTCACAGCCTGAACTTAAACGCCTTAGCAAGAGCATCGCACAACAAATTCAGCACCACACTTGATTTTAATCCTGTTTTCATTCTGAATCTGTTATGTGTGCATTTGGTTGCTTTTGGTATTAACTCACTGACTTGTTTAGCTCAGTTGGTTAGAGCGTGGTGCTGCTAATGCCAAGGTCGYGGGTTCATTCCCCGTATGGGCTATGCTGAGGGTTGGACTAGATGATCTCCAGATATCCCTTCCAAMCTTATCATCCTATGACTCTTACATCTAGTGTTAGCTGAATATGAGATATTGGGCCCATTGAAATGTCAAATTATTTTGGTGCTTCTGTGTGCCTAGACCCAGAGGTAATCTTGCCAGAGAAGTAGGTCTAGACAGCAACCATATATCACAGCAGTGCTGCTTAGGATTCTTGCAGTTGCAATCCACAAGAAGAGGGTTCATAGAGGCTATGTATTTCTGTGTTTCCATTACATCCTACTGTCTGCARAAAAATGCAGAGTGGATCCTTGACTTTGCTCCTTTCATCTGTTGCCTGACAGGATGATATAGTAAAATTACTTCTTTCTGGAGTAAGGTAGATTGGAGAAGAAATTAAAAATACAAGTGTTGTAGTGTTAGAACTGTATTCTTATTCTCACTAGACTCTCTGAATACAGTTCCTTCCCAGTGATCTACTATTTTTGGCACAATGGTGCCAAAAAACTGTTGCTTACGCCATATAGTGCCTTAAAGATCCAACAGTGAATTCAGTTCTATATCAGCTCTGTGCATCCATATTTGCAAACATAATGACTTGATGTTATCTTAGAAAGTCTCACTTCTGGGATATGGCACTTTGGGAAGAATATTCACAGAATGTGCAAAACTGAGCTATTCATATTATCTATTTGAATTCCATTGCCTTTCAGAAGAGCTTCTTCCAAAACTACATTGTCCAGGCTTGCATGGCAGCTTACACAGAGACTACAGACTCTGTATGARTCTTTCTTGATCCTACAGATGTAATGATTCTTAAAAATACTCAAAATAGTTTTGCTTGGTCAGTGTTATAGGTTCCTATTTTTCCTCTCGTGTTTAGAATGCAGCTGTAAGGACAAATTTTGATCGCACTATTCATTCACAATTCCAACTGGACTAAAATATATGTCCTAAAAAGTGCTGAATGAACACAAATGGCAACATTTCACCCTGAAAAGCAGAGAACCTTGTTTGGTTGCTGTARGAGTTAATTTTGCACTATAACAGTTCCTCTGGGAGATAATAAAATGAAAGAAAATTGCAGACTGGATTGATCATTTCTTCTGATCCATATCTACTCTCATGAATCAAGTTTGCAATCCTACTGAATGCCTCAAGTTACAGAAACAAACAAAAATATGAAAAAAGCATTATTCTGAAACAARAGCAGTGATGTTTAATAAGCATATTTACCTAATCCTGAATACCTTTTATTAAGCAAGCATTTCTTCCTCATATTATGGTTTTCAGAACATTTCAATTTTCTTCTTCTATCAGCTATACCACACATGGCATAGTCCTTTTATATCATAAGAGGTACTTTCCCTTGTATGAATTAATTTATTCTACAAATGTTCTGTGAAAGCAGACTGTGGGAGACAAAATTAATAAGCTACACAGCAGTGAAGGCCAATTCATTTATCAGAAGACTGAGAGGGCTAATGGTGGGAAGGAAAGCACCTCAAGAGTTTGGTTAAGGATGTAAAATAGTAATTAGGGAAGACGATTGAAATAGTTATAGGAATTAAGCTAGTTTTGGTCACTCTTGTTCTTAAAATCCTCAAAATTATTTGGCATATAATGGATTCATACAGAAAGTACTGAAAATGGTCAATCAGTAACATTAAGCATGTAAAGTACCCATCATACTTGTTGTTGAGTTGTTAAGCTTTTTTCATACTATTTCTAAGGAACTCTTGCCAGATTTTACATGTTTTATGCACTAAATATTACTGTTTAGCAGAAATTTGGGGTAGCTCTATAGGAGACAGTTTTGACAATTAACAGGATTGACAGTGCAGCACTGGATGTGAATTGATTAGTTGAACAGATCAATCTGATGATTTTGTTATCCTAAAAACTTAATTTTGCATGCTATTCTAGTAATAGGAAGAGTAGCAGTCTAGTTTTCAGCAGTTACTGTAAAGCCAAAGATACTCCACAGTTGTAAAACAGCTGAATTTACAATTAAGAAGCAATACAAACGAAAAAGACAAACAGGAATTTTCTTCCTTTTACTCCTTAGATATGGATTAGGTGATAAGTGAAAGATCAGTGTGACTTAAGTATTTCCAATCACATAATATAGAGGTGTTTGCAAATCTGCACAGGCCCACATCAGGCTGGGTTATATCCTCACTTTTTTTCAAAGCATATGTGATAAGACTGTGTGGTTGACATACACACTTCTAAAGCGGGCTGTGCAACTGCTTTCCTTCTGATTTCTATTGTATCATATATATATGAAATCCATAATTTTACCAATTGCCTCAATATTTAAAAGAAGTCTTTATAGAGATACATCAGCTAAGCAGCTTCCTGGACACCCTGCAAAGCACTGGATCAAAATCTTTATAGGATAACCCTTAGATGTTTTGTTATCATCTCCAATAATTAAAACTATCATTCAACTTTCAAGTCTCACATCCAACTGAAAGTTGAAAGTTGTTTTGTGWTCCACTGAAATATGTTGAATAAAACTTTGCCCTCAGATAATTAAGCACAAAATATATTTAATAATCTTTTATTAATAATAGTTATTATTAAATAATAATTTAAAAATAATAGTGGAAATACAGAATAACTGATAATTATTACCAGATTGTTAGGAATAGGAGTGGAATTAAAAAATCAAAATATRCTTAGGTTAATGATGTAGTTTGTTATTATCTAATGAGAGCAATCTGTGTGTGTGCTTCTCTGAAAATATAGCCAAAAAGGGCAATTTTTGTGTGAATAGAAACTAGAATACTTTCTCGAGAGTCAGAAATCCTCCCATGTTTGATGGAGTGGAGTAAATGTTCTGAAGTAGAATGGAATGGAAGTTCTGCCCCTGTCTGTAACTTGGGTACCTGAGTTGAGTGTGAGAGGTGTAACAGGAGCTCAATACCACATTTTCATCTTTCGTAGCAGAGAAGGCTAGTAGTTAGACTGTTTTTGCACAAGCAATGTTCTTAGGCACTCTGCTGAAGCTGTATCCCATCCTAGAAAAGAATTCAAAAACAGCAGTAGACCAAAAGGGATCATTCTTCTGGGAAAGCAGGACACGCTGGGTTCTTGTCTTTGCTCCAAGGACATTCGAACCATTTTATGAATTGACTGCTTAATATTAGATTACAAAATCAGTCATGGGAGCAGGGATCAGAAACCACTTTTCTTTCTCATAGATGAGTGCCTTTGCATGCAATGTACAGTGAATGCAGGATATTTTTGCATGATCTAAATAGCATGAAAAGAAATATGTGTAGATCTTAACGCTGCTCTTGTGTTTTCTGCTTCCTAACAGAGCCTGCCTCCTGTCTGACTTGTAGTGTGGTGATTTGCATAGTTTTCTGGGAGATGTGATATTCGATCCACTTGAACTGGGAAGGGTTTTAGTCTTTTCTTAAAATTCTTTARCAAGTGATGTGCTGAACAATTTATTTCACTTCATAGATAAAGGGAGACACATGTGAAAAAAATAAAAGATGAAAGAAGCAGTTCTTCTTCTGGCTATAAATTAAGGCAAGGTAGCCAAAAGAACAGTTTATGGAAAGCCTTTGGCTGTCAAGTGTGTATTAGACCTGTTGGATTGGTCCCCTCTGGGAACTTAGATGTGAGAACAGCCAGTATTTAGAATACTTTGAGACTTAAATATGGTATAGATACAGAGCTTCTTAAGGCTGGGGCTGTTTGGATACACATAGAAGCAGATCCTTGAGTAGTTGATCAGAGTTTGAGTTTCGACATGAAGTGTCTCCTGGGCTTAAGCAGTGAACAAACATTGGTATCACTGTATCACCCAAGAGAAATGTTTCACTGTTCCTATACAACATTCACAAGAGAAGTCCAATCTGAAAGTGAGGTAGAAACTGCTGCTGATATATTTTTAAGTGATTACTGTTGAAATTCTCATTAGAAGATGAGTTTAAGAAATAATTTGTTTGAGTGGCTGAAGAGTCTTCTCCCACAGAAATGAKAGAAATAGGTTGCAACTCCAAGGGAGTACAGGGCTTACATAGGAAAAACAAACTGCAGAAGGACACAAATAAATGATTAGGAGGTCACCATGGGAGCACTGCAGAGAGTAAATGAAATATGCTGTTGGGGTTCTTCCCTGGAAAATTAGGAAACAAGGAAGATGATAGGAAAGGAACAATCTAGATCATATTAACATTGTGCAGAATCCTTAAAATAACCAAAAAAACAAGGCTTTAAGGAAGAATGGTGATTTTACAATATAACTCGTTTCACATCCACATGCAATGCAGCACAATACAGTTCTACTCTATTCTATCATTATATGTTCTTCTCCCTAATACATGATCATTTGCATATAGTTCATTTTGTGACATAACTTAAGATCCTTTGCAATATTGTGTCTTTATACCATATTGATGGAATTTTATATCAACAGACTGCTTTTAAAAACCCGTCCAATAAATGTTGATTCTCAGATTTTTTATAGCATGAAAACTTAAAGACTATTCAACCTGACTTTATCTGTGGGGACGATRCAAACAGTGATGAGTCATAATTAATAATTATTTAGAAGTAAAAAATTAAAATAGTAATGTATTCATAAAACAAAGGATAATTKTCCTTAGCAAATGTATGTTTTGCTTGAAATGCACATTGCTCATCACTAGGTAGGTAGGCAGTGAGGAAATAATGTACACGATTTATCTCTGTTTTAGGAAAGTATTTGATGCAATTTTATTTAGTAAATTCATTTTGAAGTCATAAAACATAATACAGCACCACATTCAAAGGGACAGAGGGAACAAGTTCATGTTGGATAGGTAATTCTGTTGGCTTTTAAGATGCTCAGGTACTTCTGTGTGCAGAAATTTAAGTTAATGAGACTAGAGCCTAAAAATAATCCTGCAAAATGCAATAGAGAGTGAACAATGTGTTAGGGTGATTTCAGTATGAATTGCATGCTGAATACTTGAAGAAAAAAAGGTATTTCAGGCAGAAATAGAGAAATTGATTCTGATCTCATGTACATTAGTTCTACCAGTGTGTCACTGCAGTGAACCCCAGTAAAACAATTCCCGAGTTGAACCATCATGAGACCAGATTCAGACTCAGAATCTAGTTTTATGCAGTGTAAGCTTTTCTCTGTATCTCTACATATGTATGTGTATCTTCGAAAACTGGCTATTGTTTGTTTGACTGTTCGACTTTGAAGTTCGTTGTTTCTGTGTGTCCAGCTGGCGTAAGCRTCCCAGCCAGAATATCGTGCACTGAGATTGTGCTGCTCTAGCAACCAGGTCAATGTAGGCTCCATGACTGCCATCACATATGGCAGGTATATCACGGGCTGGAAATATATATAAGTATGTGTATATGTAAGTGACTCTATTTCTCCAGAGAAAGTTTTCTCCTTGTGAGACATAAGGTTTTGTCGTCAGGACAGATAATCCAGTGCAGATCTGAACAACAGTGGGAAATCACTGATAGGAAGGAGGAACTGACAATTTCTAAAATGATAGCACTGTGCATTCTTAAGGTGGATCGAGAGCTGGAACAGTCTCACAGGAAATGTCTTTGCAGTGCAATAGCAGAAGAAAAGAGGGRGGTTTTGCTCTGCTACCATAGCATACATTTTCTGAATTTGACCAGTCTCTGGGSAAGGCTAGCACTCAGGTATTCTAATCTCCATCCCAAACATTTCTAGTGTCATAGAACTTCTATACACATAGTGTAGAGAGCAAATAAATAGGAAATAAAACTCTTTGTAGCTTGCTGAGAGCTGTACCACTGAGTCACCACCAGATTTCTCCTGCCTTATTTCCCATTTCTTCAATCACAAGAATCAAAGACTACATCTGTATGAGTGAGTAAAATGGATCAACACCCACTCACTTAAAGGCTGAGTCCAGCCCTTGCAACATGGCTTGTGTTCATACCGCTGAAGTTTTACATCCCAAAATAGGATGACTACATCCAAAACTACCCCTTGGGAATTGTCCCTAACCAGCATCACTGCACTGTTTCTGGACTTTGTCTGGAAGGATGCTAGGTGATTCAAGCCAAAACCATGCCAAGGCTTCACTRACAATTTAATGGTACAAATGATCACGTGCAACTGCTTGTTCTGGTGTGCTGTCCCTGATTAGTTTATACTAGAATGATTGTAGCAAAGGTAAAAGCAGTCTCTGAAGTTACTTCCTCCTTAGTTTAGGGCGTATTACTCAATCGTCCCTGTCACTGAAACCCTGGGAAATGATGGAAATGTAGAAGTTGGATCATGGGATAAGGAAAAAGAACAACCCCCTAATAAAAACCGTAGCCTAT
Organism: Rhea americana; assembly: GCF_003343005.1. NCBI lineage: Eukaryota > Metazoa > Chordata > Aves > Rheiformes > Rheidae > Rhea > Rhea americana. The sequence continues at coordinate 262,904 of NW_028186979.1, read as the reverse complement.
CTCTCAGGAAATGTTTCCAGTGAAGTAAAGTCTGTCACTGACGCACATAGAAATCTTTGTCTTTCCAGATCCATTGCCACTGAAATCAGTGAGGAGATAGAGGAAGAAATTTCAGGAATATTATATTTAAGAGTTCTCTCATCCTTTGGAATGATATTAATATGTGTCTGTCTGCTCTGGCAGACAGGTCAGATTATTATCATAGCACAAAGAGGCTTCCTTTGAAAATCAAATACAACTCAAAATAAGTAATTACATTTATAATAGAGGTCAGATGAATGTAATAAGATATAACTACCTCCATTTCACTCATATAGGCACAAATCATCCATCCTACCCAAAGTATCCATCGTGTCCTATCGGCACCAACTTTTGCCTATATAATTTTGTCTCTGTCCACAACCCAAAGATAGTTCCTTTCAGGTAGCTCCTTCCTCCCTGCAGTTCCTTCTATGTCAAAGATATTGTTGATGTTCAGCAAAGGGCAATTTGAAAGTTCAGAGTAAAAACAACTGGGATAGGATTCATCCCATCCAATTTAAGGCATCTGTTGTGTAGATGTCTTCATGTAAGCTCGTTACCAAGGAGCTCCTTCATTACCCTCAACYTCATTTATGGCCAATCAAGAGAAATAGCCACTTCTGGGAAGCAATTCATCCAGTCTATTTCASATGACTACCTTAGGATTGTATAAATCACATTCCAGGATGCATGTTTTTGTCCATTACCTATAAATGGAGTCTATACGACTACTTTATATGGAGACGTGAATGCATGCAGTTGAGTCAGAAATATGGATGTCTGCATTGAGTCAGAAATCAAAACTGAATCAAAATCAGTGAAAAGTGATTACATATCTCTACAGTAACAGTTTCCAATTAGTCTTTCTTGGAGAGTAGAATGTGAAAATGTTAGTTTATGAACTGATTTTTTTCCAGTTTGCATCCTTTGCAAGGCAACGATCATAGAGAGAGGTTTAGGTAGGGGTCATGGTCTCCTAAGCAACCTTCGGAGTAGCCCCATGAGAAATTCTGCATCAAGAATTGTCTGAGTAGGTGTCCTCCTTTTGGTGCAGCTGGTCTTGTGCTCCCCTGCTGTGTCCCTGCTGTATCACAGTATTTGGTGAGTAGCTATGGCTGCCTCATTGCCTGCTGCCCTGCTGAGATTTGAAAAGCTAAGAGAAAACAAGAAACTGCTAGATACTCCATTGAGTCATTCTGTGCCTATATCTGAGAAAGAATACCTTCCCTCCCTCATATAGACTTCCTGGGGAGCAAAACTAGGATCAAATGAGTATCAGCTAAAGCCATCTCCATTATCTGCCCAGCCAGAAACCAGGTTAAAACAGTTGAGGGCTGCTTGGACTTGATTGCGATTCTAAGAAACACTGACTGGCTTAATTGTACTGCCCTTGCAAACCTAGCATATCCATTTCTAGTCACAGATACTCTCAGCAAGTTCTTTCCCAAGAACTTTGGTATGCCTTCATACCAAATATTGCTGAATCTTCATACTCAACCTATCCGTAGCWACTTAGAGGAATCTCAGTAGATAATTGAAAAGTATTCTTTGCTGATGTGCAAAAAATGCCCTTTCCCTAGCATATTCATTGACTTTAACTTTTTGAAAATAATGTTTGGTTGTCAGAATGAAAGGGCTAGAGAGTGTAAACAGAAGGCTGAGAATAGTGGTTATTCGCCTTTATTCAGCACTTATGACATTGGATCTGGATCATTCTGGTTAGTTTTGGGCTCACTTGTACAAGAAAGACTTGAAATAGTGGAGTCCAGTGTTTAGCCACCAAAATGGAAAATGTGCCAGAACACATGATGTACAAAGAGAAGCTGAGAGAAATAGGTTTATTCTGTCTGAGGAAGAGGAAGCTAAGGAGACATCTTACTGCTGTCTTCAACTACCTAAGGGGAGGGTAAAGAGAAATGGAGCAGTGCAGCAATAGGATGAGAGGCAACAGGCATATGTTGTAACAAAAGAAATTCTGATTAGAAATTAAGAAAGAATTTTTCATCATGAGCATAGTCAAACACTGGAACAGGTTGTCCAGAGATGCTGTGGTATCTCCTAGAAGATAGTCAAAACTGGATGGACAGGATCCTGAGCAACCTGCTCTAAGTTGGTRCTATTTGGGGCAGATGGTTGGACCAAATGACCTCCAGAAGTTACTTCCAACTTCAGCTATTCTGTGATTCTCTGACACAAATACAGTGTAAGGTGGCATGCAGAAATGTGAGATGCTCAAAGATCAAAGAAAGACAAGCAGCATCTTGTGGTGAAAATCAGAAATCATAAATAAGCTGGGCACACCAGTTTAAGTCAGAATCTAATCAATTTTAAGAAGCTGTTGCAATGTCTGTCACTAGAAACAAAAAAATCACAACCATAGTCTTATCAGAGTAGCTGTATCAGATATCTTCATGATCCTTTTCCAAAATGTGCAGAGACTGTTAGGTAGCTCATAGGAACTGAAGATAGGAAAACATGGATGTTGAACAAATGACCTCATATTTAAAGATGTTGCAACTGGAATCATCTTCTGGATTATCTGATGCTCTTTGTCTCTCTTTATCTAAATTTGTGCAGGATTCTGTGGTATTAGTGAGAATAACTAAGGTAAGAACTTCTATATTCTGCCAGTAGTTTATAAGAATATTTGTAGAATGCTATTCATGCAGGTCTGACATAGGCAAGGCACAATAACAGAACACAAGGATCTCATAAGTAAAGAAAAAGAATACTTAAGGGGACTGATTGTATACAAATTTGCTTATACAGACTCATTTAGATGAGGTCTGTACAAAATCTGATTAGTACAAAAATCTAAATCTTCATAAATGTCAAAAATTATTCATGAAAATTCATTTTTACAATTTCAAATGTATTTTAAGAGGGAAAATAGGAGAAACAAGGAGAGTTTTTATATATAATTAACCACTTCACAAAAGGAAATAAATTCACATCTGTGAAGACCAGGACCTCTTTTAGTCCTTAGGGGAAAAAAATACTGTACTTATTTTTCTGGTGAGCCAAATCAGTTAAAAAGAGGAAATGGAAAGATCAAAGTGTGACAGAAAGAAAAAAAAAAGAAAAGAAGAGATACAGTAATTCAGCAAGTTATGTACACTGTTTGAAAGTCTGTTCAGGCTTACTCTGTTGTCCTCACTCCTATTTTACAATACTGAATCCTACAGTGATGTGCTGTGTTCTTTAGCTCAGACCTTCCTTGCCATGCTTAATGACTTCCACTCTTCATTTACTTTGCTTTGAGCATTGGTTATTTTTTTGAATAGTAGAATTATTGTAGGAGAGCCTAAACAGCAAAGCCCAGTATTATAACTATTATAAGTATGTGCAGTGAGCTGAGGGGGAGGAGTGAAAAAAATAGATCTAATGGAAAAATTAAAGTGCATTAAATAAATAAGTGAACAGTTCTTTCATTAAGTAATGTAAGGTCTGTATAAGATACTAGCTACTGTAAAAATAAATTGCTTTGGTCTTTACCTAAAGTATCTTCACTGTAAAAGAACTTCAGGAACTTTTGCAGAGGCAAAGAATTGCACCTGGTCAGCTTCAGTATTCAGCCTATTCAAGGATGTTCAGGGATGTCCTTGTCAATAGGAGTGTTCAGTTTAAAATTTTAGACTTTGCTTAGGCCCTTGGAGAGGGCTTTATTTCTTCAGTGTGAAGTGGTGAAGAAACCAAACTCATTTTAAAAGTTGCTGGAAGCACACTAAGTTTTCCAACTCTTTGGTTTCGTTGCTCAGAGAATTTTTCGAGAGGAGAAGGCAATGTACAAACAAACCCCCAAAATATGTTGTTGAAAAATTGGGATGCATTTGTGCCAACACTGTCTTGCTACATATTTCTCATAGAYCAACTATCCTAGATTCCTAAAATACTTGTGTAATGTGGAGATATAYGTACAGATCTCACTTCACAGCTTAGAAGGAGAAAAATGGTAATACAGTGGTATCATATGCTGAGCACTTAGGAACTGACAAGTGGCAGTAGCAGAAGCGGTGAAGTGTTCTAAAGCAGGCGATGCTGCCTGGATAATGAAACAGTCCATCYGGGCAGAAAGCCTGTATGACCACCTGTCTGACCTAGGTTCAGAATGATAGCCATCGTGGTTTTCCGTGCTTGGGAGAAAGTGAGTAATTTGATACGCAGACCACAGATTTAGAAACACTTGTTTCTGAACTCTTTGGCCTTTATTAGGAATGTAGCTGCTATATTACTGAAGTATCATTGCCTCTCTCTGCAGAATCTCTCAAACYAAATGCTTTATATTTTCCTTTTCAAAAAGAAGGTGCTGTTTTGCATGAGTCCTTACACGAACAATATAAAGAGCTGTATATTTTGCCAAAATATGTTTTAATATGTATGTGATAGGAACAAAGGGAGCAAGCAATTAACCACGTAAAGGTCCTTATTCTCCAGGGACTCCTTGTATGACTTGGAAGGAGTCACTCAACTTCTCTGTGTCTCAATCTCCCATCTGTAAAATGGAATTAAGATACCTACCTCACAGGGGTGTTGTGAGGCTTTCTTAAATAACATTTGTAAAGTGCTTTGAGATCCTTGGATGAAAAGTGGAATCAGAAACCAAGCTATTCACTTTATAGTGCAACACAAGAGTGCACTTACATTCAGATGGCTGAAGGCTTCCAGCTATTTAGAGCTATCCCACATACCCTTCACAATAATTTCCCTACCTATCATGTCCTGGGAGCTACAAAGAACAAACTTTGCAATCAAAAATACCCAAACAGTCATACTTTTGCTGAAATGAGGGATAAAAAAAACCCTGATATTCTTTTTAACCTGTGTTGCATATTTCTTGTCCATGCAACCCTAAACTTACTGAAGTAGGGCATATAATAACTTTGTCTACTCTTCACCTAAATTTGCCAGGTTGTTTTTGAGAAAAAAAWTAGCTGCTTCTCTCAATTAAAAAAAATGAAATTTGGATCAAAGATTACAAAATTAGGAAGGGATAGAAGGGGTGTTTCACTCCTATATGCTTTGCAGTCATTTAACAAATAGCCACTAAACAGTACAGTGTAAGGTAGGTACCCAGTTAAAGATTAAATCTTAGGTAACATAGAAACATGAAATGAAATCAAGATTAGATTTTACAGGGTTGAATCAAAGAAAAGGCACATAGGTTCATACATAGCTGCTAGGATAACATAATTTCCAGAACTACCTTTACCTAATACACAAACTAATTTAGTGCTTAAACCTTTAGATTAGTAAATAAGTGGTACAGATGCTTCATTAGAGCAGGCCAGAGCTCAGCACCTGCCAAACAGTGCTACTGAGCAGGTGAAATAGTACACATAAATATCCTTTTCCTCCAGATTAAGTGCTGCATGGAGAACGTGAGAAAAATAGTGAGCTGTTAGAGAAATGCGAAATAAAGGATGTAAGAAATGGCCAAAAATTGAATGAGGAGGAATGCAGCTTGATTAAATATTTTGTTTTCCTGCCTCTCTCATTCAAGATTCATGCTCCACATTTTCTTCTCCTCCACCACCCTCTTTTGTTCTTCTCTTTAGGACTGAATGGGCAGGACAGTTGAAAAGGATATAACCAAACAAACAGAATAAAAAATGTTACAGCTTTCACCCTGATTCACCTACTCAAAAGGAATTTACATGTCTTCATTCATACAGTACGTGATTCATATTTTGACTTTTCACTGTTGTGGAGGCAAAACATAACACATTCCTCCCATTGGTGATCATTTACAGGACTCTCATTCATGTGAAAACAAGCACAAAACCCCTTATTTAGAAAACAACACCCCAAATTGTTCACATTCCAAAAGTTTGCCTAGAGTATTCAGKATCCTGCTAAACTCAGATTTGAACTGACTTCGCCAGTGTTTCTAGATGTCTCATCCTAAATTTGAAGGCACTGGCTTCACTGCTGAAGGCACTGCTTTTTTAACTACTTTAATGTTCCTTCTTTACATTTGACTGCCCATCAGACAAAGTTACAAGAAGTGCCCCATAAAAACAGCAGTTTCTAGTGAATAATATCTTCTTGGTAACAGGTTTTAGATTTAATATTTAAGTTAATATGGGATTTGTTTGTACATTTCACTTTAGAAAATGATCATTAATGTATTAAAACCTTTGCTATTCCAATAGTACAAACTAATTATCCAATAATCCTTAACTACTTAYTTCTATACAGACATTCAAGATGGAAATTTTTCAAATAGGAAGCTTAAGTGACATTCCTTACTCCTCCACGGAAAAGCTGATATGCTGATATACTTAATTTTTGAAGGACTGAAGCATAAATATGAATTATGATTATCTTGAGAACAACAGGCAACTAAAATAAAACCATCTTTATTGATAAATAGGTAACCCACCATGGACTTTGAATGTCTTGTCACTTAAAAATAACATACATCCTTCCCTGTTAATTATCTTCCCACTGTATACAAGTAGATAATGTATATTACACAATATTTTACCCTTAGAGTATTTTCTTTCCTAGACATAGCCTCGTTATCTATCAGGTCTGCTGCTTAACTACAGCCTACTATCATCCCAGGATCCCTAACCACTGTGTAGGAAGAACACTATCTTTTGGCGGAAATATCAGTTATTGTGCTGTTGAGCTTTGTATTTAAAACTCTGATTTATTAACTTGTCCACTGACCTAAAAAATTATTTTTACCACAAATGCTTTCTTGTCATCAAAATGTTAGTGTATGAGCCACCTACTACCTGAAATTTCCTGCTTTACTTTCTTTAACCCGAAACATCAAAGTCACACCTTAGAAAATGCTATGTATTTAGGTGTACTAGTGTTGCAGATACATCAAAGCTGAAAAGATGACATCTCAAGTTGATGGGCTAGCTCTTGAGCAGGTGTTAATTGTCCTAGCTCTGCCGATTTCTTTCAATTTACACCAGCTGAAAAACTGGCCTAGCATGTCAATCTAATGACAGCTTTAGGAACTTTTTTTTTTCAAGTTATGATGGAACACATTCAAATATTGTTTGATTAGCTGCTTATCAAAATTTATTTTATGAGACGTTCATTAGTAAATAATGATGAATGTATATTTATTTTAAGAGTGGGCCTAAGAAAGGTATAACTTCTGAATGAACATAAGATACCAGAAAACACTCTCTGKATGATATTCATCTGACCAAATGTGGATATCTTTAAGATGAGCATCTACTCTGAGCTGATTCTCCTGGAGTCCCTTTGTTGTCAGTGAAGAGAAACAGGCACTTCTAGTGGGTGAATAATTTCATCCTGAAGAAGGTATCTTAAGCRGACCAGGTGCATTGTGCCCTTAACGCCACTGTTTCTCTCACTGACTAGAATGGGAACATTAAATAGCTTACTCAGATACAGATGCCTGCCTTGCTCATGTCTAAAATTAGGTGAGATGAACCTCGCCCTCAGGGCCTCACATTGGCTCTGTTTTGTTAAGTTGTCCCTCTCTTATTCAACAGTTACTAAAGCAAAACTATTAAAAACATGGTAACTCTGTACCATTATGTTATACTATACAGGATAGTAATTATCAGCCCTATTGTGTATATATAATTAGATGAATTAGACAATCATATTTACTTACAATTATATTGTGCATATAATTGCTTCCATCTTCCTTTCATTTAACAATTCTTTTAAAATTCTTATTTTTCCACAGTTTGCATAGTTAAGCCGATACATTTTGATTTTTACTGGTGGTTCCACTAACTGAAATGCCATTTTGATCTTTGCATATAGTTATTGTTTATCTAGTGTTATTGGTCTATAAAGTGTTTAAAAAAGTGGTGATTTCCTGTTTGGTGCGTATTCTTTCTCTTTTGATGAATATACATTCATCAGTAAGAGAATAAATCCAGTAGTGCTCACTCCTTTGCCGTCTGCCATATTTAGAAATAAAGGAGTAAGAAAAGTTTGAAACTTAGACAATTATGTCATATTAACAACATGATATCTAATATACCCCATAGAACTGTAAATAAAGAAGTGAAAGGAGAAACTTAAGTACTTAATGTTTTAAATATTATGCTTAAAAAGTATAATATTTTCAGCAATAATAGTGATTAGCATTTTGATTGTCTTTTTTCCTATCGATACTGTGAAAGAAATTCATGTGACTAGCAAATAAACAAAAATAGCATTATCGACTATAGAGAAATTCACTTAATAAGAGCAGTTTAAACTTAACTGCACATGGGCCTTAGYGTTATAGAATTGCTGTATGATTAACAATATTTGACATGCAGTTTGTTTTCTGTCCGTGCGATTGCAACAACAGTTCCAACTGTAGCCACTTCTTTTTCTTTTCTTTTCCTTTTTCTTTCTTTCTTTGTTTCTTTCTTTGTTTCTGTTTTTTATGCAGAAGACCATCAAATGAATTGTCACAATACTCGAATAATGCAAGACACAGAAAAAGACGATAACAATAATGATGAGTATGATAATTACGATGAACTGGTGGCCAAGTCATTGTTGAATCTTGGCAAAATTGCAGAGGATGCAGCATACAGAGCCAGGACAGAATCAGAAATGAACAGCAATACATCTAATAGTCTGGAAGATGATAGTGACAAAAATGAAAACATTGGTCGGAAAAGTGAGCTAAGTTTAGATTTAGACAGTGATGTTGTTAGGGAAACAGTGGACTCCCTTAAATTACTAGCACAAGGACATGGTGTAGTGCTTTCAGAAAATATTAATGACAGAAATTATGCAGACAATACTTCACAGCAAGATAATAGGAATATGAACTTTGTAATGCTAGGGAAACCTGTGAACAATGGACTTACAGAAAAAATGGTGGAGGAAAGTGATGAAGAGGTGTGTCTCAGCAGTTTGGAGTGCTTAAGGAACCAGTGTTTTGATCTGGCTAGGAAACTCAGTGAGACAAACCCACAGGAAAGAAATCAACAGCAAAACATGAACACTCGTCAGCATGTCAGGCAAGAAGATGACTTCCAAGGAAGAACACCAGACCGGAATTACTCTGATATGATGAACCTAATGAGACTTGAAGAACAGTTGAGCCCCAGATCTAGAACTTTTTCTAGCTGTGCAAAGGAGGATGGTTGTCATGAAAGAGACGATGATACCACCTCTATTACTTCAGATAGGTCTGAAGAAGTGTTTGATATGACAAAAGGTAACTTAACCCTGCTTGAGAAAGCAATTGCTTTGGAAACTGAGAGAGCAAAAGCCATGAGAGAAAAAATGGCAGTGGAAGCTGGAAGGAGGGATAATATGAGATCATTTGAGGAACAATCTCCAAGACAACTTTCTGGGGATGACAGGAAGCCTAAACCCAGTGACGGCCATGTCAAAAAGCCATATTATGGTAAAGGTAATATTTCTATATACCGTATGTTATGTCATGAGAAAGTGTGAGCTAACATGTCAACATTTGCATAGAATTCTGAAGTGATTAATTCCACAAAATGGGAACTTTATTTGAATTGTAGTAGTATGGCATGATTGTAAAATAGCATCATGCTGTGACTTTAAAATAAAATAATTCATTCTACGGTGTTAGAAATACGTACAGTGTTTCAGTGAATATCATTTGGCTAAATTAAAAAAATAACTTTTCGGGGAAACAAAACAAGTAAGAGATCATGTTGAAAGAGGCAAAGATTTTTCTCAAATTTTTAATATTTTTACAGTAATTATAATTAAAAAACAATGGAAACTTATGTTGTAAACTATACTGGATAGAGGGGTTTTATGTAGCAGTTAGTCAATCAGCTATGAAGTGAATATTTTACAGATTGGATTGGGTAGGTGGCATCGTGATTTATAAAATTATCATCATATGACAGTTATTGATGAAGCCTCTCCCATCTAAAATGTAGAATTGCCTGATAGAAATTGAACAGTATCAGAATGACCGATAACATAAAATAGGGGCAGTGACTGCACATTAATTATCTTAAGATAGTAAGGTAATGGAAACCATTTGCTATGCAAGGCATGGTGTGGCCTGGGCTGAGATCAATAGCAATTTCTTTCTTATGTGCATTCCACTTCACTGGTTTCATTCCATTGTGGAAATAGTTAAGGTGCTGCCTTGACCATAATTCAATATAAAAGACCAAAAAAAAAAAAAAGGAAAAAAAAGAACAGACTAAAGATTACCTTTAGCATGCGTTTTAATTTACGGGATTATCCTGATGATGGTGTGTTGATGTTACCACACCCCTCTTCAATGTGTCTGCATCTATACGTGTAGGGCCATGCTGTATTAAGTGTTCAATACCTCCTGAGATTCATTGAACACCCTTAATTCCCATTGACTTTAGTGGAAGCTGAGGACRTGGTATTTCTTGGGAGATGCTAAGCAGGGCCTGGATCTTTCTTGTCTTTATTATAACAATATTTGGTTTCATTTCCATAAGTGAGATGGTGGGCATTTTTCTCCTTTTTTATGAATTCCTGTTTAGAAAGAGTGATACCCTAACATCTGCCTGTGACATTCAGGCAATCAACAGCATCTTGATCCAAGAAAGGTTTTGATCTTTTTTCACAAGGCTTAAAGAAAAGTAATGGCCAATCTGTTAGACAAGTATGGAGATTACTGATGTCAGACAGTCTTCTGCAATGTATTTGAGAGAAACATCGTTTCTTTTAAACACAAATATATGATCCAACAAACGCTGTAGTAACTTGGGGTATTTGGGGAAGACAATTTAGTTAGTGTATTACTGCATAGCCATGTGGATGTCATGCTAAATGTTGTTTGTATATGATACATAGTAGGTATAATTTCCCTTTGAATACGTCTCTAATAAAAACACAGAAAACATGGCAAACCAATATTAATTTTTAAGAGCTTTATATCTCTGGTGCTATCCAGCCTTTCTGGTCTATGTATGCTTAGGAAAACATTTATGCATTTAGAACTGCTGTCTCCAAAAAACTAGTTAAATTTTGACAATGGCAAAAATATGGACTTCCTATTCCTGTAAATTTTAGAGCTTTGAACCATCCTACCTCTTAGGAGCTGCAGACTGAATTGGTGATAGGTCCAGACTCCAGCCAGGGATCCAAAGGACAGTCCTAAAGATTGTGGTAGTTTGTACAAAGAAGCCTTGTGGAGTGGATCCTTCTAGTCTTTCTTTCTTTTTTTTTTTTTTCTTTTTCTTTCTTTTTTTTTTAATAAGCGAAGAAAGAAACAGGTTCTTTCCTTACTTTAAAAACATGTAGGTAACACTACTGCCGTCATTGACAGAGGAAGCTTTAAGTAAGGCAGTCAATTTTATCATTTCTTTTCAGCTCATAYAGAATTTTCCAAATATTCATGAAAAAGATATTCACAGAGTTGCATGATATGGTTAAGTGGAAACATTTTGGGTGCACAGGTATTCAGTGGGAACTRCCTCCTGTCTTCTGTCTTCCGGAGTTCTGCTCTCAGAGATTGCTGAAATAACCATTAAGGGACTACAAAGCATTTTTCCCATGCCATTTAAAGCCTTCTAAACAGGCTTTCTTCTGAAATTTAAGAATTTTAAAACTTTCTGAGTCATCTGATAACCTTCACATAGGCAATATTCCCATTGTGGCAAGGAGTGAGGAAAGGTTACAGAACTAACTAGAACTATGCAATACTTTTCCCCATTAGCAGTAAAGATTTTACATGAGCATCCAGTGTTTCTTGTAAAGTTGTGGAAAWTTTTAGTTGGATGTCTTCCATTAAAAGCAATGGGAAATTGTGCAAGTATAATTTTGTACAAGTTTTGAAAACATTAAGATTAGTATACAGCATCTTTTCTGACTCATTAGACCATAAAGGCTCTTATGGAGGTGATATATGCTATAATTTTATAGCACAGAACTGAATATAAAGGAGGATTTACTTGACACTGTAAGATGTAAGTGTCCATATCCTCAGCAGCTCTAAATTAGAATACCTCTACTGACTTYAGCGCAGTTATGATAAAATATAGTAGCTAAAGTTTCTCTCGTTTAAAGTCTCCAAAAAGCCATTATGGTCCGTTAACCATCTACATTTTTTTGCAGTCTTTGAATATTGTTATATTTACATAATCTATATTTCATTTACATTATTTATTCACTTATCCTATACTTTTACACATCCCAAAGTACTTGACATTAGAGTTGTTAAAAGAGTTTTGTATGTAYGTAGCTGTGGGCTTGGTGTTCTAGTGGTCTCAGCACAGGCCTCTCTGGTAGGAATTCTAATCCCTCCTCTGACATTTACTCCTTCTGTGGCCTTGGGTTTAACTTTCTAATCTCTTTATTCCAGTTTCCTGAGATATAAGATTACAGTATTTTCAGGAGTGTTCTGATAACTATATAGCACTTTGAAGATGAATTTGTATATGGATTTCTTGTAGAAAAGCATAAAACAACGAACTGTATCCTACAGTCAGCATGCAGGCTAAGTAAAATAAAACTTTCACATTCACAGATTCCATTTGCAAAAGACACGTTTTAAATATGGTGTTAAAATTTAAGAAGGGAAATAAGACGTGGAGAGTCATTTACAATGAGCTAAAGAATTTCTCTGAAACCAAGGTTTTTAGGAAGGACTTGGAATGTAAGAACATATCAGARGTAGTGGAGGGAAATCAAGGAAAAATAAGTCTGCAGCTGAATGTGAACTCTGGATTGTATTCTATATACTTAAAAAATAGATTATATGTGRAGATCTATAAGTACTGAAATTTCTACTGGTTGTACTGAGTGTTGCATTTGTTGAAGTTGGGATGGAATTTAATGTAAAATTTTAATGGAAAACAAATAGAAAAATCTTATTTTCCAAAGAAGAAAGCATAAATCCTGAAGCAAAGCAATGACAAAAAGCAACATAAACTACTTAAATGATGATAGCTCAGATTGAGTATYGAAAGGCAGCTGGACTGAAAAAAAAATCAGGAAGGGTTGTTGGTTGATTCTGAGCCAAAATGGTAGCAGTTAGAGTATCCTGAATTTTATTCTTTTAATATCAGTGTAAAAATTGCTAATAGTTTCCAAAATCTGACAACTGTGATTAAGATGATGTGATGTAACTTGTATCATATGCTGGGCTTTAAGTCTAGGGATGTTATTTGACAAATGTTCTGTTACAGGAAACAAACTGATGAAGTATATGAGCAAGTTCTAGTTTAGGATTAATTTCACCAGCAGTTTCACTACTTCCGTGGCAGAAAACTTTAGTTTGTTGAAAAAAAAAGTCTATTTAGACTTTTCATTGATTTGTACGCAGAAGATTCAACATTCTAAATGATCATTTACCTTTTAAGCATGTGAATATTCAAGTATTATGTATGCATGACTGTAATGGCCCCAAATTTACACAGCAAGTGATACTTTCAGTAATTCTGATTACAGTATTTACTCCGCATTAATTTTTTTGAAGATAAAAAGAGTATATACATAATTTCTCTTCTTAAGAAATTTAAAGAAAAGAGTCATCTGCTCAAAGAGCCTTGAAAAAAGGATTTATTTGTGCTGACTCATTAAATCATTATGCTAAAGAGCTGGGTTTGCTACTCTCAGGACATCGAACTTCTGTGACAGCACATTTGCAGACTTTAATACATCAGGCAAATAAGAATGAAAAGAAGGGAAACTCCAGCTAAACATTTTCCAAATGACCTTACACACTTGAGCTGATGCTTGCCAGCAGAAAATTGATTGACAGTGGTATGACTTTGCTATAAAAAGGTCATTTTCCAATCACTATGAATGGTTATTACTGTGATCATAGGAGCCTGCAACCTGAAAAGAAGATAACAGGATAAAAGTGACAAAATTGTGTTAAGAAGTAGAAGGGTTTTTTTTTCTTCTAGTTTTCATAAGAACATTTACCAAAAAATAATTGACATCATTAAATGAACCTTCTTACAGAGATGTGGAAAGCATCATTCACTTGACACATTTGTTGTAAATTATAGATCCCTCAAGAACAGAAAAGAAAGAGAGCAAATGTCCTACCCCTGGGTGTGATGGAACGGGCCATGTAACGGGGCTTTACCCCCATCACCGCAGTTTGTCAGGATGCCCACACAAAGATAGGGTCCCTCCAGAAAGTAAGTCCACATTGTTTCATGAAAACCGGGGATAAAACTACAAAGATTTTTCTAGCATGCTTTTTAAACCTTTTATTTAAAAAAATTAATTTCATTTTTCAGTACGGTATGTCTCAACTTAGTCAACTGTTCTGTGTTCTAGTTTTTCCTTTATTCCATCATTTCCATTCTCTACTAACTTTTACACTAAAAAGAACAACTTTTAAAGCTGTATTCTTTGATTTTAAGGATGCTAGATTATTTTTAAGGAGATATATTCAATCAACAAAGAAAAGATTTCCAGAAAATGTGCACTGCTTTTACTTCTGCATGCTGATGTCACATCAGCTGTCCCTGTTGTTTTGTACAAGAATAATTGTACTTGAAAAACTTAACACTCCCTTTCTGATATTGTTGTTGTGTCTTAAACATAACTTATACTAAACAAATTTCTATTATTAAAAGTAGCAATTTGGCTGTTTACTTAGTTGAGCAATATTTTGAGCAATCTTCCCCTGTCACTTATATCAGTGGAATTTCCTATGATGTCAGTAGATTCCCTGCAAGGGAAGTTCACCTGTGTGAACACTAAAGGAAGTTCATCTGAAAGCAAGAGGCTTCATTTCTGGAAGTCACTTCCTTGGCTGGTAGAAATTGGCATAGTCCCGTGGAAGCTAATTGTTCTATGCTAATTTACACCAGGTAAGCATCTAGCTAAAATCCAGTTCTCTTTCTCACTGGTTTAAAAATGGAGTTACTCCATTGAAGCTTATGGGCCTAAATCTACATTGTCCCTCACTTACCTAACTTCAATGGATTTAGAGCTGCATAAAGGAAGAGTTAAAGACAGTCAAGGCTGAAATGATCCTCAGTTTCCAAAGGAAAGGTAGACTCTGAAGAATAGGACAGCAGAAGTCAATTAGCACACCAAGAATGGCAGATGTAAGAGGTGTCCTCTTTCATAGTAGAGTGGCTTCTTCCAGAAGTAAAGTAACAAGGAAGTACTTAAGGAAAGTTTGTTATATCTTGGTTTATCTCTGAATACAGTAGAACAAATAGACTCATTTCTCTGCTTTGCAAGATGCAGTAATTTTTCGAACCACAAATATTTGTTCAGTTGCTCAAAGTTCTCTCATTTTTATAAATGGTAAATAAAAAGCTCTTTAGAAGACTTTGTAAATCAAAGAAGAATATAGCTTTAAACTGTTTGCATGCTCTTGTACCTACTAAAATGAAAAAGGTGAGCTCATCTTTTTATTTTTTTCCTGTGATGTTGGCCTTGTGAAGCATGTTTCAAGAACAGCTTTGAATAGTAGGAATTTCAGAGTAAAGCTTTTGCATCTATACACATTTTAGTACCCTGATGATGAGGTGATGATGATGGTTATCTTCTAATCAGTATCTGTGGTTAAATTCTCAAGTCTTTGTACAGCTTTTATTCAGTTCTTTACTCAGTCAAGGAATTTGCTGATTTTATTAGMGTTTTATTGAGTGAGAACTAAATACAGGCTTCCAGACTAGTTCTTGTGTGAGAAAACCAGAACTTTGCAAGGGCTGGATGGCCGCTTTCTGTAGAGTGATGCACTGCCATCCAGCCCTGAGAMATGGATTCAGATATGTCTTGCATCATACTGAAGAAATTATTTCAGTCTAATTTCTATTTAGCATTGCCAAAAAACTCTCCATAATTTGGCCTCCAAGAGCATGAGCTTTATGATTCATAAAAGAACTGCTTTGAGGGTCTTGGGAGTAAATTTTCCATCCAGCTTGCAATGGAAGCTGATGCAAATCAGTTTACTTGCTTAAGCTTGTAGCACTTCTTTCTTACATAGTTTTTTTCCCACTATCCCTCAACTTTTTAAGTGCTTATTTTTAGTTTTTACTCTTAAAAAAATTATCACATTTTTCACATCTGTAGAGAGTACAGATAAGAAAAGGACTGATTTTGCTCATCATATAGATATGAATGGTATATCTATACAGATGTGGGCTGAACTGAGCCCTGGCTCAATTGGGCTGSCTTATAGTTAGTGTTAAAGTCTGATAAGGGTTGTACTGAGGTATACTTCAAATAATTTAGTGTTCTGTCAGTATAACTTGAGAGTTCACTTTTACCTTTCAAGTTTGATACTGTGTGTATAAAACTATTATGAATGCATACTTTTCCTGAAAGAATTTTTCTAGTCCATAGTTCTGCGTTGGACTGTTGCGAGCTCACATTTTACTTTTGAGCTGATCACTGCTCAGGGTTTTTGTATGAAGATGTTGGAAGTCTTCTGCTTCACTGTCACGCTAGAAACACATTTGTTTGTAGGTTTTGTAACCTTCATAACTTTCGTACCTGTTACCCTGTGTTAATGAGCATAGGGTCACAATACTTCCTTCCCTCATCAGGCTTTATTGGCTATCTGTGTCACGTGTTTTTTGAGGAATGCTGGTTGTTAATGAATTGTACTTTGTTTTAAAATGGTTTCATATATACTGGGACTTGATTTTTTTTCTTGTTTTCATACTCTGCTGTTTTCTCTTACTCTCCTTGTCAAGTTCTTGCCATGCATGAAAATGTTCTTAAGTGTCCTACACCAGGCTGCACAGGCCGGGGCCACGTAAATAGCAACAGGAATTCCCACCGAAGGTAAGGATGCCATCGCTGGACTCCAGCCTAGAGGGAACAGTGCTTCCGAACTGCAGCCCTTCTAGCAGTCCATTGGTAGGGGGGGAGTGTGAGTGTATGTTTTGTTGTTTTGTTTTTAAGATTCACAGATGGTGCTTCGTGTGCTGCATTAATTTTAAAGAATAACATTTCTTCGTATATTTTATGAGGAGGACAAATGCACATTTCCTTCAGTAAGGATGAATTGATCCACAGAAGGCATTTTAAGCCTTTTAAGCTTTTTGGGTGGATTTTCCTTTTGTTTTTGTATTATGCAAACTCTTTATGGGTATGTCACAGGAAACAGGAAAAATCTACCAACATCATCAAGACTAGAGAGAGTTCTTGTTCTGACACTTCACCCTCTTCAGAGATTATTTCGTAGTGCATGAAAAAAACCCACTCTATTCATGAAAATGATTTTGTAGAGATGAGAAACAGCATTCTAAGTGCACAGACATTACAGGAGTTAACTTTTCTGCTACTCACAGACTTAATTCTGAAGTCTTTATTCAGATAAAATTAAATGAGAATTTTGCCTGATTAAGAAACATTATGAAAATATCTCATTAAATTAAAACAGAACAGACAGACAGACAACAGAAATGTCCATTTTCTAGTCAAACGAGGAATTTAAGGAAAACTGCAACTTTTCAATAGATTCCTAGGATTAGTTTTATAGATTCTTGTAGAAGGGATGTCATTGCCTATTAAATTCTGTCAAAAAAGTAACAAAATTATTGAAATATTGTTATAATATGTTATGATTTTCCCATAGAAGAACAAGGTCTTGTCTTACTGCTTTAAAAAAATCTAGGAAATCTGAGTAGAGGGCAAAAGTAGCTATGCAAGGCTCCTATTATCAAGCTCTTATTTTACTGTTAATCGTAGCGTGAAGGCTTAAGAGACTACACAGGTACTGGATGTATAGTCTTACCAAGCTCTGGGTTACTACAGCCCTCATGTTAACTGCATGTCTCCCAGCACACTCTTGTGGGCATCGATCCCTTTATAATAAGCTCTGGCACCCCTTTCTCCTGTGTAGTGATGCTGCCAGTAGATTCAGCAAAAATCTCTGAGAAGGCTCCATGGGAATTACTGCTGCTGGAAGCAGCATTCATTTGTGGTTGAATATCTAATAGCATATTTGAGATGTCTGAAGAAGAGTGTGTCAGTGGCGTGCAGCTGCCCCTGGCATTACTGCCAAGCCACACAGAGCCCCCTCACCCCGCTGCAGGACTAGGACCGGGGGTGGTTCTGTAGCTACCCAGGGAGGGCAGTCTGCAGTCAGTGCTTACCTCTTTCTGCAGCTTTTGGGGCATTTGGCTCTGCTTCACTTTTTTATTTTTTTTATTTTTATTTTTTCCTGTAGAGAGGGGAACATCTGGGAATGCACTGATTTGCCTTTCATTTTAATTTCTTTCCCTGTGGAGAACACAGAGAGCTGTGGTCACATAAGCACGCAATAGACTATGACAAGGAAGGGACCCCCTCCATTGGCAGGTCACAGGTTTTTACAGCTTCACTAAGAGCACCATCTGCTGGCACCAGCATATTTATTTTCCTGTTCTAAAGCTTTTCCAAAAGAATCAGACTTATTGTCACTTCAGTAATATTCAGCATTTGCAAATTTAATTGAATTATGATTCAAGTTCAGAAGTTCTTTCATGTTACACCATCTACTCTTAGCACATACTTTAGTGGTTGAAATTCATGAACTTGCGCTAAGTATAACATACTTGAGATGTAGATTTAGAGACCCAAGGCCAAATTTTGCACTCATTTGTATATCTTGAAAAAAAAAGATTGGAATAATGGAGCAAAGTGAGGTATGAAGGAGCACAAGATTTGGCCTATATGGTGTTGTCATTGAATCATCTTTAGCAGCCATTTCAGTGGCAACATTTGTGGATACATAAAGGTCCTATGTCTGCTAACAGAGTTGCACAGTAGATGCCAGTTTATATTCTCCTGTTCTACTGATATGTTCACTGGCTAACATCCGTGGATAATCTATGGATGTAGGGTCAGGGAAGAACAGCAGATGAGGGATCTACTACGCAACTTTGAAAGTAGAATAAGGGAAGTCTATTCTAGAGAAAATATATATGACCAAGAAGCTTTTGGAAACTCTTTTCCTTCAGATTCTTCCTGGTGCTGGCTAAGGAGGAGRAGAAGTAGTTGGATCAGTGCTATAATGTGAAACTGCGCAGGACAAGGCAATTAAATTTCCTTTCTGTAATTGCAGCCTCTCTGGATGTCCTATTGCTGCAGCAGAGAAACTGGCTAAAGCTCAAGAGAAGCATCAGAACTGTGATGTGTCAAAATCAAACCAGGCATCAGATCGGGTTTTAAGGTATTAGAAATCACTATAATACTTATTATTATGCAAAATTCGTCACACATTCACCTAATCTGAGAATTTATATTTATATACATTGTATATACATATATATCTCTTTTAAAGAACAGTTAGAATTAGGGCTTCTGGATCCAATTCTCTCAGTGTTTATTTCCCACTCAATTTACATGGGGGAGGGTTGGTAATTATTTTGGCAAATACATGTAAAGCTGAAAAGCTCATTTTTGTCTTAGGCATTGTTTGGTGTAAAGATGACTGCTGGAGTGCAAAGTCTAAGAACAATGTGAAAAAAGTTGGTATCTTTGGGGAATAAACTAATATTTACCGGTAAGTCTTGGTTTTTTCAGCAGGCTTTTACTAGTAAATATCAGTTTAAATTAAACCAGAAGCCCTATTTGCTTTATGAAACTGGCAGTACACCTTTGAYAGGACACTTCGAAAAATGCCAGATATGCCTTAGATTCCAAAGTAAGATCAGGGTTAGTTCTTTGTCTCTGTTCCCCTACTCGCTGCCAGGCAGAATGGAAAGAGAAAATTTGTCCTAAATTTTCTATATGGAAGGACCTGGAACTAGTCTGGCATAAGTTACACCCCTTTTCTCCATCCATACAAGATTCTGTATTTATCCAAAACTGAATTCATGTTTACATTATTGTYTCCACTTTTGAGACATGTGGGTGGAAAAAATATTATTTCTAGGGAGCTGAAGTGTGAAGGATACATGTAAAGGAACTAGACTTCTACATGAATGTACMAGTCTTATGCTGATGATGCCCCAAGAGCTGCAGAATTTCTCCATGGATGTTGTGGTATCTGTGGGCTAGGATGGGTACATCCCTCCCTGCTGCCTCAGAGAATTTGGAGGATCTGTCACAGCTTAAGTTTCCAGGATTTCCTACTTATCCCATAGATTTCTTAGTATTTAGTTATCCTCTAGATTTAAAATCTGATAGGATGATTTAAAACAAAATTTTTTAATTGTATTACCAGCATCAWTCTTTGAATATTCTCCTAAAACTTCATCTAATCTTGATGGTCTTTTCAAAACCAGTTTGTTCATATAGCCAAGAAGACAGAATTGTTTCACAYCTGCAAAAGATTTTTTGTAGTGTCTGTTGACTTTGTTTTCTTTCCTCAGATTGTTTTTTGATGGGCCTTATCTTAACTGCCCATAATTCAAATTGTACTATATTTCATACAGCATCCCAGACAATTTTCTTAGAGATAGGTGCTTTAAAATTGATTAACAAAAAAACACCCATTGAGGGAATAACACCTTTTCTCACTGATAGAAAAAGGCAAATCAGAAAAGCAGTGGCTTTCACCTATGCTCTCTGTAGAGAAATCAGTGAAGTCGGATGCCACACAGAGAAGGCAGCTGCTCAAAATCAGTGTCTGGGTTGCTTGTAAACTTCCTAGATAGTTGCACTGGAAGCTTCACTTCTGCCTGTGAGTCTGCCCTGTGTTTCAGATTTKATAGGCAACCCAGATAATGCTGTCATCTTAGACCCTGTTTCCCTTCTACTTTCAAGTCACAGAAGTATTTAAGATGAGGAACTTCACAGTTTTTTTACAAAATTTACATGCAGGCAACTGATTGGTTGACATAGGTGCTCTAAGTGTAAATCTTGAATATTTGTCTTTATCCCAGTTTCCATCCCTCCTGCATTTAGAATTTCTTACTTAAAAAGAAATCAAGTTCATAGGACAGAAATTTGGAATTTGCATTGAATGTGCAGGATTTGAATTTCATTTTTTTAACTAAAWATAAATTATCTTGAGATCGGATCACAATATTTTTCTTATCAGCTCATTGTATAAATTAGTCCACGGTATTTTTTGAGGAGGAAGTCTCAGCATACATAAATCAAACAGAATAGTATAACTAATGTGATTTCTTAGGTAATCTTTACATAAATATCTTGTCTAAATTCTATGGAAATGAATTCATTCAGAAATATATAATATTCAAAACTATTTCTTACAGTTTATCACATTGCATTTTCTCAGCCAGCAGGATGATTCTTCTAGTCTTGACTGAATTTATGTTCCTATGAATGTTCCTTCCATTTCCTCTGGTAATAAATGCAGTAGGAAAAAAAAAAGAAGAAGAAAAAAAAGACTTGATTCTATAATTTTTGATTCCAGTAGAAGCACCTCAGGTGTGCTGTTCATCATCTTTACCTGCTGTGAATTGCAGTAGGTAGACATGCAGCACTATGCAGCATTTGTTCCTATGACCCCTTCATATAACACTTTCTTATATARTCAAGGTTTGCGGGATCTGACTTTCATTTACCTTCTTTATGTATAGAGAGCTGATGACTTCAGTGTCCACATGCAGAAGAGAGTGGGACAGTGGAGGAGTTTATTACAGCATTCTTTCACTGAAATTTCACAAGTTTCTCTAATGGACTGAATGAGATCAGTCAAGGCTTTCCCTGACTTTCCTCCCCAATCCGAAAGGAAAGAGAAATCTAGCTGATACAGTTCTATTCTATATTCATTTATAAGCCATTCCTTGTGATATGCATCTGTATCAAGAATCGTAGCTCCTGCCAGAACCTTGCACTTAAGGGTCAGCAGGACCTGCTCAGCAGCAGCTCAAAGTCAACAGAGATTGGGTGAAAGTCTCCTGTGTATTTCTCAAGAAGAACATGGATTTGTATACTGAAGGATGAAACAGGTCTACTTCCTTTGGAAAACATACAGGAAAATGGCATGCAACTCTGTTGAAACAAATTTAAAGGAAACACTAATACTTAAGTCAAGCTTTCAGTGCTATTTTTTTGACATTTAAAGGAACTTGTCCAAGCTCTTTCTGTCAGTCTGATTGTTCCTCTCTAATTCACCTCCCAAAAGAGAAAATGTTTGCTATGTGATGCAATTATATAGGGGAAGGGAAACCCTGAAGTATTTTAAAACAGAATTTTAAAATACTTTCAGCTACAGGGTACATTTAGCAGTATTAGAATTAATTTTTTTCTAGGCTTTGTTCAATCAAATATATATTGTTTGTCTGCTGAAAATAACCAAACCAAACAAATGCAATAATATATTGCTTTCTCTTGAGTACAAGAAATAAGTAAAATTTTCTAATCTGAACTATAAGTTATGCACAGACACAGTAAACTGAACTGCATCTAACAAACTTTACATATCTTTAATTTCTAGGCCCATGTGCTTTGTTAAGCAATTGGAGATCCCTCAGTATGGCTACAGAAACAATGTCCCCACCACCACACCCCGCTCCAACTTGGCCAAGGAACTAGAGAAATACTCTAAGACTACGTTTGAATATAACAGTTATGACAACCATGCCTATGGCAAGAGAGCCATAGCTCCCAAGGTGCAATCCAGGGATATATCCCCCAAAGGATATGATGGTAGGAGGTGCACACTCTTATACATGAGAGACAAGTTTGCAGTTAATCATGTTGTTGTATATGTAAACATCATACAAATAAGACATGTTTTCATGTTCATATAGTATTATGAGGAATGCTGTCATGTGTAAGTTATTTTTATAGGCCACCTTAAAAAGCGTTGTTTTATACGGTGCTTGCTTCAGGATTGTTGCGCTGCAAAAGAACATCTCCAGCTATTAAACTCCTGGGATGTACTGAACCACAATAAAAGCTAAATAACAGAGCTAGTCCTTGTAGTGCAGGAGCAGTGTATTATGTTGCTATCTGGAAGACCTGGCCTCATGGGTCACATTAGGATTCTAGCTTCTGTACAGTAGTTCAGGTAACTCATAAAGATAACATACTGGCTCTGTGGGGATACAGATGTAGAAAAATGGATCTCATTGCACTTCAGATATGACTGCTACTTACTTAATGAGACATTTCTGCTCATTTCGTCCTCATGAATATACCTGTTGAATTCTCTGGAAAACCTCACATAGGATTTGACTGGAAATGGCTTCAGTTCAGGAAAAAACAATGAATGGTGTCTGTTGGGCAAGAGGATTTGTATTAGAGGAAAAAAAGGCACTACAAGATAAAGAATGAGGATCTGAATTCTACCCTTGAAAGATATTGAACACGTATCAGAATAATACAAATTGTATGTGAACATAGACACATATATGCATATATACAAACATGCATATGTATATGTATATACATCATAAACCTGTACCTTTATTTTTTCTTTATTTTTTTCTTTTTTTTTGAATGTAAAACGGGTTTTCAGTTTAAATATTTGATACTACTCACTGACTACCATAGGAAATTGCAGGCAGGTATCAGATTTTTGTTTAGGAAAACAGAAATAAATATGTACTAATAGAACAATTTTTGCTGTTGCCTGCCATTCAAAAGTAGGTAAGTCGAGAAAGGGAAAATTGTTTCAGCTTCTGCCTTCATATCTCTGATAATTTGRATATTTTGGTTTCTGATAGGATGAACAGGCATATGGTTCTTCCACCATAACAGAAAGCATAAGGGTTGTAAAAGGCAATCACTGTACACATTTTTTTGAGTAAAAGTGCCTTTTTTTCTTGAARTCTTTCTTCTCTCATACACTCTTATTTGCATGTGTCAGATTAGGCTTGAACATTTTTAAAGATAATGCACTAACTGCATTTAACTTATTGCAGTTGATAAGGTGTTAAGTTTATAGTCATATAATGTAAATTAGATGTTTACTGCAGTGTATATGGTATATGCTTTGTCTGCTCTTGCAGAGAGGAAAGAATCAGAGTATTTCTAGGGAACTTGTGGACGTATATATTTAGGGATCAAGTTTCTGATGTTTGAACAAATGGTATATATTTTACCTCTTTTAAGATCTTAGCTCAGCAAAAGATTAGAACTACACTTTTTTCCCAAATCACCAGAATTTGAAAGCGCAGGTAATGTTAAACACGAAGTTAATGGTTATCTTTCCTTAAATGAGGAAAGATTAGACTGATTCAGCTAACCGTCTTTGTCCACTCTTTTTCTTTTAATTTAAATAGGAGCTTTACTTTCAAATGGTAATGGGATTAGGTTGTTTCACTGCACAGTAATCTGAGCCAGAGAAAGATGCTGGATGTATGTGATTGATGAAATCTTATCTTCTGACTCCACAGTGTAATAGAATATTGCCATTCCTAAGAAGGATGTAGCCACTTGTTGCTTGTATAGCAAGTATGCGTGGTTCTTGTGTACCCAGAACAGCTGAGGCCCGTTATAGATGTAGCAGGTTGTTCAACAAATGAAAGCTAATTTCCTATGGATTTGTTCCATCCTACTGGCTCTGCAGGAGGCAGAACAGGCTGTAGCTCATTCCAAATGATGTGTGCTGTTTGGCTAGACAGACATGCTGTCTGGCCAGAAAACAGGACAAAACATTTAAAGGCACTCTGCAGTTCTCCGTCAATAAGGAACCTCATTGGAGATTTTCGTTCTACTCAACCAGCAATTTTCATCAAAGCTTAATGATCTCCATATTTTTGATGTTTGATAACTACCCGGTCATGTTTGTCTTAAATTGGTGAAAAGTTTTTGAAGTTCTTCAGGAGAATCAACTAAGCTTGTATAACAATGAATGAAATTCTGGACATGCTGAAATCAGTCTAAGTTTTGGCAATGACTTAAAATAGGGCAAGGATTTTGCTAGCCGTTGTTGTAATATAAAAGAGATTTCAATAAAAATCTCTTAACTTGAAAGAGCCACCTTTCTTCAAGAAACTTTGCATCATGTCTAGGTGATTTCATATTTGTTCATAAAGTGAATTATTAATTATTGCTACTAAATCCATCACRGAGGCACTGTGTATGCACCTATTATGTATGAGAGTTAATACATTTATATAAGATGAGATTTAGTTCTAAAAGGTTATTTTGCACAACAATAAAAGGAGGCTTGCAAGTAAACAACAGTTTATTTTTTCAACTATGTAAGATGATAACAGTTTTACAAACAGTCAAAGGATATGAAAAATAACTTGATATTTGAATCTTTCATTAATTGTAAGCTAGTACTCTATTTCTGTCATCAGAGAAAGTGTACTATTGTGAGTGGCAGGAACATAAATAGATCATTTGGATTCTTTTCTTGTTTTTTTTTTAATAGAAAGCAAGCAGCAACAGGAAGATTTATGTTGTGGGATAGGACATTGTTGAGGAATCAGTCTTGGCTGTGTTTAGAGGCTTGTTTTTCCTTTGACACCATTTTCACAGTGGGTCACAGGTTGGCATTGTGGTCTACAACCAAAGAGGTAAGAACAGCCAGACTGAGCAGGCAAAGGAGATAGCAACCTTTTCAGTTGTTCAGATGATGATGGGGAGCTCCTGTCATCCCACCCATAGTACTGGTTCCTTCCCTCAAAACACTGAGAAGATGGCAGGGGCGGGTTACAATGTCAACACCTACATCTGAATTAGTCACTGCTTTCATCAAGGAGAAAGATAGATACTTCTCTGATGCAATTCATCTCTTCCTAAAGAAGATATTTAAAGTTAGTCAGGTTGGTCATTCCCTGAAATATCCTGTTTTTCTCCACTGATTGTAGAGGAAGCTTGTAATGATTAAAGGTCAGATATCTGAAGTCAGGTGAGATGAACCTCTCATTGTGTGAGTCATAAAAAGTGTTGGAACTGTAATTAATCTTCATGAACAAATTCAGTGTCTAGGCAATGGTGGGGATGAGGGTGCTTGGGTAGAATTTAGTTCCTTTCAAACTATCTTAATTTGATCCTTTAAGTTGCTGGGGTTTTTGCCRCTCCTCTGCTACCAATTAGCATAGAGAAGCCAGTAGACTGAGGTTCTTTGAAATCAGTCCCTAGGCAAGTCTGATAGAAGGCCAGGAAGGCCAGRACATTAATGGTAGTTAATGGGGAGATTGTTCTCTGCAGTTAATTTCAGTGCTAAGTCATAAAGTGTAGGTGGACCTCAGAGCTTCCAAAACTTGATGCCACAGAACTGGACAGCATAGCAGAATTCCAGTGTTTTACTTGGTATTGAAACAATACAGCTTTCCCTTTATTACAGATGGACTTGATTTAGTTTATTGTAAATTGGTGATCTATACTTCTCCTGAAAAGCTAACGTGAAATGAGCAGTCTAGGTTATATGATTCATTTTAAAATGTTCAGTTATGGTCAAGTTAAAATGACCATGGCCATTCTSTCTGAGTAAGCTTTGCTTAAATTGTTGGTAAACTAAAAGCTAATAACTATATTGCTTGTGTGTTGCACTTTTCACCTTCAAAGTGCTGTGCAAGTGAATCACAACATAACTACATTTTAGGAACAACTTTCTATTTATAGGGAAAATTAATGCTAAAGATAATGTAGTTTGACCAAGGCCACAGAAGAGTCCATATCAGAGCCTTCATGAATTTCTGACGGTTAGTCCTAAGCTTGCTGTCTCTTTCACTCCTTTTTTGTAACATATATGCTCGTATATATGATTTCCCATGTAGTATGTAGTTTATATTTATTTGTGACCTACTATAACATGCCTAATGTTTTTTGCAAGTGACATAAATCTTATTTGTTTGCCTCAATTTTGAGAGATACTGCTAATTCGGCAAGTTCATTGGTGCAGGATTGATGTTAAAAACTCAGTGCTTTCTGTGTTAACACAGTAGAAACTGAAATATTCAATTTCCTTCCTTAAGTATAGGAAAATTCTTGCATGTATAAATGCTGAATTTTTAATGACCACCACTGACTGCTATATTAATCATGAAACCGTTGAAAAATAGTTCACAGGTTTATTATCAGTGGATACCCTGCAAGAGTAGTGCTACTGCATGTTCAGAACAATGCAGTGTGATGAATGTTTAAAATTCACTTCACTTAAAATAATCACTCTGTGCATTATGTAGCTTTCCTGAGAAATTCCATCTGTTATGAATTAAGTGAAACACTATTTCATTTACAGTAAAAATAACACCATTACTTGTTCAATTTTTTTTTCAAGAAAGGAAAAGGATGGCAAAAACTGTAGACGGGAATTTTACTTTCAGATTTTCCTTTTGAATCCTGTCTGCCTACCAAAGCAGACTCTGGTTCACAAATGGGCTATGCTTATGGGAGCAGATTATTATACGTATGTCTGCTCAAACAAATGCACCTGAACAGTCTGGCATTTAAACAGAACCCATCAAGGAAGAGCTGTAACTAGGGTGCTGACCTTTTTTGTATAGCTCTCTAATCAGCGTGCTAGTTGGTTATTGTTATACTTTGCTATATGGTGTGATCTCTGCAGTATACATTTCCATCTTAAGGGGAAATAGGCACTGAAAAATGAATGTATGTATCCCCCGACCTCGACTTTCATGAAAAAACATAAACTTTTAGATTTAGGAGACCAGTTGACTCTCTCTTGAATTTTATTTAAAATTCACAGTTTATTTGGGAAGTGGTTTGGAGAGTTAAGTGGGTAATAGGACTGTTTTGTTTTATTATTATAATACCTTTGGCTCCAAGGAATGTTTCTTAAAAACAGCAACAGAGCAATGTTATATTTAAATAAGGTGGAAGTGAGCTTTGTTAGTGCCTTCGTTCTCTTGTGACTGTTAGTGGCTTCTGTCGGTCAGAGTACAGCTAAGTGCCTCTGTCTTCAGTATGAGAAGAAATGAGTATCTTTGGCCCCATTGTTTTTATGAACAGTTTTATGTGTCTAGGGTATGGTATTTGAAGATGAGAGTGTTTCACTTATATTTGTTTCCGTTCACAATGCCACTACTTTTGCCTTTGTGACGCCCATGATAAAACCCRCATGTGAGCACCTTCTTTCTTCTTCCATCATTTTCTCTTCTTCCTCTCCTTTTTGATGGCCAGTGTCACGGTATTTGGTTGTGATGTAGAATGAAGGAACATTTTAGAAGGTCTGAAGTGCTCGAGGACATATGGTTAGCACTGTGGGCCGGAGACCAAGCCCATTTTCCTCACAAAGAGCTTGATCTTCACTAGCTCCAGGGAGTCTAGACCTTAAAATAAATAGTTAGCTCATGTAAATAGAGTAAGGTCCCATATTTTTATGTTATCCCTCATTAATAAAAATGAATGACCCCAGCAGTTCCTACCTTCTGTCTGACTATATATGTGGGGTAAAAGCAGTGTTTCTCTGTGTTTTTACTATACTCTAATTCCAGCCTGTTTGTCAGAATAATTCATGCTCACATCATACTGATTTTTTCCAGAAGGTTCTTTCATATAAAAGCACATATTTAGCATTTAAAAATCACAGACAGAAATCAAGAAATACAGCCATTATTTTTATTGCATTTTTTGTTGTATCAGTTACTGTTGCTCATTACAAATTTCACCTCCAGCAATTTGTTTTTCTCTTCACTTATGCAGAATGCTAGTTCTTTTGAGTCATCCTTGTCATGTTTCTTCCCACAGCTAAGCGTTACTGTAAGAATTCCAGCCCAACCAGCAGCACAACAAGCAGTTATGCCCCTAGCAGCAGCAGCAATATGAGTTGTGGTGGAGGCAGCAGTGCCAGCAGTACCTGCAGCAAGAGCAGCTTTGACTATACTCATGACATGGAGGCAGCGCACATGGCTGCTACTGCTATTCTGAATCTCTCCACTCGCTGCAGGGAGATGCCTCAGAACCTCTCCACTAAGCCTCAGGATCTCTGTGCGAGGGTAAAAATGAGTAATTATGTTTGTTGATGAAGATTCCTCTTTACTGCACTAGATTTGTGCCCCTGATAGATAGAAGAATTGCTTAATCTTTCTTTTTTTCTTTTTTTCCCCTCAAAATGAACAAAATCTGGTGGCTCTGCTAAGGCAGCAATATAAAAAGATAAAGATGCAAATTGCTTGCAAGTAGCTCGGGAATCCAGACTGGTGTATAGAGTGATGATACTGATAGCATGTGCTCCCTCTTTTTTTAATTTGTCTCKTACTAGTGAGATCTGTGATTATAAATGTTTGGGTTGCTGAAGTGGTATTAATTGCACTACAGAAATTTTTGCTAAACATGTCTGATTCATACATTTTGTGAAAGGATTAAGATTTAATGATGCAATATCATTTTTAAGTCACATATGGGACCTAAGATTGTAAGATCTTGCACGCAGAAATCTATGCTACGTGTATGTTACAGTTTCTTGCCTGTCTGTGATATCACAGTTCTAAAGTCACTGCAGAATACATTTGAAGCAAACGATAAATCCTCCAGCACAGGTGACTTCAAAGTTGATTGACTGTAGTTCAGTGTCACTGTTGTTCTCTGCATGTTCATAGAATTATTCTCGGATGTATTATGAAATGGCCATACAGATACAAATAAAAGATTTTAATGTTAAGCCTAATGTATTAAGAAAAACAATGCATTATTAACATTCATTATAAAATTAAAGCTTTACCAGACGCTTTTTCTTCATTATAAGCATTAAATTTTGACTCTGATGATAGCAATTAAGAAATGCCTGCTTAACATGCACCAGCAAATAGCACAGTGGTACCTATAGGAGGCCACTAGATGGCTAAGCAGACAGATGCAATGCAGAGGAAACATTTTTACTGTGCTTATAGACGAGCTTTTGAGCTGGCAGACATGTTCTCTTCTTCTGCACATAAACAAAGGTTTTCCACCTCCCACTGTGGAAAGCTCCTTGGTCATACACAACGAACTACACCCGAAGCAGCAGCTGTTAGTAATAATCGTAATTTAATCTAGAATGATTGGCAACTTCTGTTTTCAAATGCTGCTTTTTACATTATTACATAAAATTATTTAATCCTATAGGAGAGGGAAATCTCTTTCAGGCATGTAAATATATGCAGTTGTACTCTATTTGAGTAGGATGAAAAAATTTGGAACAAGGTGCTGAAAATGTTAATTGTCCAAAATAGAGGGGACCTCTTTCCTAATGTTTCACCCTGTATTGAAACTGAAGGAATGAATCTGAGAAGAGAAATAAATATTTTCAAAATTAAATTAGCAAGATGGCAGCAATTAGATACATGCTATGACAAAAGGCAATAATTCAGAAAACGAGATTTGCATTCACAGTGTTTTTCTGCAGCTCGCTTGTTACTCAAGAGGAGAGCGAGCCGCTAGACATATGAGGAGACAGTAGCACTCACACTCATTTTGAAATCAAATTTCTGTGAAATGCTTCACTTTTGAAAAGATGAGGGATATTTTGTGGCATTTTTCTTTTATCTTCCCTGTATTTTTTAAAATTCGTCTTTTGTTTAAGGTATCTTCCCTCCCCAACACGTAATAAAATAGATGACCCTTCCCTGAAAAAAGTCGGAGCTTGTACTCACTTGCTCCATATTTCACAACACCTCAGTCACTGCAGAAACTGTCACAGCTTTTCCTTTATCTGAATTTATTGATTATAAAGACAGACATATGCAATGTTAATAAATATACAACAGCAGTGAGTGAATTGTGAGATTTGAATGCATCTTCTCTTCCTGTAACATTGGCAAGTAGTGTCCAAATGGGCTTGGTGTGCTACCCCACCTTCCCATTTAACTCTCTGGCACTGTCTATTCAAACATTATCTGTTAATATTACACTAATAAAGAAACAAAGATTATTTGATACTAGCTGTTTTTATTACTCTAGTCACCCAAACAGATGCCAGGGCTGGAAACTAGAAGAATTATGCAGATGTTAACTCAGAGATACTCACCTGGCACAGAGTAAAGCAGGAACGTAACGACAACAACAGGAAAATACCTTTAGAGAGTTCTCATTTTCATTCCAAATTTTGCACCTGTGTTCTGGGTGGCAGGAGGTGTAATGAAGTCCTCTATTCCCCCAAACATCAGATTAGCCATTCAAGAAGATATGAAGAAATTTACTTTAACAGCATTAGGGTTGTGTAACAGAAGTATGCTGCGTGTGGGAGGGGGCTCAATGCTTACAATCTATACAGGAATGGAAAAGCGTTTTATCATTCTGCTAAGCCATGAGATTAAAAAACACAGGGAGGAAGAGTTTGATAGTGGCTGAAATAACATTATTTTTCTTATTTTGACAGAATCCTGAAATGGAAGTCGATGAAAATGGGACCTTGGATCTGAGCATGAACAAGCAGAGGCAGCGAGACGGCTGCTGTACCATTTTGACACCACTGGAGCCAATGTCACCTCAACGGCAAGCTGTGATGAATAATCGGTGTTACCAGCTGAATGAGGGGGACTGCTGGGACTTGCCAGTGGACTACACTAAAATGAAGCCCAGTAGGATAGACGAAGATGATTCCAAAGAGATTACTGTACGTCTTTTTCATCACTTGATTCTCTTTGCAATCTGATTTTTGTAATTCATTTCTGAAATTTGGAAGAAAAGAGGAAACAAAATAAATAACTGATGAAAAATGATGGTTTTCTACAGAGAGGACTTTCTGCTGGTTAGTCTTTAGAAATATATCGTGTTGGCACACATTTGATCTGTGACTAAGTTCCATAAGACAACATCTGAACTATGAATGTGATCATGTTTTCTAACAGCATCATCTTGTTAACAAATATTTTCTTCAGTAAAGATGTTTCACTATTTGCAGATTATATTACTCTATATAAGCAAGTTGATGTAACTGTGCAATACTGGGGTAATCTACTCTCAAGACAAGATATTCTCCTGAATTTGAAAAGCATAAATGATGTGCAGAATACTTAGAAGTGTGTATTACTTCAAGTGAATTAAAACAAAAGCAGTAGATTATAATATAATCTTTTAACTCTTTTAGCTAACATCATTCTGGATTGCTTGTACACTCCTGATAGTTCTGTGTGTGCAAGACCTGTATTAATGAAATACTGTGTTTCAAGAATACAGTGAAGGGAGAATAGACATTAGTGTTGCACTTCCCAATTCGTAGTTCCAAGAAGACCACAAAACCCTTTAAATGGCAAAGGCAAGCACATGAAATATGTTAGTGAACTTATTTTACATTTCAAAATTTAGAATGTGTGGCTCAAGAGCAAAAAAAACTGAAAAGGTTTACTGACAAGTTTTAATGCCATTGCTTTTGTTCGTTAGGTTTCAACTYTTCTTCACTTTAGGGTTTACAAGACTGAGCCTTCTATAGATTGTTCTCTATTTTTTTTCTTGTTTTATATTACAAACATAGAATAATCACTTGTGTGTAGCAATCTCTGTTGCCTATTTTAATTAAAACTATTTTTGGTAGGTTTGAAGCATGTAAGAAAGTGGCATTTTCACTAGATATACTGAGTACATGCTAGCTCTGGTGCCAGTTATGGCTTTGCTACTAATTTCACTGAACTTAGGAAATCTGTCATTATCAAGGAAAAGTGAGGTAATACATATAGTTTAGCATATTTACCAGAGCAAGCAGAACTCTGTATTTCTGCTATGCTGTTTATAGCACCACCTACAGGAATCTCTACATCAGTATGTTCAGCCACTTTGTTCTTGAAATAGATGCTTCTAAATTTCTGAATGCCTCAGTAAAATTAATTAATAATTATAATATTATAATAGTTTTAATTTATATAATTATTATAAAATTATATTTTAGCAGACAGAGCCATTGGGGTTTGTCACAGTTCATGTTGCTGTGTGGAGATGTTAACATAGTTCCTGTTTCATCTTTCACATGACCTAAACCATTAAAAATGTTATTTGGATGGCCTTTTGATGCATAAGGCACTATATTTGATCTCCTTTTTCCTGTGTCTCTGTTTTATGGTGACTTTAGAAAATATTTTTATTCTTTTAAAGCAAAATAATATGACAGTGATAGAAAATATCTGAGTTTTGCTATTTTCTTTCCTAATTAAATAACCAAAATTTAATGGATGATACAGAATATAAAATATTTTCATTATTTTTCTCTGACAGAAAGGGATAAAAGAGATAGCTTCTGATGATTCTACTTTGGAATATTTTTTTGTAAATTGTAACCTCACCTAGCTGAGACTAATATGTCTATATTTGCCTATAGCCAGAAGATTTGGATCCTTTCCAAGAGGCACTTGAAGAAAGAAGGTATCCTGGTGAAGTTACAATCCCAAGTCCTAAACCCAAATACCCTCAATGCAAAGAGAGCAAAAAGGATTTAATAACGTAAGCATAATGTGAGGTGAAATTATTTTTTCTCCTTTTAACCTTTTCTCTCTTTGTCTTTTTTTAAACAAACGAATACATATACGCCTTGCAGTATGAGCATGCAACATTTGCAGCATATAAATGTTTCAAACTGCCAGTTAAGTAAAGTGATAAGCTAATGTGTATTTGCTTGTTCTTAATGATGCTATATTGTATTGAGACGCCATTTTCATTTAATCCTGTTCATTTTGCAGCTTTTCGATTAGGATGCTTAAAACCCCTTGCAGTCATTGCAGCTAAACTGGAAACAATGAAACATTTTAAAGTTTTTTTTTAAACATACTTACTATTTTGGCTGTTTTTGTTTTTGTTTGGTGGCAGATGTCCAACACCAGGGTGTGATGGGAGTGGTCATGTGACTGGTAATTACGCCTCACATAGAAGGTGTGACTTCATTTTTTTCATGGTGGATTCTGTCTTTTCAATTTATTGTTTTCAGCTTACCTCAACAATGCTGTCAAAGTAAAACGTTGAACTATGTGTTAACCCTTTGAGTAATATATGTTGATCTTAAAAGCATGCTAATTTGTGTGTTGTATAAACGTCTTTTATTTTTAAATAGATTACTAAAATTTCCAAAGTATGCTTAAGCATTTAAGTAGTTAACCCAGGAATCACAAATATCTTGTGTTACATTTTGCTACTTCATAGAGAAACAAAAAAGCGTWTTTACAGTATGTAATTTTGGAAGTAATGTTGATATCTAAATATATTCAGAGGGTTAACTATATTACAAAATTCAATATTACAGCACTTGCCCCATCGCTTTTCTGCATTACAATCTTTTACTTTTTAATTTTTATGTTGTGTTTGTTTGAGAGYGTTCAGTTAATAAGAAGATTAACTTACTTGTATATCCTGCCATGTCTTACAGTTTATCTGGCTGTCCGCTGGCTGACAAAAGCATTCGAAGTATGCTGGCCACAAGCTCACAAGAACTCAAGTAAGATATAAAGAACAAATATTCTCTTTATGAATATTTATTTGACTGCAACCTGTGAATAGTTACATCAGAAAATAGATATGCTCTCTGGAGAGCTGCTAAATGCTTCAGAGGGGGCTGATACGTGCTTGGAATGTGTGTTAAACTCATGCGAAATTCCATACAGGCTGGGCCTATAGATAAGGCTGTTGTTGTAGTATTTTATTTTGTGTGTTCATTGTGTGATAGGGATGGACAAAAATCAGAACTTTTGGAATTTCATCTAAATGTTTGAATTCCTGCTCTTTTTTTTCCCAAATCTTGAGTTTGCCGGTCAGAACAAAAAATTCCCATGAGATTACACTGATGAAACACTTTTGATTACACGGCTAGCAAAGTGACTGAGTTCCTCAGAACTAGATTGAAGGGAAGAGGAAACAGTTTGTTTATCCCTAATGCATGTATAATTTTCCCTGGGTTTGTATCACTGTTACTAGCTTAATGCATTTTCTCATTTGGCTATGTTTTTTAGTGTTTACTTGGTTATTCCCCTACTTAACATGCTGTCTTTACAATTACCTTTCAGTACTTTGGAGTGACAATTGTGAGCAATGAAAGTTAGAGAATCGTGAGAATTAGCTCTAATCTGTCTTCTTGCACCATATTCTTGACTGAAATTCAATATGTGGAAGAACTATAATATTTGTTAGTGCTACGAGATAGTGGTATTCCTGAGTTGTTAGAATTAATCCTCAGTATGGTTAACAGGGACAAATGTTTAAAAGTAAAAAGGAAAATTTAGATAGGGAAGATACCAATGGATAGCATGTACTGTCATGCTAAGCAGTATTCTATCATTACCATACGTGAGGGCCTTAATGATCATTTCTTGAATTCAGTACACACCTTGATGAAAAAACAGACCGTAAAGCATGAGAAAGATAAGAAAGAAAGCATAAAAAAGCTGCTGAAGTTAGATTGCTCCCGAGTCTCAGCTAGTCTAGTCCATAGCTATGAACCGAGAATAAGAAACTCACACTGATTTCCCACCCAGTGGATAAGAATTTACATACCAACAGTTCAGTTCTTGCTGTTATCTGCCACTAGAAGACTATGTGATGTTCAAGCGAAAGGGATGAAAATTGCTCAGGGAACAAATATTTATGTAAGTAGAGTGAGACATGAGCAAACAAGCCCAGAGAAATGCAGAGTTGGAACTGTATTTTGGGTTGGCAGAGGTTAAGTAGCAGATGTTGGAGGAAATACGATTACATAACCTGAGCACAGTCAAGACTCTGGGCAGCATAAATAATACTTAAATCACATACTTTGCTGCTCTAACCCTTTATAAAGTTTTCACTTGTATTAAGAAAGCGTTCCTGAATCAGCCCTTCCTCTGCCTCTCAGGCATCTCCCATCAAGCATACCTTGTTCAAACTGGAAGGAAAGAAAGATGGCTTGAACTTGAGAGCCCACTCCTTTCTTTGCCTACACAAAGAGAACAAAATTACRTCATATTTAAAGTGATATTACTAAACACATAAAAACTGTGTTAAATGAATTCAAAAGTTAGGAAATGCCAGAATTTTAAGCAGGTTAAATTAGTTCACTTTTGCACTTCATTACCAGAAATCCTTCATTTCCTGATCACATATTTTTCCATAGGATAACAAAGTAATTTGCTGCAGTGGGCAGAGAATAATCACTACCAACTAATGAATACTTTCTGTTTTCTTCAGTATCCCATGTGTGGCCCTGTCAGCTATTCACTGCAGCTTTCTCAAAATGTATTCTCAGGATATATCTACTAACTCAGTCACCTATTTTTCACTACCATTGCAACTGAGTGTTTCCTAATTAATTTATCTTGGTTATAAAAGAATTAGTTTATTTTCACCCTCAATTACACATTGAAGTAAGCCATGATTGGTATTATCCCCAATTTAAGGACAGAAAGCCTTAGCAAATAATTTTGATTACTCAGTTTGAGACTTCTAGCACTCAACTTGTCAGTGTTCTTGGCATTATAGAAAGATACGTATGTTCRAAGCCAAATACCCGTTAAATTCTCTCTGAACTGTGAGAATTTGGCAGTTCTACACAATGAGTGATTGACCATTTGTGAAAAGTGATGAACTCTATAGAAGAAGCAGAATAAAGTCCAGTGTTCCAGAGCAGCAGTGGGACTTTCCTCTCTCCTCCCCAAAGCTCTGTGCTCATTCCCAGCTTCCTCTTGTTCCATTCACGCTGTCCTGTCTCCTCTATCCTTTTTTCTACATTGCTCTCTGTCTCAAGCTTCTTGGCTGACCAGTCCATCTCTTGCTTCCATCATATATTTTTTTTAATGTTCTCTCCGTCTTAACCATCTTGCTGAAGTTGTACACAGAGAGAAATAAAGCATTTTCTCATTTATCATATGTATTTCAAGGCAGAGAAGTAGGAGTCCTGTGGATGACAGCATTCTCTGTACAGTTCTCATTTATACTCTTGTTCTCTGCATAAGATAGGAGAAAGATGTGATCATGTAAATGATAATGCATATGCACAAAGCATCTAAACCAAAGCTGCATAAGCAACTTTGATTTTGGAATTTTTAAACTGTGAAGTGCATCATTTACATCAGTTCCATTCTTTTCATGTGAGGTTTTAGGGTATAATTTCCTTGCTTTTAAAAAGAGCAAACTGAAAAGAAGCAGAAAATTCATAATGTGAGATCCCGCTGGCCTCTCTCAMGCCACTAGCACTACAGAAACTTTTGATATCCGTTACATAGGTCACCTGAACTACTATRGTAGCAAACAGCAGTAGCAGGTACAACATTCTACATGGACTGACACCAGGTGGGGAACTTTGCTAGTGTAGTTTGTATATATGTGCTTACAGCAGAGGAGTAAGCATCAGTAACCCTGTCTCCTGCCCCAGGCTTTAGAGAGAAGTGTGTATACATTCTTCGCCTATATCCCAAGCTGAGATCCCTTCTGTCCTGTCCATTCCAATCTGTGCCATTCCTATCTATTCTTCATCTTTTATTCCTTGTTCYAGTCTTCACATAGTTATTTCCAGTCATCTACAAAGACTTTAGTCTCTGTAAAATTTCTAGCAAATATTTTTCTAGTGTGTGGGATATAGAGAACAACTGACAGTACAGTATGCTACAGGGATTATAGTTTATATAGTTTAGGAAGATTTCATAATTTTACAATTTGGCTATGCATAGCTCATGTAGCAAATATTGGTTATGTACTGATAAAGCCTTTATATCACATTCTACTGTTCCATAATCTCCTTGTCTGTTTTGTACAACACACAAATTAAGTAAAATGTAGCTTCCTAACTGGAATTTTGCTAACATGCTGATTGATTTGTTTTAAACCCTAACTAAAATCAAAAATAGCAGACATTGAAAATTTCAAATGATATTGATGCTCTAGTCAGAGTCAAAAAAAAGAGAATCTGAAAAGGTTATAGCAAACTTTACTTAGCTTATCAATTATGTTCACTATATTGAATTTTGGTAAATGTGGCTCTATAAATTTCATTGTCCACATTCCCTAGATCCCCAGAATAATACTGCTGCAACTTTTCAAGACATTAAGTTCTTCCAGAATTGACTCAACTATTCCTTGCCATCCATACTTCCTTCTGTAAGGCTTCTTGCTCAAGGTTACTGGACAGATTGTGCAATTCTCAGCTTTCACCCAAAGCACAAATGAAAACATGAGAGTCTGTGTGTATAGTTTATAGGCAGGATAAAGCAGACACACAGCCTGGTCAACGATTTCCAAATAACAAAATCATTTCTTTTGCTTTAATTCCCAGTTTCTAGTGTTGGCAAAAAGGATGTCAATAGTGTTAAGAGTCTCTGAAGAAATTAATATTTGGCAAAAAGCCAACCCTTTCCAGTATTAAGATTCAGGTTATAATACTTGAAATGCAACTAGTTTTTTAAAGACCTAGGGAAGCTAGAGTGATGAATAAACTTAATTAAGACAAAAAAGCAATTAATAGCCCATCCAATGACAGCCACCAATATTAAAATATTCAACAGTTAAATGCAGTTTAACCAATGAAACACTAAAATGTCAACATTTTGAAGCACTTTTAGTCTAATTTTAAAAGTAAAATCAATTATTATTTTTAAGGACATGTTTTGATCCTCAGTAAATCATTTCTAATCAAAGTGCTGCATGCTGACTGAGAACTTTATCTACTCAGTGTATTGCCAACCCTGGAACTGGGTAACAGGGTTCAAAAAAATGATGACTTTTAATTCTGATGCTATTTTGAAGTGAAAGTAATCATACTTTTTGAAGGCCATACTTTCTATAACTAAGTATTAGCTTACCTTACTCTGAAACTTTTTCCTTTGGGTCACTTTTCTTCAGGAGATCACATTACTGCTTATATTAAAGAATCTGAACCTCAGAAAGATTTGCAGTTCAACAAAGTGTCTACAAATCTGCATACTTACCTGATACTGTTGTAATATTGCCAGGCCTTCTGTCCCAAAGCACCTATGTCTCTAAGCAGATTTTGCATGCCATTATTTTTCTGGTGAACATCTCTTGGAGTGGCCCTATGGTACTTAAAGGAAGGAGGAGTGTTTCATTTCTCTCTGTGCAATGAAGCCTGAGAGCTTATTTTCCATATCTCTTCTTAAGTGAAAGTGAGAACCTCAGTCTATTATTGTATTTTCTCCACAATAAAGTAAGATTTGGAATTTMTGTGCCTCCTTCTACTTTCCATGTCACTCTTTACCCTAATTTCCATATTCTTGTGGTCCTCTTCTACTCTTTCTCTTATCTTCCCTTTATCCTTGTCTCCCCATTCCCAGGTGTGTCATCCTAGTAGTCTCTTCTGCTGGGTCCACTCAGAAAGGTGAGCTTCCTTGAAGCTCTCCTGATTTAATCACAGGTCTGTTAGGAATTAAAATGACTCTATGCAGTATAATTTTCTGAGTGGAAAGAGTATCCCTAGCTTACACTTCTAATGAAACTCTTCTCTGTTAGTATAATCTTCCATACTCACTTTTTACTGGTGTGTCAAGTGATTTGACTACAATTTGCATAGCAAGAAGTAGGAAATGGGAAGAAGAGATAGCCTCCCAGAGATGGGGAAGCTTGTATTGTTTTTACTGTGTCGAATATACAAAATAGTACTAGAATAAAGTAATATTTTCTTCCTGGGTTTAGTCATTTGACACAAAATTATGCCTTCTCCAAATACACAGTTGAAATGCAGAGACAAAAATAATTGCATATATTAATAAAACACTACAGAAAGACCCCGTCTTTAAACAAATAACCAGATTATTACTGGATTTTGAATAGCACCTATCCTCTCTAAACCTTGATAGTTCTCCAAATGCACAGTAACATTTTGTGCTCAGAACAACTACTTTTGAAAAGATATTTAGCTGCTGAAATGATTTCTCCACCTACATCCTGTGTTTGCCACTTGAGTGATTTCCAGAGTTCACTGCCGGGGTGCACATTTGTTACTCCACCTTCACAGGAGTGCTGTCACTGGTATTATGGGCATCCCCTTCTTTTCGTGTCCCTTCACTTCCTTGCCGTTCCCTTCTCTTTGCTTGCCTTGCCTTGCCTTCCTATTTTTCCTGATCAGATAGCTTCTGTCATCCTGTAAGAACTCAGTAAGACTGACATTTGGAAGGCTGTGACCCATTATACAGCTTTCATCCACTTTTCTCTTAGAAATTTACTCATTGTTGCAAGAGGAGTAACCATTTCCATTATTATTGCTTTTTTTTTCCTTCTCTAGCTTCCTATTATTTTTTTTAATGGGGAAACATAACTGAAGTTGGCATTACAATTTTTCTTGAATACTAAAGTTGTTGAGCCTAGTAAGTAATCCTGGGTTATAATAAAATACTTCTTTGATGTTAAGTATGTGTCCTTTGAATCTACAAAGACATTTTTAAGTTCCTTGATGTTTTATCTAACTTTTATATGGAAAATGTGATTGTAAGGACCAGATATGATGTATTTGGAATAATGTTAAAAAATGACTAGAATGAGTCATTTGCGAATGATAGCATTTTATTAACTTGCAATGTTGTAGTAAAACAAACTGCAGTTTATGATGTTTTATTAAATTGCAAGCGAGTGTGCAAGTCAAATTTAATTTTCTTAAAAAAAAAAAAAAAAAAAAAAAAAAGGAACATAGATCCCCAGTAATAGTTGTCCTGTAAGGAATAATCTTTCCCATTTTGTTCAACTAGATCCTTGGGCCAAGTGAAATTAGGAATCTCATGTGGTTTCAGTGGGTTTTTTTTGCATTTTGTTTCCTGTATTTATTGCAGATTTCCACTTGGATACCTTATCTTTGATGGCAGCATGCATGCCTGGCCAGAACAGAACACCTTGGGCTCTGTTCCTGCACTTCTCAATACTCAAATGGGCACTGTAGGTTATACCTAGCATTTCCAACCTCATGTTGTGTGGTGTTATGATAATGTCCTTTGTATAGAAACCCATCATTTGCAGCAATCTCATCTCTATAGTCGCAATAAGTTTCACACATGGAAGTGACTGGGCTTTTTCTGTTAGAGTAACTCATTCAGACTGGTAAGGTTGAGTCATTCCATTTTTCTCACTTAAGTTTGTTAAATTATGTCTCCAAAATAGATAATACTTGAGTTCTGTTTACATAAGACCCTTCATCATTGTTTTCATTACTGAAAGGTAGTCTTAAAAGCATGTACTCTCTTAAAAGCTCCTTAAAAGCCATCTGCATATCAGTACCTTTGATGCTGTGAAATGTTCCATGTAGGCACAAAAGCCTGTTTGCATGAAGCACCTTGCAGAATCAGGGCCTTAGTAAGTTATCAATACCATGACATTTTCTGAAATTACAGGCTTTTATTTGCACAGTGGCATCGAAAATATTCAAATAGTTTATGGCTTTTTTCTTTTATTTATGCACTTAATTGTTTAAAGTAAAAAGATATTACTAGCTGTACTTTTTCTGCTGCTTAGATTTTAATCAGTATTTGAAAGCATATGCCACTTAGTTATCATCTGGAGTAGTCTCAGTTCAGATGAACGTCCACTGAATTAGAGAAAATTTATCAAAACAGCCTGTGTGAATTAAGAACCAAAACATTGTTCTGGAAAAAGGAGTGTAAGCACTTGGGAATCCACATCCCTGTAACTTCTATGTGTCTATCTTTGAAAGTGGAATTTAGTGTCTGCAATAACTTCAACAGTTTTGAAAATACTACCCTTAGTTCCTAGGCTTTTCACTAATCACAGAATATTTCAATGTGGATGGGTTTTTGACAGTTTATTTTAATTTTCAAAACTTTTCTCTTGTCCGTCATTCCAGTGCCATTTTGTGCTGTCCCTAATCAACTATTCTGAGAGGAGCACTTAATTGTGATTAATTATCAATGAATTTGCCTAGTTATGTTAACATGCCCAATGAATCTCTCTAAGGTCTTCTTCTCTTGGAGTCTTTCCATTTGTACAGTTGCCTTCGCCTTCCTTGGGTTTAGTCATACTTCTTTGTCGTTGAATGTGTCCTACATAATTAATCTCATTCAGCCTGGCATTTGCTCGTATTCAATTCAAGGGTCTTTTCTTTGGCACAATTTGGTTATTGTGCAAAATCCCATTGTGATGTTGATCATTTTTGCTTCAAATCAAAAAATCATAACCAATTGCTCATTCCATTCAGATCCACAAAGATCTGCAACATGATGCTGTGGTATATCCCAAGTGCTGAGGCAATCCCCATGGGAAGTTGCACAGACTATATGGTTGCTAAAAGGGGAATTAAAAGTGCAGTGTTTTGCACTCTCTGTGTTTGGTCAGACTTGCCAACTAGGCACTATACTGTACACCCTCAGATAAAAGTAATTTTGTAACTTAAAGTCCTAAATATGATTGTCTGGATCCTCAGTTGGTGTAAATTAGCGTAGCTCCATTGCCTTCAGTGGAGTTACGCTAAACTACAACAGTGATGATCTGGGCAGATGCCCTCAGCTGCTCTCTTGGGTTAGCATTCATGTTTGATTGCTGTATTTAAGTCTTTTGAAGATATAAAAATCCTTGTGTTTGGTTTCTTAGAATGGCCAACTGCTAACTTGATTACTTGGTGTCTGTATCTGCACAGTAACATCTAATTTTGCCATGCATTTAAGTTCACTCCTTTATTTTATATCTTAATGCTATGGGACTTTATGTGGCACACATTTTTTGCAGCACTGTAGTATCTATAGCAATGTTTTATATCCCTAAAATATCCCATATCCCTCATAAACACTTCATCATAATCTTCTTTTACAATATTTTTGTATTCCCAGTAAGTGGAATTTACATTTGCTCATCTGCATGTAAAAACTGCTCTTCTACCCTAACATGCACAGAACTTCCACTGCTTCAAAGTCTGCTGAATGGTTTCTCTCCTTCTACAGATAACAACAGTGAGCTCTTTCAGCACGAGCTCATTCGGTGTACACTGTCTGAAACAACCTTACAATTTGAGGGGTATTTTAACATTGGTCATCGTTAGTTATTTTTATATGCTTGACTGTGCTTACACTGCACTCAGCTCCAGCAGAATAAGCACATTACTATTGTTATTTATTTTTTGGACTGTGGTAAACAGGAAAAAATTTTAAGTATAAATAAATTATATTTAAGATGCATTTTCCAGAATAATACTACTTACACAGTTTTATTAAAAGGATCAGCTGTAAAGTAGTCAATCAGAATGGTATGTAAATTGTCATCTTCAGGATTTAGAGCCAACACTGCACTGAGATGAATTTTCAGGCTGCAGATTAAGGTGGACATCATTGTAAAAGCATATGATCAGCTTAAAAGAGCTATAAGCACAGTTATTCAAAAGAGGCTAGATACTGGAGCACTTTTATTCTGTGTCAAGTAGGAAAGGAATCAAATCGTATAGATGAGGTTTATAAGAAGACTAAGCTATGGACTTTCTTCTTTTACAGGTATAGAACTATTTTTTAAAACAGGCTTAGAATATGAAAATCACAACTTACTCATTTTGCCTGCTGAGCCATGAACTTAGAGATTTATTTTTTTCTCTTATATGAACTGATATCTAAAATAACTAAAACAATGTAGTATTAAATGCAGTCAACTGAATACTGAATTCAAAATTTAATAGGTAGTAAGTTAAAATTTCATAGTCCAAATCTGTAATGCAGATAGGAGCATATAATAGATATAAAACTTTCTTGTTTATTTGTTTCAAAAAATACGTATATACTTGTTTTAAATATTTGACTGTCATTAAAAAGGACTGAATTCAATATCTGCTGTTTTAAATACTGAGCATTTTGCAAATAAGTTTTAATTTAAAAACTGTAAGCATTTGGTGCACTGGACACTGTGGAAATACATTTCTGTTTTTTCCCTCTTGAAAAAGAGTTATAAATAAATTATGAAAAAATAGGGGAATCATAAAAATTGATATTAAAAGAAATGAATAATAAAAACTATGATATGACAGATTATAGGTTTCTCCTCAAGGCTTCTCCAGGAAATCACCAGGTGGTGATTTGTTTTTCCTCTGATGCACTAATCAAGGAACATCTGTCAGGAAAGCGTAAGTATGTTCCATAAGTATAGGTGTAACGGAGGAGGGACAGCAGTTTGGGTTTTGAGTAGCACCCAGTATAACTTCTGTGACTTAAGTGTGAAGGATCTGAAAGAACAGAATTACTAAGTTATTTTTTTCTTTTTTTTTTAAGCCATCTAAGATCTAATTCTCCAAACCTTCATTCATATAAAAGGGCCTTCAATGATTTGAAGTCTTTTCTGAGGCGCAGTGCAAAGCCCCCTTACGTCAATGGAAAACCTCCCTTTTAATGGGCTTCAGATCTGAGATCATGTTCTGTAGCTGTCAGAGCTTTTCTAATGAAATGGGAATAACATAAGGCCAAGTTCCATGCATATAGTCAGAAGCAGAATTTGCACTCTGTACTCTTGACAAAAGCAGTTTAAGCTGATAATTTTTATCTAGCAAAAGAGACTGTCATGAACAGGGTACTATTAAACAGTTACTTGTTTTAGAAAAAAAAAGAACAGTATTTTTAAGATATTCATGAGTAAAATATTGGCAAGGATGTTCTTTAACTCTAAAAATCTCTAGTTTGACTTCTCTTTAGTACAATAAGCACCTATAAATTAAAAATGAATATGATTTAATGAATATGAGATAACTATATACCATTTTCTATACAAAATGTATATCCAGAAAACAATGTTTTAGCCATAGTTAGTGTGATTTTAATTCTGTTTTTACACATTCTGGTATTAACTCTACTGAAACTAAAGAAATTGCTACTGATTTACAATGTTAAACACCATTTACACATGGTGTACTTGTGTAACCACGTAGTTTACAAGTATCAGGATTGCCTCTCTCCAGCTTTTGCAAAAATTCTTTCAAATGTTATTGTACCACAGACCAAAAGTGTGTACAAT
Organism: Rhea americana; assembly: GCF_003343005.1. Lineage (NCBI taxonomy): Eukaryota > Metazoa > Chordata > Aves > Rheiformes > Rheidae > Rhea > Rhea americana. Next base: position 218,360 of record NW_028186979.1, on the reverse strand, counting down.
CTCTATATAATCAAGAATGATCTCAAAAGTAATTTTATTCCATGTTAAAGCTTATGATAGTAGAAATGTCTTTAAGAAAATTTTTTTTGTCTGTTCACATTGATGAAAATACTTACCATTCAGAAGTAAAGGGAATTTAATGAATAAGATACTTAGCCAAAGTTTTTGGTTTTTTCTCCCTAAGAACAGAAGCATTCATAAATTTCCCTTGGCATAAGGATGGAGATACGGCACTCTCAGTGGATTAAATTCTGTGCAAGAGATACAGTCTAAAGCAATGAATACTGGGAAGTGGCAACCTATGGGAGGCATTTCTGTAAGATGTAGTTTGCTGACGAACCTTTTCCATGGTCTTTCATTTGACTTTCCTGAGATGCTGTCTTCCTCTTGAAATTAATGGATTTCTTATGGCCGTAGGGGTGCTAAGATGGGAATTCTGCCTATCCCTGTAGACCAGGCTGCTAATAAGGTGCCATTCTTCTTCTCTGTAGTGTATAGCTGTGGATCACACCTCTGAGCTAAACAAAACAGAAAATTTGTGCTTCAGCTCTGTTCCTGCTTAATTTATTATTCTCCCAAATCCTTGCCAGGGCAGTGGTTTACTAGCAGGGATGTTTGTGGGGATAGTGATTTATAAAAAACATTCTCAGAGTTTAAATATGAGTTGTAAATATTCACCCTGAAAATACAACGTTACAGTTCCTCTTGCCAACCTGGAAAGAGAAAAGCATTAGTCAATGTTGACACGAGATCAGTATCAAAACTAACCAAGTGAATTAGATATCAGAGTAAAGAGCAGTAAATAGATGCTCAGGGATGTTTGGTAACAAGCACATGAAAAAAAAACAAAGTGATTTTAGAAAAGTAGCACTTTTTTTTTTAATGAGAAGGAAACCTCTTTCTTGTAAACAGTATGTAAGGCAAATTTGTTAGCCTATAACTCAAGGCTGCTTTTCTAATTCTGCAGTGCGTAAGAGCTCTGAGCCCTAAGGTATAATAGAGCATGAGCACTTTCTCTCTCTGCCTACATTCCCAGCCGTGAGCAAAGTGTTTCTGGTAGCGAGAGCTGTTTTCCACACTGCGGCATGCAGCTTCAGAGCGCCGTTGTGCTGCACAGCCATTTATCCCTGTTTGTAACCTCAACCTCTCCAGCACTCTGCACGGCTGTTTAGCCGTGCTAAACATTATTCCTGCAGCTATTAGATTGCAAAATTAAAGTGATTCTTTCATGAAATGTTTACAGTATAAATCAAACTTACAATGCATAATCTTATGGGAGTTACAGAAGGGAAAATGTACAAAAGCTTGGGCTTTTTGCCTTTGTTAACTTTAAGGAGAAAGTAAGGAGGGCCAAAGTAAGAAAAAGACACTAGAGGATATTGCATGACAATAAAAAGCACAATTCATTTTCAAGTGCTATAGTTAATGATACCTTGGAACATTCTTATGAAGTTGATATTATTACTTATGTTCTGTTCAAATACAGTCTTGAATTCCAGCACAAGAAGGAATAGTTTGGTTTGGAATGATTTTAGTGGTCTTATCAGAGGCTCCTGCTCTCCCTGAAGGGATATCTCCTTTGTTCACATAATGTGCAAACTGCCTCGTACAGTCTGACAGGTTGAAGGGAAATGGCACCAATTTTGGGTTATTGAATGCCATACTAAAAACTTCATTGTTTCTCTTACTGCTACCCAGACAGCTGCAGCATCCTTTCAGGAAGGACAAGAAGCTCTGAAACAGAGACCGATGGATGTGTGGAGTAGGAACTGGGAGTATTATCTGTTCCACTCATTGATCAGAAAACTTGATGTGATTCATTTTATTTACCTCACTGAGAATTATTCAGCATTCATTACCTCTGTAAACTCCACTCTATGTGGACTCCACAGTCATCATTTTCCATTTAATTGTTGAAATTTTTAAACAAAAAAAAAAGATTGATAGTTTAATTTTGAACCCTCAAGAAGTGATTGAAATCAAAGAGAATGACAGGGCTTGATCCTTCTGGAAATCAGCCTGTCAGGAAAGATTGTCTCTGTATCTCTGCCACTAGTAAGAGACTAAGTAAAGAAAACAGTGTATTCCTTTATACAYCTTTCCGGACCTAATACAGAATTACAAAATCTTGTAGGAAGGGACCTCTAGAAGTTATTTAATCCAAACTACTGCTCAAACCAAATCCAGTTAGAGAAGGTTACTCAAGACTTTTTCCAGTTGAGTTTTGAATAACTTCAAGGTTGGAGATCTCACAACCTGTTCCAGCATTGATCAGTCTGATGGTAAAAAATAATTTCCTTACAGGACGTTGGCCTTTCCCATGTTGAACTTTATTCCCGTTGCTACCTCTGAGAAAATTGTGGCTAGGCCCTCTCTGCATCATCCTACTAGATACCATTTGCATACAGCAATAAGATTGTTTTTTACACTTCTCTTCTTAAGAATGAACAAATCCAGTTCTCTTAGCATATCTTGTATAACAAAGTGCTGCAGCCTCATAACCATCCTGCAGCATCTTGCACCAATGCGAAGTTACGGCTCCATGTTTACAGTTCTCCGTGCTGGGAAAAGTACAGAAGACATCACATCCTTCTAAGAAGTGTTCCTTCGTTAGGGTGACTCATTTGTCTGCCCAGTGTCAACTGTCTGAGACTACCTCAAGGTGATAAGATGGAGTACGTGTACGGATGGACATAGCTGTGGTCATGCTGTCCCCCTTGCAGAGAGGTTCATGTCTGGATTCGCACTAAGAATTTTCTCTTCAGTATGCCATTAAGTCTTGCTTAACATTGAAGGCTTGAGGCAAATTAGGGCTCAAATAATGGGTCAGGTCATACTCAAAAGTCAGTGTAGATGGAGCATTAGAATCTCAAGACAATCACACCAAAAATTAGAGCATGCCTGAGAAGTTACTGAAAAATTAGTATAAACTCATACAGTAAACGGGAACAAAACTGGATTTCCCTTAGCTATACTAGAGTTCTCACTAGACCAGACTGCCTTTCACAGTCTGATATAATTCACATTCGGTATTTTCACATTTCCTCACTTGGGCCTTTGACAAATGTTTGTAGGCCTACGGGGGAAAAGCTGTTTGTTTTCATAAAATGAAAACCGAAGAATTTTACTGCTTTGCTGTTGACTGTTCACCCCCAAAATAGAAAGGAGTATTTCTGCTTTAGCTGTCTGGGGAAGTGAAACCCTTGAGAGTTTGCTCTGCTTTTGAAATGTTAACCTGTCCCTGTCATTGGATGGCACATCCTTTCAAGTAGAAACACATACATTCAGAAGGGATTTAAAATCTGTCCAGTTTGGTAACTTTATGGTACTGTACTTCTAAAGCCATTTCTCAAGGTTGCTTATGAATACAGCATAGTGACTGCATATGGAACAAAACATATCTCTTAGTCTGAAGATGCAATTAGTCTCAAAAACACTATTTACACCAAACTACTGTTGTATACTTTATCTTAACATACTGAATAAGCACTTAAAATTGTCTTTTTCATTGCTCTGTTGAAACAGGAGACTAAGAAACAAACTATTAATAGAATGAAGAGTATTCTGACTTATAACATTTTCTATCATTTGGATTTTTTTTTCAAAATTTCAAACTTCTGAGCTCTCAAGCTGCACATGATACATTTCTTAAATAACTCAAAGGTGTTTACAACCCTAGCCATTTATAGCTTTGCCATTAGGCTAGACTGAGAGGATTCTCAATAGAGGCAGGGCTCCTAACTCTTGCCTATTTATATAGAGTTAGAAATACCCCAACCTGTTTTGTAGGCTCAGTCTTACATATGGATATTAGATGAATTATTATGAAAGAGGACATATAAAACAAACTTTGTTCATGCCTTTCCTTCTTTCACATTTCTGTTTCTTCCCCCTTACATTTTATCCAGCTGTCTCCACTCCTCTGATCTTCTAGAGTCCCTGTCTTGATGTTTTGTATTTGCAGGTGCACAAACTGAACAGTTCTATTCAAATAAAAAACAGAACAGCTAGTGCTGTAGTGCTGGGTTGCACCCATTCTCCTACTAACAGTCTTAGTGGATTGCTGTGGCCACAAACTATATGGAACTTGTTTCCTCTGCTGTTAGTAGTCCTAATCTGATAGTTTTTCTGAGCATTTCTTGTGGAGGTGCTGACTGTTCTGAATGTTCTAGATTTATAGGTATCAAAGTCACTCCAAACCTCCAGGAAACTCTCAGCAAGGGACAGATTCAAGGTCATACTGCTGTGCCCACTGGAGCCTTTTGCAGTTGTTTCATCTAGGGGAAGATCTGTGAAGTACAAAAGATCAGAGCAGGGACTGCAGGAAGAAGCAGCAACAGAGGCAGCACTTCAAGAATTCTACTATTGATAATTTTATGATGTTCAAGGCAATCATCAGGCTACTAACTAGACCATAGTGTCCCCTATTAACAAAAAAATCTCTAAAGAATACAATTTTGAAGTATGCAATATTTGGTTTAATTTTAATTTAATTTTGTATTAAAACTTCCGTTGACATCATGAACACAAAGATTAGACCAGTTCTAAGACACTCTTTTGAAGAATATTCTATTTGAAGAATATCAAATGCTATACCTGTGCTGCTCTCTTCAAGCCCTTCTCTCTGAACCATCCTCACATACAGGGCGCAAGACAATTCAGGTCACTCCTCTTGGCAAACCCTTTGCCACTCAGCCACTGCACGAGTCTTGCTGTGCAGTGGCTGAGTGGCAAATATGCCTAAAAGATTTAGTGGCTGCTCTTCTAAAAGTCTAACCAGTAGGACATTCTTCTTCATGTGTCCATGCTGAATTACTCAGGAAAAGCATATGTATTTCAAAATCACGCTTTCTCTTATTTTGAACAAACTTTCAAGCACAGATTTGAAGCAATGCTGTTAGGAGACAGAGAACTTGCATTGCTTTGCTCTCTCAGGGCTATCTTCTGGTGCATTTTTCTTTATGCTGTAATCATTTTATGCTATTCCTTCGCTATAAAAATGAAGCTTTCTCAAAGTAATGATGTGTTTGGAAATGAACATTTGAATTTGCAAAACTGATTCATCCCTGGTGCCAGGAAGTACTCTGTACTGAGGGAAGGGAATCTGCAGCTGGCCAGTGCTGCCTCCAAGGCAGGCGATGCTGGCAGGAGAGAAAGTGTGGGCAAAGTGCCCAGAGAGAGCTGATTCACAGCTTCCCTCTGGCAGCCTCTGTGAATGGAGCACCCCCTGGGTGATGCACAGAAGCTATTTCCTCTTAGGCACATACCATGCCTTTGGTAACTGGCACGTTAGGCAGTGTATGCTGGTACTAGATGTGAGAACAGTGGGCAGCACGTCATAGCACTTGCTGCTGGGAAGCTAGGAAGTCCTGACTGCTAGCAGAAGAGGCAGCATGCAGAGGTGGTAAATGAAGGCACAGGAATGGTTTTTCTAAACCAGTATAATTAATTTAAAAGCGTCATGTGTATCTGTGTTGGTGAGAGCACGACGATATTTTAAATGCCAGCATGCTGCATTTCAGTCTGCGTACAGGAAAATGGATTTAGCTTCACGGAAAAACATATCATGTTCTTCCTCACCCCCACACACAGATCAAGAATTGCAGGAATGTGATACAGATAGCACCAGGAGCTAAGAACATCAAAAATTTTACATGCAAAAAGTCAGAGAATTAATTAAATTTCACCTAAGGAGAAAAGCATTCATTCAGCCATCCCCAGTTTAGAACTACTCAGTTGCTGAGGATTTCTGGAGGCAGAGAGAGAGAGAGCAGTCTCAGCAGAGATGGAAGAGACTGAAGTTACTCCATAAAGCCTCTGAGCTTTRTGAGTGGACTAGCTCCATAGGCCTGGCATCGTCCCCTTATGGATAGGAAAACTGTACAGTGATAACTGCATTTCTTTCCAATCCCTAACCTGCACTTCTCCTAGTATCTTCTCAGAGGGCTCAGTTCAACACCCCATTTGGAGTGATCCTCCAATTGGCTTCCTTGATCTCCCACTCATACCACCTGGGAATGCTGGTTTCCAATGCCAGTGAGCATCTGACAAMGTAAAAGATTTTCTTGTTCCTTATTCACTCATTTGCATTCCACCTCTTTTTTTTTTTTCCTTTTTGCTATCATTTTTATTATTTCCTCAAGCCATCTTCTGTTATACCTTCCTGGCTTTTTTATTTTCCTATTACATGCACTAAGGCCTGTAGTGTTAATAGTATTCTGCTAAGAAAGAAATGTTAGTAGAATTTTCCATATGAAAAAGTGGTATTTACCACATTTCTTAAAACTACATTTGTGTGATTAAGTATTCCTTCTAGTTGAGCTGAATACAGGGAATAATTAACACATGAATCTAAATTTATCTCCATTTTTATTTTCAGCTTACAGTGMATCTTTATGAACCTTTGATATTTATAAGGGTCTGACTTCACATACTTTTGTAGGTATAGTTGTGAGCCCTAGAGCATAGGTTTTGCCTAGAGCATGAAACTACAGACTGGGATCCGTGGAAATACCCATTACCTGAATACCTGTCCTGCAGAACTTTTGCCATTGTTGAACCGATTGAAATAAGCTCTGAATGGAATTTTTGGAAGTGCCCAGTTCTGCTCCTTTTGAAGCCAGTGATAAAGCTTATAAGGACTTTAATAATTATTAGACAGGAGAGCATGAGATACTTCTGAACAAGACTCTGTGTCTTGGCAGTCAAGAAATTCTATGATAAGATTTCACAACACAATATGTTTTCCTCTGACATGAGGATGTAATGTGTACTCCGTTCTTTTAGCTAAATGAGAGGGCCACAAGCAAWGCAGACCAGGAAAGATAAAGTGAGCTGGGAGAAAAAGAGGAGGAGGGTGATGAAAGAAGAGATAATGGAAAGAAACAACAAAGAGAAGGAAAGAAGAAGGAACTGTCGTCTTCAAGGTTATTAGAGATAACAAAAGGAGGAGTGGATGAGGGAGGAACTGAAAATGAAGACATGAACTGAAAGGGATAGAGAAAAAAATGTAAAAGAAAGAGAGAGAGAGAACAATTGAAAAGTGACAAGAAGGAAGGAAAAGTGACAAAGGAGGAAGGAAAAAGGATCTAGAAGAGGAAGCAGTAGAATGTGGAAAAGAAACAAATGAAAAGCAAACCAGAGGACAAGCACAATTGGAGGTTCCTCCTCCACAATGACAAAAGGGGAGCAGATTGGAAATAAAGAGAAAGAGGCATCAGGAAAGAAATAGGACGGATGAAAAAGAGAATTAAAAAGTGCATAGATGTACAGTTTAATTGAGGGAAACTAAGAGAAAACAGATTCATCCTAAGAAAACAACTTTTCATTGAAAATCCACAGATAGGCTATATTACCTGTGAGAATCTGGTAGAGGATTAGATGGCAGTATCAGTACTTTATGAATGCAGAAGTCCAATGCAGTGTTACAAAAATAGACCGTAAAAGATAGCAGTGAAAAAGAGGGAAAACATCTATGTKTGTACTGGAATTACAAAAGACAACAGCTTTTCTTCTGTGATTTCATGAGGGAAAAGACCAGCAGCATCTCCGTGTCATATCTACTTAATTAGAAATAGACAGTTTACTGAGATACCGGGAGCTGAAAATGAGATTTAGAGATTTGCACTTTCAGATTGCCTTTACAGAAATAGTTGGAACAGTAATGACTAGAAAGTGTAAAAGCAAAATGAGTTGCTGGTTTCTGTCCAGTTCCTGCTAAATATGTGTCCTCATAACAATAACCACTGCCCTAACTGTTACAGAAACACCTGTGGACAAAAACTCTCCCCCGAGGAGCACACAGTTTGGTTCATAATCTCTCTTCTTGCCAGTCTGTGCCAGTCTTGCCTTCTGGCATAGGAAGGAACTGGAGGAAAATGTGTTCTGGTGCTACCTCTGTTTTTCCTTTCCTGGAGTTAAATAGAGGACTTGCATATCAAGAGCTGTAAATACACCTTTTTTGACAAGCACTCAAATTCGTAGAGATGTAGACATACAAGAAACTCATTGTACCTTATAGTGAATTCCTTTTTTTTTCATTTAACAAAGCTTCTTCTCCTGCCTCTGCTTTCTTGTCCCTCCCCCCTTTCTGTTTTTTTCACACATTCAATTTAGGGAACTGCAAAGTATCTCTAAGATTTTACTTTTGTAACCTTTTGTTTCTGGATTACTCTGCTTGAAAAAAAAACAATATTTTGTTTATGAATCTACATGTCATTTCAGAGGACATATGGCTTTATAGCTGCAAGCAGAACAGTGAAGAAGCAGCTCYTCTTTTAGCCTCAGTTTTCTTCTTCTGTGCAAAGTCATTTAGCCTCTCTATGCCCTAGTTTTCCTCTGCCAAATTCTTCCCTTCTTCAAAGCAGTGAAGATTGTATCCATTAATGTTTGTAAAATACTTCCAGATCATCAGATGAAAGACAGAAATGCAAAGTATTATTGTGTCTATCTTTCAGCCTTCCAACCTGTGAATTCCATTCCTGGTGTTTCAGTCAAATAAAACAGAATCTGAAATACATGAGAACCAGCAGACAATAAAAAATTCCACATTCTACTATGAAAAAAATCCCACAGGAAACAATTATATTTCTTAACCTTTCTGAACCTTGAACAGAAAATCACATTTCTACAACAAATTGACAGCATGGTCAGAATAAAACTATGTGAAAGATATGATTTTTATTGAATTCTAGTTCTTTTGCAGTATTGAACTTTCCAAATATCCAGTCGGAATTTTTGTACAACTTCCTAGTTTACTCCTCCATTCAGTTCAATATGATTTTTCTTCTGATTTGTTATCTACACCTGCTCTGAATACTCAATTAGTATTACATAGGATAAGTATTCTGTCTAGTAGAATGTGTGTTTATTTACTTGTGGTAATAACTTAAAGCTCAAGAGAAGATTATATCCAGTTTAGTGGGTGCTAAGCACTGTAAAACACGCAAAAAAAAGATAATTTCAGTTTTAAGAGCTGATAAACCAGGCTACTAGTAAYAGATTATGAAAGATATTTTGTATCTACCAGTTGAAACTGAATCTTAGTATAGTTTGGTAGGTCCTARGAAGTATTACTCTCTTTTGGCTCTTGGCATGGCCAATATGAGATAAATTAAAGGTCTAATTTCAGTTCCATGGGAGCAAGTTTCCTCAGCACAAAAATAAAATGTTGAGGAAGTTTGCCATAGTCAAAACTGACAATACTCTTCATCTTTATTAGTGACTGTTGTTACTTCTTTATTTTTATGCATCTATTATTAATCCCCAAAGAGCTTAACTAAAGAAAGTACGTAGATAGCATACAAACCTATCAATTCATGTGAAACTACAGCCTATCTCAACAACATGCCCTTTCCTTAGTGAAAACCAGGTCTTAATAATAAACAGGGAAGTGAGGCTGAAATGATCAGTTTGATGTGCAGAGAAATAGGCCTTGGCATAGAGCATAGATGAAGGGGAAAGAGACAGCGGGAAGGGCATCAGAGACAAGAAGTTATATTGGTTGCACTTGCTAAAACTGTCTCTGATGATTAAGTTAGACATTATCACCCTACTTAGTGAAAAAYGCAGCCATGTGTTACAATGACCTGACCTGCTATTCATATGCTGTGCTGAAATTTGGCTTTTATAATTCCAGTTTCAAGATTTCCATTTGAATTTATATAGMCAATGTGATCAAACCTTAAAGGCGAGATTTGACTGAGCTGGAAATAGAATTCACTGCATTTGAGAATCTCTGACAGAGGGTTTCTGAGGGCCCAAGGCTGAGCCCAGGCACTGAGCTGTGGTCAGACTGCATGTGCTGAGAAAGCTTCCGTGACCTCTGCTTAAAACAGCCTTTGTGGTAAACTCTGTGAAACGAAAAAAAAATATTGCAAAGTGTGTCCATTATATTGCAGATTAGTATGTCCTTGTTTTATTAGTATGTTTTAGAGATAATTTATTTTTTAAAATCAACTTTAAAAGTAAGTCAATCAAAGCTATACATAATATTGAGGAGAAAATGACTCTGATTTTGTCTTGGTACCCTTGGGCAACATCCTATTCAGATTCATGCTATCTGAGCTATATGTTAGCTTAATACCTAAGCTACATGTAAGCTTATCCAGGTTCTGTAGGCATAGATAAAAGCCTGGAAATAAAAGTTTAAATGTGTATCTTATTTATAATCTGCTACATTGATGTGACTTTTTTTTTCYTTTGCTGAGTTTCCAGCAAGATATTTAACTATTGATATTTGGAAAAACCCAGATCCCACTTGAATGCTGCATCCCTTTCCTCCCCAGACCACAGGAATCTCCTTAAGTTCCCTCAAGATGCTTGAAAGCCTTTTCTAATTGCTACACAGCTTCAGTCCTTTCCCCTACCAAAAATGGGTGRCACAGCTTAAATAATACATTTGTCTCTGTTTCGCACCTGCCTGTTCTTCATTTCTGCTGTTGAATCCAAACCTGATATTGAATCCAGCTGCCCCAGCTGTTGTTCTCTGTTTTCTGGCATGTGCTCCTGTTCCCACAGAGGCTTCTCAGGGATGTTCTTTGAAATGAAGGGGACACCAAGGAGATGACAACCGCATTCTCCTTCAAGCTCTTTTGCTGGATGCTCTGAATTCATATAGAGTGCTAGTGTCGTATGTTCTGAACTGGGCTTCAAAGTCCCTTTGTCGCTTCACTCTTTACAGTACTGAAGTATTTCCTTTGCTGAAATAAATGTCTAATTTCAGAGTCTACAAGTAAACTTCGGATCCTGCCCAAATACATTCACTTTAAGTAACTGAGGACATTATCTATCACTTTTTCCCCTTCCTCTGACATTCATTTTTCAAAGGGTCTCATATCACTTGCCTTTTATAAGCACCTGTACTTACATTTTTCAGGCATTATTACCTGCACATACAGTTGTTTGACTCAAGGATCCRTAGGAAGCTGTTGATAGCTAAGTAGCAGGGTACATGCTAGTCGTCTGTATAAGACATTCTGAAAATCTAGACCCACAATTTTAATGATACAAGGACTTGTAGTTGTCTCATTATCTAATTGATTAGGATAGCAGATAAATACTGTAATAACTTTATAGTTGAAACAGACTGTTGTATATCTGCATCTCAGATTTCACTGAGATTTTAAGCAGGTTCCATAGAATGGGAACAGAAATAAATAGAAATGTGCTAGGGTTTTAAAATGTTCTTATCWGTACTAACTCTCATTTCAGCCATTATGTTTAGGTCAATATAAGCTTATGAGACTTGAAAACAAATACAGTGCTGATCAAAATCTGAAAGGTCTTTCTAAAATCCTTGCCTACATAAGAAAAATTGTTCTCATTTAATCAAAAGTGTGATTTTAAATGGATGTGAACTGTACAGAGCCCTCAGTGAAGACTCAAGTTCAATTTACACYAGGGTGATTTTACATTTTGCCTGCAGTTGCTTAAGATGTTTTTTTAAGTGACACAGAAATAGGCCAGTTTTTAAATTGTGTAAGACTGTCCAAATGGTAGAGGTGTAATGGTCTCATGGTAAGACTGATTTCAGCTGCAGTGATGCATCTTTCAAATCCTATTTGTTAAGACGCTATTAATCATGCCTGCCTATAGCAAAAGTCTTGGAAAAGATGAGAAAAGCCATTGTACAGTTTTGATAATAGCTTATCCTTGAACGGATTGAAGAATCTGTGGWGGAAAATGGTGACTATGGTCTGCACAGTCTTCAGATCGCATGGGTTCATAAAAACGAGAATCCTTGTATCACTTCAGACAGATTGCAGAGGAACAAATTGATGTCTCTCTGATCTTTTTTATTAATTTAAATAAAATGGCTATTTAGAGCCAAAAGTTTAGCCAATTCCTTTAATTAATTCTCTTCTCATATCTTTTGGTACAATATCTTTAGAAGCTTCTACCAGGCCTCAGTGATAAAGCTGGTCTTGATTGAAATAGGAAATAAGCTTTGTAGAACACTGCAGATACCTAGGATTGAATACAACATGAAATGATAGAACTTCTCTCTGCAGATCTCAAAACACTTGCCAAAAAAAAAGAAAATCCAAATATTTAGATACGAAGTATTTAAAACAGAAGACTCTCTACATTAACCRTTTAATAATTAACTTAAACTAATATCCAGCCTATAGTTCAAATTTGTCCTAACCATATGCAGCCACAGCAAGGAGTTAATAGTAAGGTCTATACAAACTGAGCTATGACTGAGGTCTTTGTTTTTTACCTCATTGTATCAGAGGTAACTATGTAAAAATTAGGTTTTTTTAATCTTTCTACAAGCAGCAAGTTACTGTGTGAAGCCAAATTTGTATATTGTTCTTAAGGTGTTAAGAGTTACRCTTTCTACACCTTCAGCATCATGGTCTTATTATACTTGATGCTGTGCAAAGATGTAGTAGTGGATAGCATAAGCAGATGCTTACCATTTATAAGTGAAGTGAACATGTAAAGCAAGAGACAAAGACAGTTATCTTTACGGGTGTTGTTAAGATTCCYCATCCAAAGCACATTGTATGTTCGTCATGTAGAATAGAAACTTCCATGATCTAGTGAATCCCAGAGTTTTTACCAACTTACATCCTGGAAGTACTACTATATTTTAATGTTCTTTATGGAAAAATGAACTGATCTAGGTAAAGACCATATGAGAACTCCATTTAACAAATTCCAGTTTAATTTATCTCTTTCAGGGATGCATTAATCATGTCTGAGGTTTTGGCCCTGATGAGTTCCTCAGAAGTAGGTAATGCGTGTTAGCTTTAAAGAGCTTAAATTCAGTCTAATGGAACGTGACAGCCCCATTGCACTGAATTGCAAGCTGCTTGAACTCCTGATTTTATGAAATTTTCAAGTCTTTTTAGAAGCCTTTCTGAAACCAGTTTACCTGCTTTTGAACAAGAGTTTACCCTACTTTGAAGAACACATACATATAACTAAAGGGTGAAAGGCAAAAGCTGCATGATATCAGGACTTCAAGTAGTCATAGAATTCAGTTTTGTGGAAATTTGATGTTTAAGAATGCAATATCTGAATTTTTGCACATGCTTTCTTGAACTGGGATGCTTTCTTGAAATTAAGCTTTAATACATGGCTAAAATTCAGAAATAATGCTCAAGAAAAATGAATTTTTGAAATACAGATAGGATTTGTCTGTTCTATAAAATGAATATAAATTCATTCAGCTCTTTCCTTTTTGTGGTTTAATGTAGTTGTTCAAACACCAGCTAATGATTTTACTTAACATTATAACTTAGTTCTTTCTGCAGTGATCACAATCATCTTCTCTATGTAGAAAAAAAACAGTCTTTTTCTTCTATGACTCTTAATATCATTGAACTATTAGAAACTCCACTGATGACTGTRTTAATGATGTCTCTATCTGCTTGCTTAGATTGTTTGGATGTTTGGGAGTGTGAGGTTACCAATTCTCTACAAAAAGCCAACATTACTGTCCTGTCTGCACAGTTCCTTTTCCTCAGGCATTTCCTTCACTTCATGAAGAAGTGGAGGGATATCTCCATGATGCACCRACACCTCATGACACTGTGCAGGGGGATTAGAGCAATAGCCATCTTGGAAACAAAATGGCTCTCTTTTATGTTAGCTGTGTTTTTTAGCTAAGAATGTGTCATGAGGATATTCCATTTGCTGCCAACCCTACTCATTTCTGGTGGTGAGGGACATCAGGTTGCTGATGATTAGCTTTGAAAGTCTCCACTAATTTGCCAATACTAGAGCTATCCTAAAAGTGCTTGAGTGGTAGCTGTTAAGTAGCAAACAAAAACATCTTATGGATAAGAAAGTATGTTTGTCTCTGGTGTGGAATTAAGCTCTGATTTAGCAGTGAGTAGACATCCCTAGGGCTGGCACCTGTGGAAACAATGACTGAGCCAATGTATGTTTTTTAATGGGCAGTTACATCTTGTCTGTCAGTAACATCTCTCTATATCTTTTTCATTGTTATTCTAGGTGTCCCACCCCTGGGTGTGATGGCTCTGGACATATTACTGGAAACTATGCTTCACATCGAAGGTATGTAGAGAGATGTTTTTGTTCTTTGAATCAAATAGCTGATGAGCTAAAAAGGACCTCAACAGATCTGTCTTCCCTCTCTCAGCACTGAGGCAAGASCAAGCTCTGTATGCAGACATACACTAGTCTAACTTGTTTCACATACCTCCAATGAAGAACATTCCTCACTTTCAGCCTATCACACTATTGAAATACATAGGAAGATTTTTTGCTGTTATCTAGCAAAATCTTTGTAGAAAATTTATCCCGTTTTCCTCCTTCTCTGTTATCCCAGGAAAGCAATTCAGCGTTTATAAGCTTCGATTACTTTACATCATGAATAACTTATCTAATCTCCTCTCAGCCTTACTTTTTCTGGACTAAAATCCAGTTCCTTCAACTTTTCTTCACAAGTTATGTTTCCTGATTCTTCTTGTCAATCCTATGTGTCTCCATATTTCTTAAAAACTAAAATTGGACTCGGTTCTCCATTGCGTCTCCCAGCTGAAGTCTTAGAGCAATAGAATAAAAAAGTTACCTCTTTCCTCAAATATACACCAGTCTTCTTAGTACATTTCAGAATAAAATGTGGCTTGTTTTTCAACAGCAACACACTGTACATTAAGCTAGAAGAGTAGGAACAGAAATTTATGGATGGAAGCTGTTACATTGCCTGCTTAAACTATAGTTGTGATTCTTAGCAAAAGCCAAAGAAAATTCACACTTACTAAGCAGGATATTGTTGGTAACCCAAAAATAAATTCCTGTGGTACTACTGTAAGGGTAGTGTTACAAATACTGAGTAACTAGCAATACCCTTGTGACTATTTGAGAGCTAAAAATCAGTAAAGAGCTGCTCTGTATTTTTTAAATGGATATCTATCCACTGTATAATATAAATTTAATAGGGTAGCCCACCTCTCTTTTGGTAGTAAAGGTTCTTTACTCTCATGCATATTTATGTTCTTGAGCCTGGATGTTTGATGCTTCACCAAGTCCCTGTAGGTTTACAGCTGGCTTTAACTAGTCAGTGTACATATTCCCAGTTCAAGTGTATTCCCAGTAAGAGCCAGAAACAGTTTAAAGTCAAAACATACTGTAAACAATGAGAATGTACCATACCTTTAAATATTGCAAAAATTACAGRTCGCAATAGCAATTGAATTTTCTATAAGGCACAGTGAAATATCAAAGGTACAAATAACATTAAAAAGGAGAAAATGTAAAGGTTTTAAAAGCACTCACATGATATAGGTGATTAAATCACACTTTCAAGTGACTGAGGATCAAACTTACAACTACCTTTAAATATACATGGATTTATCAGCTCACACTTCTACTACTGCAGGTAGTCCCATACTATGCTTGGTGTATAGCTATGCCTAGACTTTGCTGTTTCAGCAATTTGTTCATGTATTTGGGCATCTGTTTAACCAGGAACATATGACTGAGGCAGGAGAGTGAAGGTGCAGTACAATATAATACAGAAGACAACATGTACAAATAAAAAATCCTAAAAGCTAGCAAGGTTAACAGGGAAATATCATTTCATGTCTGCTTTGTTTTTAAACTCTTTCTCTGGACATTGCATACTGACCACTGTAGGACTAGGCCGTGAGTTGGATGCAATTACGTAGTTTTATCTGTAAATTTTTATATTACTGAATCACAGAGTAGTCAAGGTTGGAATGGAACTTTAGAGATCATCTAGTCCAACTGCCCTGCTAAAGCAGGATCACCTAGAGCACATTGCCCAGGATTGTGTCCAGACAGCTTTGGAATATCTCCAAGGGTGGACAGTTCACAACCTCTCTGGGCAACCTGTTCCAGTGCTCGGTCACCCTCACAGTTCTTTTGTTCAGACAGAATTTCTTGTATTTTAGTTTCTGCCTATTTCAGGCTCTGAAAAGAGCCTGGCCCCATCCTCTTTACACCCTCCTTTCAGATATTATACACATTGATAAGATCCCCCCTCAGCCTTCTCTTCTCCAGGCTGAAAAAGCCCCATCTTTCTCAGCCTTTCCTCATCTGAGAGATTCTCCAGTCACTTCATCATTAGTGGTCTTTCGCTGGACTCACTACTGGAGCTCCATTTCTGTCTGTACTGGGGAGCCCAGAACTGCACACAGTACTCTGGATGAGGTCTC
This sequence comes from Rhea americana, assembly GCF_003343005.1. Lineage (NCBI taxonomy): Eukaryota > Metazoa > Chordata > Aves > Rheiformes > Rheidae > Rhea > Rhea americana. The sequence continues at coordinate 202,203 of NW_028186979.1, read as the reverse complement.
CTCAGGGCTGAATAGAGAGGAAGTGTCACCTCCCTCAACCTGCTGGCAATGTTTTTCCTAATGCAACCAAGGAGATCATTGGCTGCCTTTGCCCCAGCTGTGCTTTGTAGACTCATGATCAACTTGTTGTCCACTAGGATTCTCAGGTCCTTTTCTGCAGAACTGCTTTCCAGCAGATCAGTCCTGTACTGATGCATGGGGCTATTCCTCCCTAAGTGCAGGACTCTGCACTTTCTTCCCTGTACTGAAATTCCTGAGRTTCCTTTCTACCCATCTCCCCAGCCCATCGAGGTCCCTCTCAATGGTGGCACAGCCATCTGGTGTCTCAGCCATTCCTCCCAGTTTTGTGTCATCACCAAACTTGCTGAGGGTGCGCTCTGTCCCTTTTTSCAGTCACTGATGAATAAACTGAACAAGACTGGACCCAGTACTGACCCTGGCTCACACTGCTAGCTACAGGCTTCCAACTAAAYTTTGTGCCACTGATCACAACCCCCGAGCTCTGCCATTCAGCCAGTTTTCAATCCACATCACTCTTATATTCGTGTATTTTAATAAATGAGTGCTGGACCACTTTTTTGTTTGTTTCAGCAGAATGCTTAGTATATATAAAGATATAAAAAGTAATACCACAGAATTAACTGATCTGGAATTTGTCCAGTCCTTTGGGATGAACAAAAAGCTAACCTTTTGAAAAATGCCATTGGGTCCGTATTGACCACAAAGACCCTTGGGAATGTGCCTTCACTTCTCTTCCCAAAAGCCTCTGGCAGCACCATGTCCTTCGCTCCCTGCAGATGCATTGACATGGAGCTGGGGAAGGAGTAGGACCTCCTTTGTTTAAAATCCTTGATATCCCCAGGAGGTTTTTCTCATTTACACTGAGCTGGTCCAGCACTGCTCAGTTTATGATGTCTCCCAAGACCGTTATCTGGGCTGGTAAGGCTAGCAAAATGTGTGCTGTTTAAAAAGGCAGGAAACCTGTAGCCCAAATCTAGAAGAATTATTAAGTATGACAGACCCTCAGTGTGTCTACAGTGAACTTTTTTAATTTCCACGTTGAAAATTTGCATTGCTTTTCCTCTCTTTGTATCTGAGTTAGCATTTTGGTTTATATTTGATACAATCACAACTCTTTCAGTTTCAGAAGCACATAAGTGACAAACTTCTCTCTTAAATGGCTGCCAAAATGTCTAGGTATCAAGTGCATTTAAAATGTCTGCTCAACAGCAAACGTACGTGAGGGCAGATTTAGCCATGCCTTAACTCTATGCAGTTATATGATGCTGTTCAATGTATGCAGGAAGTAATATCAGCATATGCCATGGTTGAATTTCCCTCATGGTCATTTATCTTCATATACAAGGAATTAAATTGATACAGAAAAGAATTTGTTTATTTTGTAGTAGCTTTTAGTTATTCTCAGATAAAAAAATTAAAGCAAAAGCTAATCCTTGACATATGTTTTTATGGTGAATCTGCTGTCAGAGGAAAAATGAATTAATCATAACCTCAGAAACTGTCTGTTTGAAATGTCTGTTTAGAGAATCTGAAAGGTCTTAGAATTTGCTAATAAATCATAGTGTCAGGATAAAAAGATCTATTACAAAAAGATAATGCACCAAAATACCAGTAAGTAGGTGATAATTGAATTGATTTAATATGGAGAAAGCACTAAATCATTAGTCAAGACAGAAATTCTTCATTTGGATTTTGTTGCGAAAATGCCGTCATCTATAACCATACCCATTTGTACACCTACCAAAAGCATTACTTTCTGAAGCATTCCTATTAACTATTTAGTTTTTGAATGYAAAACCTGATTGTTCTCCAGCAGCACATGGGAGTCTCACACATAACCAAGGGRCACCTGTAACTCCTGTCTCCTCCTCTCTCTTTCACTTTCTGCAGTCCAGGTTGTACAGGGCAATGGACAGATCTGTTCCCAAACTGCCTCCRTGTCTCAGAGCTTGCTTCCTCTTATTCAGATCCCTCAGACTCTTACCCTCCTGCCTCTGTCTTCTTATAGATGATGAGAATGTTATTTTCAAAGAAAACCTTTTTTAAGTGGTGTTGATTTTCTGAGATTCAGTTTATGCACAGGGAAATACAGTACTTTAGCATGCACTATGCAGGTTTGAAACAGCAGCTTTCTTTAAAAAATAAAATGATAGATACATTTATACTAGGAAGTAAAATGGGGCCAGAGCACAGACCCAAGCACCGAAGTGCTGTTGTGCTGAAGTTGTTCAGCTGTGCAGTTGTGAGCTTGCTGGTCTTGCGTGAAGAGGACAGTTCAAAGACCCTTCCATTTTCTGTTATAGACAACAGCTATAATGTCATCTCATTAAAAGTTGCCAGGTAATATATCATGTGCCAATATCATGTGCCAACACAGCTCCTTTTTTTAATTGATTTATTTATGATTTTACAGCATGTCATCTCTGTCTTCGTCTGTGGTCTATTTTTCGTTTATTAGCACAGAATTCTATTTGTGATTGTATCTCCCTTTTCTCTACTTGTTCCTCATAGTCTTCTCTGGTCTTGACAAGATCAAATAACTGAAAATGTTGCTACTCACTGTTTCTATCTCTTCTTCCAGTGACAGTACCTAGTATACAACGTTAAAGTACCTTTTGTCATGCTGAAAATAAAAATTTAATCTTCTATCTTGTGTTCTTGCTCTGAGCAATTTTTCTTTTGTAACAATATTTTGTCTCTCATATCAGTACTTTTGAAGGTGTTGTTCTACTGCTGAATTTCTTTTTTTATGTCCACATGTTAAGATGGAAATAACATTTACATTGAAGATTAAGCATAATTTTTGCATATACATATTTGTTTCCTTGACAGAGATGATAGCAACTACTTTAAAAAACGCCTTCTTACCTTGGGATATCTATTAAAGTCATTGTCAAGTCTACTAAATGGTTTCTGTAATAAATTCATCACATGTAAGGGGAAAGCTGAGTTTATAAGATCCTTGAATAGATAAATCTTTCCATCTTGTATAGTAAAAGCTACCTTCTCGGCATCTAATTATATATAACATCACTTAGCCTAAAATGTAACTTTGTTGATACCAAACCTTTTTTTCTGGAAGTCTGAATACTTAAATTCTTTTTTAGAAAGGCACTGTACAGCTATTAGCTGTTCCCTGTTTTTATGCAACAGTTCTATAGGATCCGTTAGTGACATTTTAGAAGATTTTGTAGTGGTTTTAATATCCCCCCTAGAAAATCTTTAATGCTACCAAGGCTTCCGAAGAGTTCTTCTGTTTTTTCTGCCTATTCTTCGTTCCCTCGCAGACATACGCAGGATGTACTGTTTCCCTGGCTCCTGTTCCTTTTAAAGCTCGTCGCTGCTGCTGCTGAGTCAGCTGGAGGCATTAATAGGCAGCGAGTTTTAGAGCTGCTTCCCTGGCTCCTCAGGGACTGCCTGGGTGGGTGGTCTCCACTGCACTTCCAGTGCTGCCCTGCTATTGCAAACTGAGATGCTTGGATTCCCCCTTGTGGTTGTATATTGCCAGTCGACTTTAATTCTTTACAACACTTAAGCTTTAATTTTAGAAACCAGACAGGAATACCTAGCCTGCTAGTTTTTCATATGCAATGTGTGTTCCTTGTAAACTGTACCCAAGAATGAGAAATTGTGTTTTAATACTTTTTCTTTCACTTAGTCTTTCAGGCTGTCCGCGAGCAAAGAAAAGTGGAATCAGGATAGCACAAAGCAAGGAAGACAAAGAAGATCAAGAGCCAATTAGGTGAGAACAAATTTTGTCAAATGGCCTACAAGTGTTTTATAAGGTCATATATATATATATATATATATATAAAAATATATGTAAATATGTATATGTATATGTATGTATATATATTCATTTTTTTATTAAGAAATTGACTTCATTGTGTTATAGTTATCCAAAAGCAAAGATAACAATAGTTTGTATATAATCTTCTTTGAATCAACAAAATAGCATGGCTTAAGATGAAACACCTAGTTCTCTAAATCATAGAATCAGTGAGAAATAGTAATAGTAAGGAATTCTGCGCTGGTCACACTGACTTCTGTGACTGAAGATCTGTGCTGAATTGTTCTAGCTAAGGATTTGATCCTGTGTAATTTAGGAACAATTATAGGTGTGTTTTTCATGTAAAATTCAAAAACTACTTAAATTCTTATCTCCTAAATACCCTACTAAGTGATTGTATACTATTGGCAAACCATACGCACTAAATAAAGGAGTTATGGGGATAAAGAGTTGAATATCTATATGAGATTACAGTTAAAATCAGACTGCTTAGAGAGTTGCTTGCAAAAAGAGTAGATGCTTGCCTACAGGCCTTTGCTGCCTCTCGCAAGACAGTCTGATATCAGTCGCCACTGCACTCTGCAGATGTGGCGACTACTCAGAACCTCTCAGGACCAGATCCTCAGTGCAGAGTTGCAGCAATATTTTAGTATATTTTAGTATAGGACAAAATATAGTATAGGACTATATTTTAATATAGGACAAACAATGAAATTACCTGCCATGTTTTGACATGTGGTATGTAGTAGTCATACTGAAAGAACATCTTTTTTAAAAAAACATTTCACTTTGAAGATGCCAGCGTGTTCTTTCTAACCCTGATTGTTTGTTTTTTGTAAGTGTGTATTGGGAAATTCCTCAGTAAGGATAAACATCAGATAAATATGGAACTGCTTTCATTGATCTCTCTAGGCTCTAGCATATAGTTTGTTATAAACTCCCCTATTCAGAGAGTGGTTAAAGGTGCTCACCATTTTACAGGTTCTGATGCAGTAGGTGCTATGGTTTCCTATCATCTTGGGTAATCTATCTTCTGATATTTAATATGGCAACATCCTTTCAATTTGGAAAAGGATCTCTTTACAATCAGCTCTGTTTATACCTAATATGTTCATCTCCTTTAGATGGCTTAAAATGTGCCAAGGATTATCCTAAGTAGGATTTTATGCTTATAGAGTTCTTATGGGCAATTTACCTACTGAGTRGAGCTCAGTAGCCACCATTTCAATTCCTGTGTGGTATTCATTGTAATCAATACCTACATTTCAAACATGTATCTCACTCCTTTTGTTACAATTGCACTATAGCAACAGCTTTGACTTCATCTACTGGTTAATGTCCTTATGGTTTATCAAAGAACAGGGATTTTTTTTTCATAGTAACACAATTTTGTTTGTAACATTACCCATTAAAGGGTATCTTCAATATTTTTAAGACCACAGTGCATGRTTGTTCTTTTCTTTTCATGTCGGGTTTATTTTGACTTTGTTGTAGAGGCTACCAGGTATATGATGGCAAGACAATAAAGTTTATCTCATCTATCTGCTATCCAGATGTCCAGTTCCTGGTTGTGATGGTCAGGGTCATATAACTGGAAAATATGCATCCCATCGCAGTGCATCAGGGTGTCCTCTAGCTGCCAAAAGGCAAAAGGATGGATACCTAAATGGCTCACAGTTCTCTTGGAAGTCTGTGAAGACGGAAGGAATGTCATGTCCAACTCCAGGATGTGATGGCTCAGGACATGTCAGTGGTAGTTTTCTTACTCATCGTAGGTGAGTAACTATGGTTTATATTTTTCACTTAAGATTATTGATTTCAGTTAGATTAACATGATTTGAAATATGGCTTCTTGTCATGGTATTTGTCTGTTACCTTTGACTTTGTTTTTTTGATATCTCCAGATAACTGGAGATCAAGTCTCATGAGTTTTTAAGTTCAAGCCCTCTCAGGTGAAGACCTGCATTTTGTACGTATAATACACAGAAAATCGTAGAATATAAAGTGTGCATAATACTAACTGTAAATCTGTTACTGCCTTATTGAGTAACTGCGGACAAATTTCTTTAGGATACACTTTGTGACATATATCTGAATCCTCTTGATTTTTAGAGATGCTGAAGACTTTGTTGATTTCCAAATATCAGAGCATGGAGCCAAAGCAATTAAAGAACTAGTTGCATAAAAACAAAGTATTTGAACTCATTTGGTAATGAAAATGTTTCTGTGATTCTGTGTTCACTCATAACAATAAACATAGAAAACGAGAAAGTAAAAATAATGAAATAAAATATATAACAAAAGAAATAAAAAGTGCAATTTTTAATAAACTTATCAAAATTACAGTAACTTCAGTGATGAAATTTTTCATATCTTTTAAGGGATTAAGGAAGATAAGCAGGTGACCAGTCTAGTAGGGATAAATCTTGCCCTCATTTTAGATGTTAAACAATGAGGAAGCAAGGGTGTTGTAGCTCTAGATAGGAGCCTCCGCATGACCGCGTCTATGATGCCAGGGCAAGTCTGCAGTCGTTCTGAGCAGTCATTGCCAGGGCAATGATACAATCGCTAACATAAAACTCTATTACTTAATAGGCCAAACAAATATGCCTAATTCGTCACCCTTCTCCAGACAGACCTTAGTGGAACTTCTGTACCTTCTGGTTAACCAAACTAGCCTGATCTTATTTTGCCAGTTCTAGCTATAGAAATGAAAAGTTTGTTTATTCTTCTATCTCTTATTTATAATTGTTCTCTTTGAGTCTTTCTTTTACAGTCCTTTATACCTTAACTCAAAAACCTTAAAATCCAAAGGAAACTTTTAAAGCATAAGGATTGCATACCTAAAATCAACAAAAAGATCTACAGAAGTCCATTAGCCTTACTGCAACCTCTCCAGACTTTGTGCACAYAGCTGGTATTTATTGTTTAGGTTAGGAGAGGTCTTTTTACTCAGTGTTTGTATGGTACCTAYCATGAAGAGATTGCAGTCCATGACCCATGGACCTAATTGGTCCAAAGTATTGCACAGCATGCAGCTCCCATAGGCTTTAGGAAGTGGCAAATGCAAAAGCTGTGTAKTATCTGACCGTTCTGCTGATGTTCATACGTGGATTTAAGTGCCTGACTTTCAGTAAAATGACAGTTTTAACTCCTGCATTTCAGTTTAACTTTCTTCATAATGATAGTCATTTACTTTATGGTCTCTGATTTAAGTAAATGGATTTGCCATTAAAATTTTGAAATTATTTTACCTTTAATTGATAGGTACAATACAATATAATTACTGAAGGGTTGCTTTCATAGAGGAGTTTTTAACATAGAGAAAATTGCTGCAACTACCAGCACTAACTTTCTAAAGAAATGTACTAATCCTGAATGTAACTGTTTTTAAAATTCAGGGCAAATGGTATCTGGAAACTTTTAAATAGGAATGTTTTCATGAAAAAATCAGAACTAACATTTTTTACATTTTTTTCTTTCTTCTTCTTTTATTATTATTATTTTTTTTTTTTTTTGCATTAGAGATACCAAAGTATGACATTGAGCAACCTGCCAGCCCTGTGCTTTCTTGAGTCCCATTATCCTGAGCAGACACTTAGGCATGTAAAAGTTTAGACTTTATAAGACCAGGTGTTGGGCAAAAAGGTACATTGTTAGAGGACAGCAGCAGAAGATGAAAGTTTATTTAAAAACACTGACTGAGATAGACTGATCTTATTTAATTGTCTTGAGTTAACAAAGTACCAATAATCTAAGCTGTTGTGAGCAAGTTTAACAATTACTTGAAGCTTCCATAAGATGTGGCAATATTAGTAACAACTAATATTATTTTAAAACTATGATTCATTTCTGTAGACTTGTTAAGATGCTGTTAAAAAGACTTAGTTCAGTTGCCCATAGAAAGGCATCTAGAGCCATTTCAAATGTCTTTGAGTAACTTACCTAGCTACCTCCAGTTGCTGCTCAGAAAGGCATGGATCTGTGGCGGGTCCAGTGTCATATTTGCCACTCTTGGTGATGTGTATTCAGTTCTTGAGGGTATCTCAAGTGACATTACGTATAGACAACTGAATCAAACTTGAAGGGTAGGATTGAGCTTTAAGATGATTTACCTGCTTTACGATTCTACTTGTRGTGAACAAGGTGTTTATACTCCTCTTCTAGTGAGTGCAGTCAGCAGACCCTGGTTGTTCAGTTTACCCACAGGTAAAGACCACCTTTTGATCAGAAGTATTGTGTCCTAAATGCCACTGAGTGTGTCAGTGAGGAGTGGGATGCCACTGTCTACATATAGGCACTTTATGCTGTTTGAAATGTTCTTGAGGCACTCAGGATGTCCCTTGTGGGCTGGCAAAAATGACTTACTTAAGATCTGTGAGACACTCCCATTCTTTTATTATGACAGCTCAGAGCTATACAGGATGTGCAAGGGTACTTGAAATGGACCTAGGCAGGTAAAATGTATGTGCCCTAGAGCACTAGTTCCATGGGAGCTTAGACATGTAGCTCATATGCAGACATGCGTGGTTTTCACACCTGTTATGTGTCTTATCTGGAGCTGAATCTCACCTAAGTTACAGACTATGCCTTTCCTGCCTAAGGGTGGAATATCCCCTAATTTTTAGCATATCCCTTTTAGTAGGCTGTGGTCTCGTTCTCTACCTCTAACAACATTTTACTCTGTGGCTATTCATCTGTAAATCTCAAACACAGCCTTCTGAAGAGAAGCTATGGTATGCCAGTTACAGCCTGAGACCACGTTTATGAAGTCTTTTGCAGATACAGCTGTATTCAGCATGGATGGGGAGGAAGTAAGACTGTGACCATTAACTGAATCAGTAGAAGTTCCTAGGGCAGCAGTAGTTAGTCTTCACTTTTACCAGTACAGCTCACTTCTCTCCTGATGAATGATTTTTTTTTTTTGTCCTAATAAAAATATTTCTATATTAGCAGACTTTTCTAGGCATATATATTAACTGCATGCCTGCAGTCCTTAACAAGTTGCTGGAGATTTTACATTCTATTTGCAGACCACTGTTAATGTAGTAGCATCCAAGCAATTGTAATACTCTGGAAACAGCAACACTTTTCAATTTGCCTCTCAAATACTGCCCAATAGACTGCTTTGTTAAAATGAGGCCAACTGTTGCATTAATTTAAAATATAGATTTTGAAGTCTTCGATGCAATGAATTCTTAGGGCTGCCGAAACACTTATATATGCTTATATATGCTTATACCAATGATGTAATTCAGTTGATATCAATAGACCCTTGAGATGATCTGGTAAAACTTGTTCCAGCTGATATCATGTGATGTAAAACTTAAATGTATGTATATTTGTATGTAAATGTTTCTGAAGTAGAAATAAGTAGTGGAAAGTGGAAGTAGTAGAAAAAACAGTCACAAATTTCAGTAAGTTTTGAATCAGACTGTATGAACAAAGACAGCAAGAAAGGGTTCTGATTATTTAATGTTCTCCATGGCTGTCTGTAGAAATTACTAGAAATAGTCTTATTTTGTCAAGGAGTTCTGTGTATGAAGGACAGGCAAGAGAGGGTTATTAGGAGGGACTTAAAGCAGAGARTTAAGAGCCCTATGCACCAAAACAGAGCCTGTGTCAGGAGGAGAGGCCAGTGTGAAAGAAGGTGACCTACTAGCAATATGAAAATGAATTGGAAGGAACATAAGCAGGTAGGCAGTAATAGGCATATGAAATWAGTTAGTGAATAGGTAGTGAAATGAAATTGGTTATTACATCACAGCTCTTAAATCTGGTTATTGAATAGGCCCTTACATCCTCTTATTTGATATAAAAAGATTTTTTGGACAACATCATTGCTAATATTATGTTGCATGTGTATTTTCCCAGAAAAGACCTGGATTCAACAGCCCTGCTCCTTACTACAGTAGAGGAAATGTGTTTGTGTTGACTTCAGTGGAACTTACATTCATAAATGCCTTCCTAGATATAGGACAATGTTCCTACCCCCATCTCCTGCCGCACTTCTGTTTAAATCAGTATTCACCCATTTCAAACATGCTAATATATCTTTAAAATTCGCTTTACCAAATAAAATATATCCTAGTATAGCTACAGGAGACAACCAAATTTTAAGTATTTTCTTCTGTAGATTTACAAACTAGTGCTTATATTATTAACAAGTAGAGAGGAAAATGGGGGAAAAAAGTGATTTTTCTTTCCTGTACCTGTATCCTCATTGAAAAGAGTGGGATTCCAAGATCTGTAAATAAATAAAACATATAGAGGAGAATTTGTATTGGAACAGAAGGGGCATAAACACTGGGTTTGCCAAATGCTTAGATGTGCTGGAAACAAGTAATGAATGTCATCCAGTAATGATGATCTTTTCCCTTCTGAAGGAAAGAATATACAAATTGTGAGGTGATTATGGAAAATACTTACATATGATTGTAATGGGTTATACATTTTACACTCAGAAAGGCCCAGGTAACTGTAAGGTTGTTCAAAAGCCTGTAGGAAGATAACAACAGTGCGTTCTGTTAAGTCATCACTTCACATACTCATCTTGAGGTGAAGGAGCAATACCCATGTTATTTCCTGTGAAAATTCTGGGCTAGTCACAGGTCTAAGTTACCCAGCTCCATGGCGAAGCCTGGGAACAGGCAGATTAGAAAAAGGAAGAAACGCAAGACAGTAGTTGCCATCAGTAGCTGCTTGCTTGCAGATTGCCATGAACACCCAGCTCTCTCAGAGAACTTCAGAGTTCCCAGACTCCCAAAGCATCCAGGAGATGGCCAACAGGAAATAAAACAAATGTATATGTCGATTTTCATGTGAGTATCTTATTTCTTGTGAAACATGCTTTGCTAGAAATAGACTTTGCCTCAGAAGCCTGTGTTGTTGACCTCAACTCTGGAAGGGAAGGCTTGCAAGTGCCATCTACTGTCAGATCTCCTGATGGTTTGGATGTGATTTGAGCCTATGTCCAAAGAATGATACCTTACTGCAGGGCTTTTCAAGGGGCAGGTGTTAAACTGTTCATAGAGATTCAAAGGAGTAGTAGTTCTATAATCCTGACGTTTCACAACTCCAAACATCTGCTGGTGACTGCAAAGTTGCTTCTAAATTATTGTAGAGCTGTTTGTGTATCTGAAGTCACACCCACCCTTCCTAAAACATTCCTAAAACATTCCTCAGCTTAAACCTTTAAATACACAGAAGTACTCAGCACTGTTTCAGTGAAAGAGGCTTTTAGAAATGAGATATGCGGTTAGAAAGGTCATTGCCCTTTTGTAGCAGCAGCAGACTGTGAGAGAGGGGTCTCTGAGGAAGCTAAGGGCATCTAAGGGTGGAAAGTGTGGGAGGGAAGCAAGCAAGTGAAGTTGGAGAGGAGGGGCAGTGGCAGCCCAGAAGGAAAATGCTCTCGAGGGATGAGAAAGATGATAAATGTCCCTTACCAGCTGACTGAAACTGAGAAGCACTCAGATTATATACTTAGGCTTACAACCTCTGTTATTTGAACAAAATCAGTCCTGCAGGGTCTTGGACCTGGAATAGCCTTTTTCTTGATGCAATATTGTACGACACCTATAAATAAGAGAGCAGGACTTTAGCTTAAATTGCCTGAGATACCAAGTGTCATCTGCTCCTTTCAGTTCCTGAAGAAATGAAAATGCCTGAAATTTAGGTGGCGGTAATTAGTTCCTAGCAGGAGTTGGCTCTTTGGGAGGATAAGAATCTTATTTGAAACAAAAGCTGAAATGTTAAAAAATGTTTTCTGATATTTGCTAATAAATCAGAGAGAAAAAATAGAAACTTTATTAAACAACTGAAAATATAATCTATGGAAAAAAAACAGATCTAACATACACTTCACTATGGGCTAAGGCAACATAAAGACATCAGAAGGTAATATATCCACAATGTAAAATGTAAGAAATGGTAAAGTCATGATAAAAGACTTTGTGTAAAACAAGGAAAAAAAAAAAGAAGAAAAATAATTATGAGCATATTTTAAAAAAAAGCAAATTCAGATTCCTGGACTTTTTCTCAGGATATTCTAAAGTGGCAAGACATCATATTTATGAGGAATTTAAATGTCCAGCAATCATATCTGGAGGGAACTAAAGTTTAAAAAATACTTAAACATGGTGTGGTGTTCCTATGCAATGTTGAAGATAACATTGAAAATGGTAAAAACTTTCCAGAAGAGACTTTTTTCATATTCTTGCATCTTTCTTTTCATATATTTAAGAAACAAAAATACAGTAAAGCTTCATATGTGTATATTATTTGTTTTATTATTTATTATTTATTATTTGGTTGCATCTACTTCTAGCCAAGCCCCTTGTCAAGTCAAATACTTTCTTTTGTTTTGTTTATTTGCTACTGTAGGTTGCAAAAAAGAGTGCCACATTTAAGTCAACATTAATTCACTCTTAACTCTCATCATTTCAATTTTTCCCCTTGTAGATTTCTTAAAGCTGTTTTTTAATCTGTCTGATCAGTTTGGCTGCCACTGATTTATTTTGCTGCTTTCTGCCTTTTATTTTCTCCTAGAAGCTCTAGGTCTTCTAGACTCCTCAGGAGAAGGTCATACAGTATTAAGAGTAGGAAAGGACTAACAAAACTCACTGCATTTGRCAATAATTACAATGAACTAATGATAAATGTCATGGTTGCATTATTGAAAGATTAGAGAATGCAAATACACTGACAGATTTCCAAGAAGGAAAGTAGAGAAATATGACAATTAAATGTTTATAAAGAAAAGAACTATTATACTACACAACGTGACAGTTTGGTCTAGATTTCCTTTAAAGCAGACTCTAAGGCTAAGCTGGGCAGTAAAGCGGGCCTGGGACAGACTCTGTCTGAACTGTCTTTGGGATCAGTGGATAATGCTACCCTCCAAAGCAGTGTCCGCACGTTGTGTGGCAGAACGCTAGTTGGCCTGAACCAAAATCATACTGTAGCTGTGCTAGCAGTTGAACATAGCAATGCCTGGGGCTATGTCCAGGCCCTGCTTAGTTTGTAGACTTGGTTTCTGGAGTCATAACCAATAATCTATGAAGTGGATCTTCTGGTACAACGGATTTTTTGCTCTAGGATCAGTTTAGACACAGAATTCAGTGTGCACCTATCAGYTCTGGGAAGAAATGTCTTTCTAAATTCCTTTTCAGCACCCCTCTCCTTTTGTCCTCTTCCCCTCTTACTGCACTCATGCTGGCTTCTCTTACATGGGGTCTCCTGCTCAGTGTTTCCTTCTTCCTTCTGTGCTTACCAGTCCTCAGCATTTGAGACAGGTAGCTTCTCCTGAGCCCTGCARAACAAGACAGTCTCACTGGTCTTYTGCTCATCCCACCTGGCYCTGTATCYGCAAGAGGGACTGAGGGCTGAGGARGGCCTGGAGTGCACCCATTGACTGTAGAAACAAAATACACGGAGAATTTTGCARCCAAACACTAACACTGGAACTGAGCGTGCTCAAATGACAGTTTGGCAAAGGTTTGCACTTCAGCCAAATCTACATTCATTTTCATGAGGMCAGCAAGATGTATCTCTAAACTCAGAACTAAACCTCATGAAATACCAAGTTTTGCTCCAATTCAGGGAGAGTTAGAGAGCCTGTCAGGATGATTTTTTYCCCCTTGCTATGGTCAAAACACTGTGTATTGTACAAATATATTCTGAGAAATAGAGATTTGTTTCTATAACACTCAGAAAAACTRAGCAGACACCTAGCATGAAAAATTCCAGCTAGGTCAGTTAAAAATTGGCAAAAGTGACAAGCAACTAAATGCAGAGCCCAGTCATTGAAYGAGTTAGTCCCTTTAACTGTGGTAGTTCTGCCAGCTCTTTTCATTACGATCTAAAGGTAGGATGAAATGACATTTTAATTAAATGTGCAGTCTATTAAAAAGACACTTAACRGAGRGCTGATCTAAAAGGACTTAAGAGATTTACTTATCTTGGGAAATGCAAGGAGAAAATAACATGAAATACACCTTAGGTTTAGYTCAGTTGGTTAGAGTGTGGTGCTGCTAATGCCAAGCTCGTGGGTTCAATCCCCGTATGGGCTACRCTGAGGGTTGGACTAGATGATCTCCAGAGGTCCCTTCCTTACCATTCTATGATTYGTCTATGATTAGAAAAAGCAGACTGCACATCATAAATAAGAGAACCAGTTTTGCTGTGCAGACCTGACAAACAGCAGCAGACAGTAATTTGTACGTGTGTTTGCAGTGTGATATACCTGTGATTTTAGGCACTTAGCAGAAGCTTTCTAGTTATAAGCCTGGTTGCCCTTATTCCAGCTGTAAACCATAAAAAGAAGCAAAGATCACTGGATGGCTTTTTAGATTCCAGGTGGGATGAATTGTCCTCTAGAAGTATCTTTCTTTCTCCGTTAGCAATGGAAATGCCTAGTGTGCCTATGCTTCATTTTAAGTGTCCGAAGTTAGCTGGGCACTGGTGACTGAATAGGTCCCTTGAAATTTTTAGTTGCCAAAAAGCACTGATCAGAGCTATGTAGCTAGAGATACACCCTACATAGTATACATGAGGATGTTGCTATATGCCCTATTCTCCTGACTGGTAAATCCACTGGTCTTCAGGTCACCTGTTCTGCTGTATGCGATCACAGAGCGGGAGAGGCAGCAGCCTTTGCAGTAAGCAGCACTGTGCCCCCAGCCAGGGGGACTCCGGTCACAGGCACCCTGGCATCCTCTAGTGCACCCTATTTCCCTGCGCCTTGGTACTAGGGCCACCAGCATATCACATAGCATGCTGCCATGCCTTCAGACTCACCAGAGAAGAAATGAGGGAATTTTGAGCAGTTATTGCACCACTGGGCAAGAGACAAAAGCTCTTTGCCTATTAATGCATGATACAGGTCAAAGCTCCYTAGCAGTGTCTTAAGGAGCCCACCCATAGAGCCCTTTTGCTGACTAAGCAACTTTAATTAACAAAATAAAGTGTAAATTTGCCACAGGACTACTGTGCACAACCGAAGGGCAACCTGGCAGCGTTCTTAAAATTCTTCTGTTTGAAGATTAATTAATCTTTTTTCTGTTGTACCTTCATGCCTCAGGGAGATTCCTTTCAAATTTAGTCTGYTCTCAGATTTTTTTACTCAGCTTGGCATGGTTTACTGTTCTGCTTAATTTCTATTTTTGTTTCGTACTTCATTATTTTGTTTTGAGGATAGATATAATTAGGCTATAACAGTATTTTACCTTTTAAGTCCTTAACAAACAACCAAATACCCTCTCTACTTGTGGATGTCATGACCATTCACTCCATAGGTACCTGTCCATTTGGTGCTTGACTGACCACATTTTAATGCTGCTTTAACCATGCCCCTCCAAAATTAGAAATGTGGTTCCTTACTGGAAGTCTCTCTAAAACAATGATCATATGGCATTAAAAAGATAATGAAAAGTGTATGACTTTACCTTTTGTTTTAATTGAAATGGCTCTATTTCTTTCATAGTCTCTTGGGTAGTGTTTTGCACTGGTTCTGGAACCAATGTAAAGATTTATTCAAATAGAATCAAATCTCAACTAGAATCAAATCTCAACTGCTTTTCTCAACAGCTTTGGAAAGCAGCTTGGATTAGGAGCTGCCAGTTTCCATGTTAGATCAAGCTTTTAGATTTTTTTAGCTTATATTTTTCTCATGATTGAAAATTTAAGTGAAATATAATGATCTTTTACATGGACATTCAGGTGTGAATTGCAAATGCATCACAAAAAGGGGGGGGTGGGGAGAAGCTTGTATGCAGCTTACAGAGAACATTGGTATTTAGCCATGGAAAAAGATCTAAAAAGGGCCACATGAATCAGAAACTTGATCAGAAAATTGAGCTGATCTGGAGATTTCTTCCAACACAGMACAAAGGCAACCAGGGTTTTGTGGCTGGTGGGGAGAAGAAGAGATTCTGAGAGTCGCAGCAATCTCCTTGCCAGCCCCTCTACTGCTAGCACTCCTGGCCAGGTAACCTTCCTCCCCCKTGCTGTGCAGTGCCAGCAAGGATCTCAGGAGAAGCCAGTCACCCTTGAACGTAACTAGGACGGAGTGCTGGGCCAGGGAGGGGGCCTTTTATCTCTGCGGGAGCTGTGCACAGAGCAATTCATCCTTTAAGACATGTAGCAGAACTTACTCCTGGGAATAAGGAAATCACTAAAGCTGATACTCTTCAATGTGGAAAAATAAGTGGTTCACGGATTTAATATTAAACCAAGGAGAGGGCCACTTTGATCATTGAGTCAGATCTCTTAACTYGAACTTCAAACAGTACCATTAACARGCGCTTAGACTTAAGAGTAAGGTTTGTCCATTAACAAAATAAAACAGTGGTTTTCACTCTGATCTGTACTTCCCTGAATATCAAAAGGGTTTGGGGTCTTTCATTCATAAACAGAGGTCTCTTGAATATATGTTCCTCTCTCGAGTTTGTAGAAGATATTATTTTTAATAAACAGGAAAAGTGTTTCATTTTCTTAAGTTTTTGAAAAATCAGTGTGGTAGTGAATCTGGTTCTACGTTTATGAAGTTAGCCTTCAGGAGTGCTTTTCTGGTACTGTAAACAGAGGCACTGGTTTCTTGTCTTTCTTTTCTTTCTTTTTTCCCACATCTCTACTTTCCTGTTTGAGAAATGTTTTCTTCACTTGAGAATCCTTGTACAATTCCTTCAACTCCAAGAAGAACCAGACTACTACTGTCTGCTGAGGGGGGAAAAAAAAAAGTGTAATAGCACACACCTGGAATCTGCATAACCAAAATCAGTCACCCAGTTACTCCACGTGATATCCTTCATTCAGGTGGCCTGTCTTGTTTGGCATCCCTGAAGATAGTGCAGTCATAGTCTTGAAGTGGTTCAGGCTTTTAGACTTTCTTTTCTATAAACTTAATTTCATAGTAAATGTATACTAACCTCCTATGCGCCTTTCAAACTTTTTTTTYCCAGTAATTTTCCCTTTATTTTGTGACCATTTTCTCCTTTTTTCTTAAATCATGTGAATATATGATTCTATGATATGACTAGATGTAGGTAATAGTAATCTAAGTAAAATCCTAAGCAGGCAAGAAAGAAAATTAATTATTCATATTGTGTTCAGCTCTGACAGATGCAAACTCCATATACACTTTATTCTGATCTGTGCATACAGTCTTCTGTATACCATTTAGATGACTGGGTTTCTGTTAATCAGTGCTCTTCAGGGAATTTAGGATAAGATGTAAGCTTACATATGGGTGGAGTATATTTTGTAAGTAGAGTTTATAGGACTACTTCACCTCTTTAATCTGAGCTCTGCATGCCTCCATTTATAAAGTTTTCCCCCAAAAGAGGCCTGATTTATGCCAATTGAACTTCTGTGATTTAAAACCTACTCACCTCTTCTACCTGTCAATCCTACAGGCATCACAAATGTCTTCTGCACTGATGATGCCATTCCCTGCAAAGCAAAGCTGCATGAGTAGCTCACAGCCGTGCACCTCTCCATTTTGCACCCAAGCCCAACAAAAGCAGTTTTCCAATATAAATGATGCGTTATGATGTCAGATGTATCCAGCTAACAAGGAAAAATTGCGACCTCAAATTTTAGCATATGCATACTTCACAGGAGGCTTGCAGGAACTGACCCTAGATTATTTTAATCTAGCGGGTTAACTCATTTTTCATAGTAGTTTGTAAATTCTGACAAAGGTTTGAGGCTTTAAAGAATGATGTGCCAGATTGCACTTTTTTTTTYCTCAAAGTAGAGATTAAGCCTGACAGTAGAAATCCAGGGAGAGCTAAGAGACATTGCATCTCAAAGAGACATAGTGCTGATGAGCAGCTAGTTGTTGATACTTTGTCTCTGTGGCAGCAGCAGTTTGCAGATCCTGCTTAATCGGGAATTCAAAAGTAGTTAGGAACTGGGTGTTGGTGCTTTTCGCAGCCCACCTAAAATGCTGTAGCTTCCGGCTTGGTAGCATCCACAGTGTGACATTGATAAATGATGCCTCAGTATGTTTATACTGTATTTATTGCAGCAGTACCCCCAGCAATGTTATTAGAAACTTTATTGATTTTTTATTATGGAAAGAATATTACACTATGTCTATGTTTTCTTTTGCATGATTTCTCATCTATGTTAAAATAATGGCAGTAGCAAGTGAGATAGTTGTGATTAATTTTACTAGTTCTTTGTTAGAATGAACAAGCTGTAGATTTCTGTGTTTGTATAAAGGTCAGTGTAAGATTTATCAGACATTAAAAAATAAAAAATAAGCAAAAGTGGGATTACATGCTAATTCCACTTGTAACAGAAGCTGTATAACACAGGCATCAATTGAAAAGGCTTTAAACTTGATGTGAAGATAAGTATTATCCTTACTGACACTACAGAATGGTCTGCTAGCACGTTTTTTCTTGGTCTTTTYTGATTTTTGCAATGCTGGAAGCATATTTTGCTTAGCTGTTACAGCACTGAAGTGTATTTCACTCATACTTATTTCAATCCTTGTACATTTTTCAGACAAAATCTTAATAAATTCAAGAAAAATAAACTCATACCTACTCTTCTTTGTCCAGCATTACTCCTGTGTCTCTGATGTCCAACCATCTAGAAATTTAGAGCCCCTCCCAGTTCCAGAGCCGCAGCCTGGGAACGAGATGTCTTTTAGGCACCAAAGTTGGTAGGCACACTGAATCTCTCAGTAAAATTGTAATCCCTGTGCCTATGTTTTTCCTTGTTTCATTATTCTTCTGCACTTTGAAGTGCACAGTTCTAGCATCCTGGTCTCATGCTGGTCTGTTTAGGGTTTGAATGCCATATTTATGTCCAATTTTGAGGAATAGTTTTATTTTGAGGGATTGCCTAAGGTATCATCTGTCAAAACCTTTAGAGAGGAAAAGGCTGAGGATCATGTACCCTAACAAACTTATTAAAATACCTGCTGATATTAACCTAAAGAAGAGTGAAGACAAAATAAGAGGAAATTAATTACATCAGCTGAAATGATGCAAAAATGAAGTCAATTAAATGATGTAGAAACTTTGCGTATCCTGATGTCTTTCATTCATTTCCCTGTGCCACAGTTGTTTGGGTTTTTCTACCCTCAAATGCCTAATCCCCCTTAGTTTTCCTCAAGGCTCTTCCTYACTTCAAGAAGAAGGTTGTACTGCRCACATATGTAATGTGAGAGATACTCTGTGTTGAAAAGTTTACCCATAAATACAGAAGACAAACAGTGAGAGTAGAGAAGATGATAAAGTTTTTTGTTTAAGGCCACACAGTGAGTTTATAGCAGAGCTTGGAACAACCCCCTGCCTAGGCTGAAGTGAAAAGCTGTTAGGTCATGCTATTTCTTTCATATGGATTTGAAAGGATGAAAGCTCAAAGTGGGGGCATGCAAATTCAAAAGGGAATATTTACACAGTAACTACTTTTAAAAGATAACTTTTTAATAAGAGCACTGTATCTTTATGAAGTTTGGCTCTTCTTCTCTGATTTATACTTTTACAAGATATATCTGACTTTTATGTTACTCATCTATACAAAAAGAATAAAATAATGAAATCACTYCTGATAAGTCCTTCTTTTTCAGACTGACGTGCTCTTCTAGTACCAGGCAGTGAGGACAAACTTCATCTCTGATACTGTTTTTATAATAGTTTTGGATTACAGATTTATTTTCAATGACCTATCATAATTAACAGGCTCTTTACTGTTCACAGTTTATCAGGATGCCCCAGAGCAACTTCAGCTATGAAGAAAGCAAAGCTATCTGGAGAACAAATGCTAACAATAAAGCAGCGAGCCAGTAATGGTAAATTTTCAATCATTACCTTTCTAAATGTTACTTCTTTGTAAGATAAAATTATCATTGCTGTATGTTTTTTTTCTACATGTGTAAGTCTTCTTTGTATAAACAGTGAATTCACTGTCAGTAGAGTTGAAACTGATTTTTATGCTGTGGAAATCTGAGCTAGCACTGGAATGAGTCAAGTTGGTCTATTATGCCTAYATAAATCTATAACACTCTAAAATATTTCAAAAAGGAATATACCACTATAATTTTATGCTTCTTACCTCATTCATCAAGGTGGATAGTTGGTCTTATATTGCTGCAGGATTCAGAAGAGAAAAGACTTGTTTGCAGAGGTGCTGAGTCCTCGTGAGCTCCCTTGAATTCATTTTGAGCTGTAGTTCAGTAACTTTTGGCAGATGTAGATGGCCTTGTGCCATTTTATCTGCAATCCTTCCTGGAAACCCTCAGTTGCAGGGGAGATGATGAAAGTAACTTAAATGAAATTCAGGATCATAGGCTGGTATCTGAAGTGCAATTAAAGAAAATTGTAGGTGCTGCAGTTCACATAAGTACCACAAAAGTCTTGTCCAGAAGGTATCTAAGYCCTAAGTTTTCTGAGAAAACTTTGCTTAAAGATGTTGCCTAAATGCCTAAAGATGCTGTCTTTTAAACTCCAGTGAATATCTGTTGAATTTTACTGTATTTGAGAGCCCCCAAGCATTTACAGAAAATGCTTTGTTCAACAGTAAGGGCAGAAGCTGTTGTAACCCACATGGAGAGCACAGCTGGAGAAATAAGTGTGGGTTGTCTTTGTTCAGTAGCTGGTATCCAGAGAGTGGAGGATCTGGGCTTAATTTTCCCTACAGCCAGGGGAGGCTGAAATCTTTGTCTGCTATACCTGAATAGAATGCCTGAAGGAGCAGCATATAGATGTTCTCAGTAGTTAGGGGGACATGTGGCATCCTTCATGTTACAGTTATGCACTGTGCAAACAGGTGTGCAAGATTCACAGCAGAAAAAGCAAGTGAGAGCATGCATAGGAGAGATATGCAACTACCAGAGAGAGTCCAGCGTAGGGCTACGAAGATGATCAGAGAGCTGGAGCATCTGCCCTACAAGGAAAGGCTGCGAGAGCTGGGCCTCTTCAGCCTGGGGAAGAGAAGACTGAGGGGGGATCTGATCAATGTGTACAAGTACCTGAAGGGAGGGTGTCAAGGGGACGGGGACAAACTCTTCTCAGTTGTCCCATGTGACAGGACAAGAAGCAATGGGCAGAAATTGAAGCACAGGAAGTTCCACCTGAATATGAGGAAAAACTTCTTTACTGTTAGAGAGATACAGAKCACTGGCACAGGTTTCCCAGAGAGGTTGTGGAGTCTCCTTCTCTGGAGATATTCAAAACCTGCCTGGATGCAATGCTGTCTAACATGCTCTAGTGACCCTGCTTGAGCRGGGGGGTTGGACTAGATGATCTCCAGAGGTCCCTTCTGACCTCAACCATTCTGTGATTCTGTGATCCTGTAGTGGTAGGAGTTAAGATCTTGACTTTAGAGAAAGTAAGCCTATTTCATCCTAGGGCTATTTTATGCTCTTTTATAGTAATTAAATGAACAAATAAATAAAACCAGTAGTTCATTCATGCTTGAATCCTGAAATAAGTACCTTTAAAATTCTGTTCCCTAAATGTTTATGTTATAAAAGCTCAGGAATCACTTCAATTTTGCAAATTATCACATATATCATTATATAATAACACCCTTCTGAACCATGGAATTATTAAAAGAAACAGCAGAATCACAGTGCATCCCAGGGCATCCATGACATTTCTCTGTGTTGGGAAAAATTTCTTCTAAATTAGGTACAAATGATTTTGACAACACTGTGATATGAAGAGATTAGCATGTTACCATGTTTTTTTTTCCTTCAGAAGGTCTATGTATGCACAAAATCTTTCAAATAAGTTACATATGACAGGAGCAGAATTCATTGCTGCAGGTGCATTTCTAATAATGTGAAGTTAAAGTCAGCACATACAAAGAAAAAACTGTGTCTTATCACTCCTCCTGCCATTTCCATCATTCTCATGGGAAAATTACTATAATTCTTAAAAGAAAAGTGGTGTGAAATACATTGTTTTAACTTAAAAAGAAAAGTTTGATGAAACTTACTGTTTTATTCTTTACTTTAGTACTTTTATTTGAATTATATTTAATTTCAATATGGAAATAATTCATTTAATGAACTCTGATTTAAAGCATAATTATTTTAACATGCCTGTTATTTTTATATCACATAGGTATAGAAAATGATGAAGAAATTAAACAGTTAGATGAAGAAATCAAGGAACTAAATGAATCCAACTCCCAGATGGAAGCTGATATGATTAAACTCAGAACTCAGGTAACAGTTTTATGAAGCCCTAAATTCAGCTCCTTTTTATGCAGGATTGGTTAGAAGAAATATAGGAAATATATTTTTCTTTTTCATATTTCTTACATGTTATGTTTTATATCTCTGATTTGCCAGAAAACAGTATTCATGGTGCATTTTCCACATCAGTTGCCACCATGAAAAAAAGCATTAACAAAATACATTTTCTAAAATAATGACAAAAGTATGACCTGTTATGATCAGCTTTGTATTTTTCCTTGATGAGAATAGATATATACCTTCTTAATAGCAATTAAATTGTTAGGTGAGACCATGGTTATTTACATAATTTACAATGTGAACGAGCCCAGATGAAGAACATCCTGCCACGGTTGTGTTACAGAGGAAATCTAGGTAGGGAAGTGAACACTTGTTACACTTCATCACACTAACTGCAGCCCTTGGCAGAAGTCGTAGAATACTACTCACCAGTTCTCAGAACTACCGTAATCCCTTTTCCATTCCACAAAGATCTACTGGAAAAAAGGTGTGTGGGGGGAAGCCACTAGAGTATTAATTAAAACCTCATCTTATTGTCATTCTTGACCAGTCCTAAAACTTGATGGAAAAGGCAAAGGAAAGAAACTAATTGAATTCTTTCCCTGGCATTTTCCAATGCCCAGTATAGCTTGCAGTGCTTTTTTCTTCCCATGACTTGAGCATAGAAATGAATAGTGAGAGAGAATGGTTCTCACCGTTCATCAGCCTTTAAGTTCCACAGTCATAATCATAAAATGCCCATTGATCTTGATGAAGGCAATCAAAGCTAACCTCTCCTTGTTTCTTCTTTTATCTACTGCTTGCAGAGAAGAGTGCCCTTTTCATTGTCCTCCCCCTCTTGTATCCTCCTAAATAAATGATAGGATCTTGCCCTTCAGCTAGAGTTTTCTTTGAATTCTAAATCTTAGCCAAAATGATATTGAAACTTCACTTTTATTGCATGCCTGTCTTCAGGATTCTATTGTCATTATTTGACCTTTATAGTATTTGACTTATTTTTTACCCAGTTCTGTGATGTGACCAAACATAATTATAAGGTAATGAGAAGAAAATTGGCAAAAATGTAAGGCAAGTAGACTAGTTAGTGGCAGGACAACTTTACCTGTTTGTTTTGGGGGGATTTGGTCCTAAGTTTTAAAGTTAGAAGTTTCCAATCTGACTGATGTTTTCTTATGTTTAATACTATGCTATAGGTGCTATTCGCATAAACATTGATTTAACTGAGTTTTTTTAAAAATACCAACGAGTTTGGCAGTCATATATACACTAGGTAGATTTCCCCCCAGCTGTTGGTAGCCGTATGTATTTTTATTTATTTATGGCCAAATGAATGAAAAAAAGAAACAGGGCTATAATAACACTATTCAGGCATAAAACATGCATGGAGTTTCAGGGATTTAGCTAGGAGTTTTAGAACAAAATCTGATCTGAAATGAAGCCATACTTCACTGATCTCAGTTCTAGCTTTCACAGTTCAGACCGATGCCATTGCGCATTCTTAGGAAATCAAATAAGGGATTACTTGGGACCATTTAGCACTCTTGGAAAAAAGCTCAGCTGATTATTTCACTATCCAGTTCAAATGATGATCTTCACATCTTGACACAATAGATTTAGAAAAAGAGTAAAACTGACTGCGACACATATTGTCATTAAATTAATTAATAGAAAACAGAACTACAAGAGACCTTGAAAGCGCTTTTCAGTCCACCAGTCTTCTCCTTCCCTCATCACCCCTCAGCTCTACCTAAACCAATCCTGACAGATGCCTGTCTAACCTGTTCTGTTATGCCCACAGCACCAGATTCCACAACTTCCCTAGRCAGCCCATTCTAACGTTACCTATTCTTATCCGATTAACTGCTGATACCTAGCAGAAAATCACAGCTGAGTCAAACTTCACAAAAATTCAAGGGCCTCAGTTTTAATTTAATACGCTGTCCTGAAGATAGGCAGTTTACATTTCCAACATGTTGACTGTTATATCATAGTTATTATCAATCCATTAAGAGTATCAAAGTCAGCACTCCCCTTTTTTGTAATAACAAAACCTAACAAAYAAATCTAACAAAATTTTGTTAAATAAAACAAAATGTTTGCTGATGCACCTTCAGAAAATTATTGTGTGACCTAATTTTCAATAAAATTTCATACTGGGTAATATGCAATGGGAAAGTAGAAGTAGTTCTGTGAACACTAGAACTAGCAAAAGTCTCGTTGTAAATAGATTTGTCCTGTGGATGAAAAGTGTCAGTGAATTTTTTTCCTACAACAAGAACTGCCTTTCATGTAGAATATCTTACCCTTAATGCAGTATGAACTCATGCTGCAATCTTTTAATATCAAATTTGGTAGAACTTAATTTTTCTGATAAGTTTGTTTAAAACTAATCCAAATGTATGAGAGAGGGAGAGACATAAAGGACCAGGAGAGAAAGAAAAATCTGCAAATAATTGTATGTCTCATGCTCTAAACAGGTTATCCCGTTTTTAGAACAGGTACTTGTGAACATTCTCTAGTTTTAGGGTAAAATACCATGAGGGAAATTCCAGACACTAGGTAAATAAATACAATAATTAAGAACGCTGGTTATTGATCTTAGAACTCTTTCAGAGGATGATTACTTGAAATTGTGTAATACGCTGATCACCTGCAACTGAATTTTCAAATAGTCAGCATCTTACTTGACATGGCCCAAGAAAAAATAAACCAGGTAGCAGTTCTCAACTAGCTAAAAACATCGGTGAAATGTCAGTCCTACTTAAGTTACCGTGAGACAGCAGCACTATGCTGTACTGAACTGGGCCATTATTGCTCTCAGGCTCTTCACTTTGGTCTGTAACTTAATAAGTTTTTAGGGTTAATATCCCAGCATAGCTGACTTTAGCTAGCACCTATGAAAGATATTTTGCAGTTGTGAATGGAATTGCTCTTGAAAACTGAATTCCAGACAGCCCTCTCTCCTCCCAAAACATGTGTTTATAACGTATATCTGATCTGTGCTTTGACATACACAAATTGAAAGCATAACAAAAGAGAAAGATGTGTTCTCATTCCCAGTGCTGAATATTTTTACCTATTCTAACTTCTCTTAGAAAGAGCTCAAAATCAATTAATCATGACAAAACCAAGCCCCTGTGATACTGACAGCATGGATTAGCTGCTACATAAACATCTGTAGTCAAAGTCAGGGCTACTTAGAGATTGTTTTATATAGCCACATCACTTGTCAAAGTTACTTTTGTCAACCAGTGGATTGTATTTCCAAAAACAGACTAAACCTTTGAGTCCAGAGTAGAGTAAACTTGAGGCATCTAATGACCTGATTGTGCCAGCAGTTTCTTGAAATTTACTGACCCTGATCAAATAGTCATAGAAGAACTTTTTCCCCTTCAACTTATTATTACCACACAAACCTGCAGCCTTCTATTCAACATTTAAATTCTATCAATTCTTTCTACAGTTCATTGTCTGTGTCAAATTAGAAATGGATAAAGCTCATTTGGAGAATTTAAAAGCTTGTATTCTTTGGCATTATTTCCTCTTCTCTGGTTTCATTTTCTGTCCTCTTGCCAATGTACATTTTAACCTACACACACAGACACACATAGTACACTTTGTAATAGCTGTTAACAGTTGTCATCCAATGTGGAAACTAAGGACAGGTCTGTAGGGGARAGTATAGACAGACACGAGGAAGTTCTGCACGCGCTCTCAGTGGGTTGGAAAGAAGCCAGTGCTCATCTGAAATCCTAATAGCTTTATTATCCCAGTGCTCTGCACAAGCTTGAGGAAGTTGCCTCTCAGCAATGTTTATTATTTCAAGCCCAACAGCACGTTAAGCTGGTGCTAACTTGTGTCTGGTCACCTGGGAGGACAGGAAGACCATACTCTCAGTTGTCTTCTCTCATACGTGTAGTCATGCTCCAAGTGCCCACTTTCCTGGCTGCATGTAAATTTTTTTCGGTTCCTTCAATTTTCTTTCTGTTTTTTAGACTCCATTCAGGATTTGTACACACAGTACAGCAGTGTGCAATTCTTCAACTTTCATAAACAGCCCTGTGAATTTGCACAGAATCAAATTATAATTACAAAGAGCTAAACACTGGCAGCAAGGAGCTGCAAATGCTTAGCTAACAAGATATATATTACAGAAAATACAATAAATTACATGCCTTACTGGCCCCAAAATGTCCTGTTGACTACAGATAGGCTCCAAAGAGTGAAAGTGTTTAGCCGCACAGCCCAACTTGCAGATTTAACATCATTAAGCCTTTAGACTTGAGAAATGTTTTTGTCTTTTAAAAGCTATAAGCCAGCAGAACCAAAATTAAGTTCATGTATTTTTACCAATATGGAAAAGACAAGCTGTTAAAGTCATACAATATGCAGTTGGAATAAGAAGTCCTTAAAAATGATAAAAATTGCAGACTCAAGCAAAATCTTTTTTTTAGTTTGAGTGAAAAGTTCTTTTTCTGTTTCTCTGGTGTTTTTGTTATCGTTTCCTTCAGAGTGCATGGTTTATAACAGCTTGCCTTATATTACATTGTACACAAATTTATCCATTTTAGATTACCACAATGGAGAGCAACCTGAAGACGATAGAAGAGGAGAACAAAGTAATCGAACAGCAAAATGAGTCTCTTCTTCATGAATTGGCCAATTTAAGCCAGTCTTTAATTCATAGTCTAGCTAATATCCAGCTGCCACATATGGTAAGTGATTGAGAGCACAAGTTAAGGAATTTGGCGATCTTCAGTTCACTTCATACAATAGATGTCTTTTTTAAGTTTATGGTTCATCAACCAGTTGGATATTTGTGCTAACAACACTGAAACCATAAAGATACATTTAACTGCTAACAAAGACATGGAGGGCCTGTTCCAGTGTATCCTGTAAAATTAAGTAAGATCTAAATAGGCATTTTAAATATTATAAAAAATGGTGGCAATATGCCTTGATAATATGTTATGCTTAAATGAATATACGATTAAGAAAATAAAAGTTGTATATGAACTACTATTTAATATCTCGTAGGAACCAATCAATGAACAAAATTTTGATGCTTACGTGACCACTTTGACGGACATGTATACAAATCAAGATCGTTATCAGAGTCCAGAAAATAAAGCCCTACTGGAAAATATAAAGCAGGCTGTGAGAGGAATTCAGGTCTGAACAGCTGCTATAGTGGTGAAAGTCTTGCTTAAAAAAAGGATGCCTCTTGTTTTTTGCTGCTGTAATTTACCAGAAAGTGTTATATATTTATTTCTGTTTGAAACAGTGTTATGCTTACAAGACTTCATAATGATTTTATGTCTTGCTTTAAAGATAGTAACTGCGGAATAGTTTTTTGAATACATTCACATTTTGTACGTTTTCATATAAGCTGACATAGTGTGATATGCCATGTAATGTTTATAGCTGCTAATGTATGCACATTTTTGGGGTATATATATTTCTGAAGAGGTAAGCTGATCAAAATAAATAGAGTGTAAATTCTTTTTAATGCTTTAGTGATTAAATGTTTTAGTATTTTGAACTGAAATGGACAAAAAAGAAAAACAGCTTTGAATGACAATGTTGCAGTCTACAGCCACTTTTTAAACACTATCATTTTGCCTCATGTTGGAGGATTTTATGGGATTTAAGAAATACATTTTGTGTGCATATTGTTTCATAGCAAGAATTGGTTGCAAAAATGCTTTATTTTTGAACAATGCTTGAAAATATTATGTGACTTTTGTTTTTGGAGGATGGTGTGTGGTGGGGGCAATAAAATGAGGTTTTTTGAATTCCAAGAAAATGGCATGGATTAGATGTAAGATACAAAATGGGTAATTTATTGTAAGACAACATCAAGCCATGGAAACTTGACAGAAGATTCAAAGCAGCTTAAGCAGCACTTTTTAATTAACTTCTAAGCATTACATGGTATGAATATGGGAACTTCCATTATGAAAAGAACTATATCAGAGGTGGACAACGTGAAGATATCAGCTTTTATTTTCAAATAAACTTTGGAGCCAACATTCTCTTGTCTCTGCTGGACTGCTAGTGCCCCTCTGAACTATCTGTTATAGCAATGTAGTTCATCTTTCAGAAATTCTGTGTTTTCAATTCAAGATGGAGGACAATATTTTAAAATTAATATTGCCTTTTTACATCTTTAATTTTGGAATAAA
>NW_028186979.1:156487-171487 GCF_003343005.1 Rhea americana | reverse complement strand
CCAAGACAGGAGCGGCTGTACAAATTCTAGGCTGTCTCTCTGTCCCTAGGAAACACTGGTTGACTGCTGAGGGAAGAAGATGCAGAGGGTTCAGGACAGTTTGCACAACGGAATGTAAAATAGATTGGCAGGTAACACCGTGGAGTGAACAAAGGATATCACAGGAAGAAAGAGGAAGGTAATTTTGTATCATCTGAGTTTGCATATGCAAAATATGATATATATATATTTTGGTTAAATAACATTTTTAAAAAGCTGATCTTAAGATTTTTATCATCACATATACAGGGTTATTCTTAATCATGTATATATGATGCACCCAGATTTATTGCTTCTTGTTAAGCCTATGGCATTATAATCATAAAGTCATAGAAGGTTTTTCACATTATAACTTGATTTTTTCTTCTTCCTGTTAGAATTGCCCAAAAGAAACATAACAAAATGTCAAAGTCGTTTTCTTAAAAAAAAAAGAAAAAAAAAAAAAAAAAAAAAAGATGAGAAACAGCAATAGGTGAACAGATGGAAAAAGTGAACATGCTTTAGAGGATAGTTGTATTTTTTTCCAATGATCTCTAGGAAATACTAATCCAAAGCATGAGGCCTAAACAAATACCTGGAATACTATTGTTCTGCTTCATTTATCCACAGTGTGGATTGTTTTATTGACATCACAATATATGCTAAAGAGAATGAGGAGACCAAGAGAATTTCAAGGCCATGGAATAAAGGGAGAATGAAAGAAATCCTGAGCAAATTTGAATATGAGAAAATTTCTAAACACACAGAAGAACTTTCATGTGTCATTGAAACACGTTGCAAACTTTTTTATCACAAGAGAAAAAAAACTTAGAACATTTCTGTAACGTTAATACCAAATGGAAAATATCAGATGAGCRAGAATTGGCAGATGGTTCTTGATTTGGGGGAGATTTTAGGGGTCAGAATTCAGTTTATCAATACAGATGGGCAACAGGTCCAATATGTTTGGGTCCCAGCTTTTAAATTAATAAGGAAAAAAAATCTCTAATTGAGAGTAATAAAAAATTATTCAAGATTTTCAGTCATGACAGCTTGTCAGCTTTGTTGTTCCCACTCTACTAAAAACTACTTATAATGTAGAAATTGCTGTACTGATGAAGATGGTGATCCCCATGGTGCAGTAACCCACCTGAGATAATGGCAGGTTAAGATCAGCCTCTTTGCAGAAAAAGCCCTGAACTGCTTAGTAAGCAGCTGAGAGATAACCTTCCTAAAGGGAAGTTTCCCTCTGAATCTCAAGAGATAGTGCTGGCTGGGAAACATAATACCGTAAATCTCTTTAAGCTGTGCTGCTGTTTTATTTTAATTATTTATTATTAAAACTCTGGATTTTACTTGCTCAGATAATTTTTAATGGTATGCTTGAGCAGCTCTTGCAAGAAATTCAACAAGACATTAGTGAATTATACGTACCTATGCATGTATAAAATTATTCCCGCTATTATTTTTGAGTACCAGAACTTCCATCATTAATGTATAGCAGAGTATCTTGTCATATGAGGCTGCATTCATATGCAGTCCAGAGTGACATGACAAAAGATTAAATATGGCAGTGCTCACTCCTGGGAAGCAGGCAAATTAATGTATATCAAATATAAAGAATATAKTTAGGTATCAATATAAACCTACAGTTTTGTCACTTCATCTCCAATAAACTGGATTAACTGGATTGCTGTGACCAGAAAACGGATTTATCTATCTAGTTTTCAGATTATTTTAATCAGAAAGAACCAATTCATTACACCAGTGGACTAGTGTGGTGCACTGTGCATAGAAACACTGTGTTCTTGAATGTCTCTCTACATTACTAGTCAGCTGATCATCGGTAGCTGAAGTAGTTAATGTCCACTCCCGGCATTTGTTTCCTGCAAGCAATATTTTTTTTTTCCGAAAAATCCTTGTGCCAAAGGATATGAGCCAAACTCCTCTGGTCTCATAAGACTATCTTTCTGTTGTTCTAATCAACAGGCCCTTCTCTGTGCCCACGGACTTAATCCTTCTTGAGCTTTCTTTGACCCTCTTGAGTCAGCATTGTGGCCTGTATCCCAAGCAATACCTTCATAAATAACACTCAATCTTGCTATTTCTGTTGCCCAGAAATACCTTTGATATTGTTACATCCTTACATCACATTTTCTTTTTTTCTTGCCCATTCACTGGTGATTCTTAGACCTGTGATTAACCATTACATTTTGATGAAGTTTCAAAATATAGCAAAAAAGCTTTTCTATTATCTGTAAGTGCACGATCTTATACTTTTTATTTAGATTTTCATGTCCTCAGGTTCTTCATGTACAATGTATCAGTTCTGTGCTGATGAATCCTCCTATCTTTGGACACTTCTGCTTTTTAATTTAAAATAATTAATGAAATTATTTGCCCCATTAGTACCTAAAAGAAAAGAATGGGTGGCACAAACTCAGATAACTCTTGAGCTTTCTTGTCAATACTTACACAGAAATGTTTTACTTCCATTGTAAAGGGAGAGATGATGTCAAGTGGGGCATATGAAATCAATTATTCATTTAACATTTTTTGTAGAGAAAAAACAGATCTAAAGCTAGAGCAACAGTTTTCATTGCAAACACCTAATGTATTTCAAGGGAGGCATTGATCTCAAAATAGAACATTTAACCCTGCTGACAATGGACTTGATTTTTTTTAACCACCTTTCATGGACTGTTTGGAGTAATTTGTGGACCTCTGGGGTTCACTGACCGCATGTTGAAAAAACTCGTCCAGCAAACACTTCCAAATAGCAAGGTCAGCCAGACTGTCTGTGGAAAGGATCAAAACAAGAGAACCAGAGCCACAGAACAAGTACACAAGGTCAGTAAAAAGCAATAGAAGCAGAACAGAGTCAAATCATCAAAAAAGCAGGCATTCCTGTTCAGCATATATGCTGAAGAAAGTAACACCAAAGATAAAAACACTTGTGCCCAAAGATGAGGGCTGTTCCAGGAAGCACAGTGACGCACGTTAGTGCGGAGATGGAGGATGCAGGTACTTCCAGGGGAGGTTACTCAGAAGCCATTTTGTTTCTCTGAGGTTCAGGTATTAGCACTTGCACTTATAATTCATGTTTGCATCTGGCTCTGGGAGGCTGGGCTCTGTCCTGTCTAAAAAGGTTGTGCTTGTTGCTACACAATTCTGGCTGCAAACAAGGAGAGCTTTCACCTTAAATTAGCTTCAAATGGACCTCCTCTTAAGATTGGAAAATAAGAAATGGTTAATCCTGAAATGTCAAGCAGATGATAGCTTCTCCAAGAAAAACAAAATTCCATCTTCCAGCGCACATCCATTGTTATCAGAGTACAAGTGMGAACAATTTCAAAAAGTAACTTAAAAAATGAATTTAAATACCAAAAGACAGGTCTGGAGCACATACTTTCTGGAAGAATAGTTCACTCCTTGAGAAGGAAAGGGGAGATCTCTTTCAGCAATTGCATTTACTGTGAAACAGCTAATRCAAAATATTTAAAATGGAGAGCAAAAAACCTTATTTTATATATATATGCATATACTTATGTATAAATGTTTGAAAACAGGTATGGTATAATCTATTGAACTGCTTAGTTTTTTGTGGTCATAGTAAGTTTTATGACTTTGCATGGTTATATTATCTTTGGAATTGACTAGTATAAAAAGATACTTTTCAGGGCAGGTATGTAGGTAAATAAACAAGAAGCAGTAGCAGAATTCATGGTAAAGGTTGCCTCTCTGGGCATGTCAATTCAAGTGAAGCTGCTAGCATGTGATGTTATCTATAGATCAGGATCATGCAAACCATTACCATGATGTGTCTTGTTTACACATAATCAGAAGCTGTTTGAATAGAAGTGCTTAACACCCTGGACAATTATTATTCTTACATGCTTGATTTTGAAAATCCTTGCTAAACCTTGATTTTTCAAACTGCAATTTGCATTCACCCACTATTTCCTGAAAGRTCTGATATATGCAACTGAATTCTGATTACAAGCAAATCCACAGATAAAAGGTAAAATATATGTGCTGCATGTTCTGTCTAGTCATCCTCCTCATGGTCATCTCTCCAGTGAACACTAAAAGGATTTTAAAAAGAAAAGGATAGGTTTTGAATAAAAGTCAAAGTCTAATTTTAAAATAGGGAAGGCTCAGAGCAGCTATAGACTGAAGAGAAATAGAAAGACTTGTACGTATGTCCCCATGTGCTCCGTGCAAGCGTGTCCTTGCTTCCAAGCTAGTCAATGACTTTCTGAGTCACGGACTGAGCCCTTGCTTTGACCTCCTGGTCCCCAGGAGCCTCCTGGCATCCCCACGAGACCCAGCCCCGAACTCTCTGCTTGGACCTCCTTTACTGCTGGTTCCTGCAGCTTCTAGAGTTTGCAAGAAGGAGAAACCTTTCACCTGGGCTTCATCTCTTCCAATCTTTTTCTAAGAACTATAGCCATAAATTTATAACAAACAAGTAAATTAGATGCTTTCAGAATAGACGCGATTACCTAAAATTTTGTAATAATGCAAATGTTTTGTAATAATTGTAAATTTTGTAAATGAATAAGTTTTATTGCACACCAACTTATTTTTAGAACATATCAGCTAATACAAGTTGGTAGCCTTGGTTAAAATATAACAATGAAGATGCAATAACTTGAGTTTTGATTACATTTTGGCTAGAAATTCAAGCTTTTATGGAAGGCTGACTGAACCTCACTAATCTTAGTTGCAAATCAAGAACCTGATTACACTGCCATTCAAGCTTGGTAATTCACAGTTGCCCACCCGGCCACATTTTTGTTTGTTTTATTTTAGTGTTTATTTATCTATATTCCCCTTAGTAGAGTAACTACTGCCTGAAACAACTTAATCCTAACCAGAGATCACGTAACAAACAACAGCAGAACGTCAAAGATGACTAAAGGATAAAGATCAAATAGGGATTAGGCAATGCAAGGAACAGTTGGAGGATGTCAAATTGTCTCRAGGGAAAGAACAGGACTGGGCTAGCCCAGCCTGGTTGAACATTCCTATTGACTTCGGCCAGCCAGGGAAACACGAGTGAGTTTAGGGAAGTCTACTGACAGCCCAAATGTCAATAGAACAGCAACCAATCTGTAGCTGAACATACTCTCTCATCTCTGAGTGTAGGTTGGATCTGACCTGAAGATTTGAAGAACTGTATCTTTGTAGTTTATTACTTTTTAAATCTATATTAAAAACYAGTTGTTCTTCTAACCATGCTGTTAAAATATCACACTACTTCTGGTTTTTGACAATCTTTGGTTACTAATGTAAGCAAACTATTTTAAGCTGATTTGGACACCCACAACACCAAGGGCCACTTGGAAAGTATCAGACAGGATTTCAGAACTCTGGGGATGGTGGTCAGGGGTCTGGGGGCCCAGGTCATTTTCTTCTCAGTCCTACCAGTGAGTGGGAAGGATGGGAGGAGGAGTAGATGGATACTGCAAGTATGCAACTGGCTGCGCCGCTGGTGTCAGCAACAAAGTGTTGGTTTCTATGACCATGGGACCCTATCTGAAAATCAACAACTGATTGGGAGAGATAATCCACCTCTCTAAATGGGACACACTCGTCTTTATCAACAGGCTGGCCAACCAAAGTAAACTAGGAAAGGAGAAGTTATAGACACTATACAGTGAGCAAAACAGGGCTCAAGTAGGGGTACCTCCAGCAATTGCATACAGCTGAGGAAGTACCTACACGACAAGACAATGGGGCATCTTGCATCCCTCTTGAGAAATCAGCATGTTTGGATACTCTCTGAATTACCTGAAATGCGTGTTCATAAAAACATGCAGCATGGGGAATAAACAGGAGGAATTAGAGATTTGTGCAGTTGCAAGGCTATGACCTCCTTGTAATTATAGAGACATGGTGGGATAGCTTGCATGACTGGAATGCTGCCATGGATGGATACAGGCATTTTAGGAAGGACAGGACAGGAAGGTGAAGAGGAGTTGTTCTTTATGTGAAAGAGCAACTGGAGTGTATTGAGCCCTGCCTAGGGGTGGATGATGAGTGGTTTGAGAGCTTAAGGGCAGACTAACATGGGTGACACTGTTGTGGGTGTCTACTACAGGCCACCTATCAGGAAAAAGTAGATGAAGTCTTCTACAGACAGCTGGAAGTAGCCTTGTGATCACCCTGATTCTAATGGGGGACTTTAACCACCCTGATATCTGCTGGAAAGACAATGCAGCAGGGCACAAGCAGTCCAGGAGGTTCCTGAAGGGCATTGATGATAACTTTCTGGCACAGATGGTAGAGGAGCCAACAAGCACAGATGTGCTGCTGGATCTTCTACTAACAAATAAGAGCTTGTTGGAGATGTGAAGGCTGGCAGCAGTCTTGGCTGCAGTGACCATGAGAGCTCAGGATCCTGTGAGGAGGAAGCAGGACAAAAAATAGGATCACAACCCTGGCATTCAGGAGACCAGACTTTGGCCTCTTCAGAGACCTTCTTGGAAAGCTCCCATGGGATAAATTCCTAGAAGAAAGAGGAGTCCAGGAGAGCTGGTTAATATTCCAGGATCACTTCTTCCAAGCTCAAGAATGGTGCATCCTAATGAGCAAGAAGTGGAGCAAAGGGGGCAGGAGACCTGCATGGATGAACAAGGAGCTGCTAGAAAAACTCAAACATAAGTAAAAAGTGTGCAGAAGATGGAAACAGGGACAGGCCACTTGAGGGAAATATAGGAATGTTGTCAGATTATGCAGGGATGGGACTAGGAAGGTCAAGGCCCATTTGGAATTAAATCTGGCAAGAGATGTCAAGGACAACAGRAAGGGCTTCTTCAAATACATCAGCTGCAAAAGGAAGACTAGGGAAAATGTGGGCCTGCTGCTGAATGGGGTGGGGGCCCTGGTGATAAAGGATACAGAGAAGGCAGAGTTGCTGAATGCCTTCTTTGCTTCAGTCTTCACTGCTAAGGGCAGCCCTCAGGAGTCCCATACCCTGGAGACAAGAGAGAAAAGTCCAAAGAAAAGAAGACTTTCATTTGGTCAAGGAGAATCGAATTAGAGATCATTTAGGCAAACCTGATATCTACAGATCCATGGGCCCCGATGGGATGCACCCATGAGTGCTGAGGGAGCTGGTGGATGTTTGCTAGGCCCCCCTCCATCATCTTTGAAAGGTCACGGAGAACAGGAGAGGTGCCTGAGGACTGGAAAAAAGCTAATGTCACCCCAGTCTTCAAAAAGGGTAGGAAGGAGGACCAGAGAACTGCAGGCCAGTCAGCCTCACCTCCAACCCTGGAAAGGTGATGGAACAGCTCATTCTGGATGTCATCTCCAGACATATGGAGGAAAAGAAGGTGATCAGGAGTAGCCAGCATGGATTCAGCAAGGGGAAATCCTGCTTAACCAATCTGATAGCCTTCTGTGATGGCATGACTGGCTGGGTAGAGGAGGGGAGAGCAGTGTATGTTGTGTACCTTSACTTCAGCAAGGCTTTTGACACTGTCTCCCATGACATTCTCATAGACAAGCTCAGGAAGTGTGGGCTTGATGAGCAGACAGTGAGGTGGATTGAGAACTGGCTGAATGCCAGAGCTCTGARGGTTCTGATCAGCAACAAAAAGTTTATTTGGAGCCTTGTAGCTAGTGGTGTCCCTCAGAAGTCAATACTGTGTCCAGTCTTGTTCAACCTGCTCATCAATGACCTGGATGAAGGGACAGAGTGCCTTCTCAGCAAGTTTGCCGATGATGCAAAACTGGTAGGCGTGGCTGATGCACCTGATGGCTGTGACAGTCTTTGATGGTCTGGAGAGATGGAGAGAGGGGAACCTCATGAAATTCAAAAAAGGCAAGTGCAGGGTCCTGCACTTAGTGAGGAACAATCTCATGCACCAGGCTTGGAGCTGACCTACTGGAAAGCAGCTCTACAGAGAAGGATCTGGGAGTCCTGATGGACAGCAAACCGACCATGAGCCAGCAATGTGCTCTTTTGGCCAACAGTAAGGCCAGTAGCATCTTGGTGTGCATTAGGAAGAACAGTGCTAGCAGGTCGAGAGAGGTGGTCCTTCCCTTCTACTCAGCCCTGATGAGACTCTACTTAGAGTGCTGTGTTCAGTTTTGGGCTCCACAATACAAGAGAGACATGGAGCTCCTGCAGCAAATCCAGCGATGGGCTAGTAAATTGATTAAGGGACTGGAGCATCTCTCTTATGAGGAAAGGCTGAGAGAGCTGGGATTGTTCAGCCTCGAGAAGACAAGGCTGAGGGGGGGGGATCTTATCAATGTGTATAAGTATCTGAAGGGAGAGTATAAAGAGGTTGGGGGCAGATTCTTCTCAGTGGTGCCCAGCAATAGGACAAGAGACAATGGGAACTAACTGAAACACAAGCAGTTCCATCTGAACATGAGGACAAAATACTGTGAGGGTGACTGAGCACTGAAACAGGTTGCCCAAAGAGGTTGTAGAGTCTCCTTCCTTGGGAATGTTCCAAAGCCATCTGGACGCAATCCTGGGCAATGTGCTCTAGATGACCCTGCTTGAGCAGGGAAGTTGGACTAGATGATCTCCAGTGGCCTCTTCTGACCTCAACCATTCTGTGATTCTGTGATTTTTCTCCAGAAGAAATGGTACATTTCATTAGAAGCTGAGGCCATGATGACTAGATCAGGTCATTCCTGTCCCAGATTGTGATACTAGTGAAGTTGTTCACATATCCAGTTGCTTTATTCTTGTGAGATATCTCATCCAAGCTGGTCACCTACAGTTAACAGGGAGAGATGGGGATCTCCAAAGGGCAAGTCAACTAATCACAAAATCATAGAAATGTTGGTTGGAAGGGATTTCTAAAGGTCATCTTGACCAGTTTCCTGTTTGAAGGAGAAGTATTGCCAAAACGACCTCAGATCAGCCATGCCTTTCTGCAGCCAAATCTTGAGAATCTCTAAGAAGGAGGACTCCCCAGCTGCTCTAGGTAACTTGTACAAGTGCTGCACTTCCATCCTGATGATTTTTTTTCCCTATGTCCAACCAAAACTTCCTGAGATGTAACTTACAGCCATTGCACCTTGCTACATCATCTGCTACTAAGAATAGTTTGACTTTATCATTTTTGTAGTTTCTCTTTAAGGAATCATAAGCTACTATTAGACAACACCATTGCCCTCATTTAACCATGTTTAACAAGCCCAGATGCCTCAACATCTCCTAACAGATCATGTACTTTAGGCTCTTGGGCATCCCTATAGGATAGACTGGACTCCTTCCAGTTTCTCATCATCCTACTTGATCTGGAGAGCCCAAAAGAGGATATATTTGAGATATGTCCTCATGTACACCAAGTAGCTGGAGAAAAAACTTTCCCTTGATTTTCTGATTAAATTTCTCTTAATGAAGCCAGTTTTAGATGACTAAAGATAAGTGAGAAGAATACTGTCCTGAGAGCCTAGATGCACAAACACAATGGTCATGGCACAGCTTATCAGTGCTCTTCAGCTGCTTCCAGCAGGCATGCTTCTGCTCGTTGAGGTAGTCCAAATTACTTTACCACAAAGTCAAGAGTGATACTTCAACTTTAATGTAGGTGGGATCATTGATATAACCATAATTGATATCCTCAGAAACTTGTTGTTTTACCTGAATCTCTGATGGCCTCAGCACTTGGTAGGGCACTGCAGGGCCGTGGGTTCCTGGGGCTGCCGCTGCTGGCAGGGCTGGTCTAGTCCTGGCCACCAGGGTCTGTCCTGGGGGACACAGCGACAGGGCTGGGGATGGTGATGAGGACAGTCTGTCCTTGTGACTGCTCTCCTTGAGGTCCTGGCTGGGCTCTTCCCAAGGCGGTCGCATGCCATGCAGCCAGCCCTGGGGAATGGGCATAGCCCTACTTCATTAGCTGCTYTTAGTTATATCTCTAAAACATGTGGGCACAGCTGTAACACCCGTAATCTTCTGAAACCTCTTCTGTGTAAGACATTTCCTCAGTGCAAGCAAAGGAGCAAATTAATAATGCCCAATTTCCCTTGATGCTGATATTAAGGAGAAGTAGTGTGTGGGAAACCAGCAGCTCGTTGGTTTGAGTACGCTTTCCTTTGGGAAAGTTTCTTCAGTGGAGTTTTCTTATTTTCTCTTCCAGTTACAGGCCGGTTTTTCTGCTAAGTATGTCGGCTGGCTAGGGAGCAAGGACATGTGGTTTCATACATTTTAAGTAACTTGCCAAAGCAGATCTTAATATTATTTTTCATTTTCATTTAATATTCATTTTCTAGCATAACATTTAAACAGCCAGAAGGATAAAAAGCAGGTTTTCCCCTGGCACTACCTACTYTTCAGACTGGACTTCACAAGCCAATACAAATTGATGTGTTCCAGCTTCCAGTGCATTATCTGTGACGGTTGCGTGGTATCAAAAAACAGCAAATAGATCTTTTAAATTCTGTATCACACGATTATTCAAAAACAAAGCCAAAAGATGTTTCACTAACTATCAGATGATGGATTAGCAAGGTCTAATTCCTATAACTATACCTAACAAATTCTGTGTTTGAAGAAGAACTACAACCTTAAAACACATATATATTTCTAATATTTATAATATAATAATAAAAACACTTTGCTTACTTTAAATATATTTTTCTGGTGCTTTTTATCAGTTTTTTGGCAGCCTGTTCTTCTTAATTGTTTTTATTACTGTTGACCAAAATTGGTCCGAAACGCTAAGCTATACCACGATTCTGCGCCTGCTGAAGTCAGTAAGGAAGCACTTTCGTYAGTAGGTATCTGAATGAATGTCTGTATTGTCCTAAGTACTAGATATTAACAGCCAATAAACCATACTTTCCTGATTACCAAAAAACCCCCYGCAAACAAACAAAAGAAATTTGTGCAAAACACAGTAAGTGAGTCTTTTGACATGCCTGATTTTATATCCAGAGGTAGAATRGTAACCTGGAGATATAAACTAAACTGAAGAAGACTTGAGCCTGTATTTCTTAYACCTGAAATTTTAGAAAAAAACCCAAAAGATAGAAATATTAATCATTTGATTTTTTTATAAAGTATTTTTTACTACTTCAGCAAAGCAAAAGCTATTAAAGTAAATTACTGGTATGGAATAAAACCAGCAAGTGGCAGTATTTGACAAAAATCTGGAGGTATGTAGGAAAAGTTTAAAAGCAAATGGAGCTTTACACTGTATATCACTATAAGGTAAGTACTTCTACCAGCATTCAAAAAGAAATCCCTCTCATTTTCAGCATAAATATCTTTTTTTTCTTATGGTCAGATCCTCAGCTGGAGAAAAAGGAAACAGAAGGCAAATTTCTCATGGATATTTATATGTAGGGTCAACAAAAATGACCCTACACATTTTATAAAAATTCTCTTATAAAAACTAGCTAAGAATAGAAAGATATATCAAAACCATTTTGGAAGTTTATTAGAATACTTCCCTACCCCCAGTTTAGCACAGCATGCACTCTGTATTAACATCATTATATAGCTYTTTAACATGCATTTTATAAAAGAAAAGCACATGTCTATAAACAAGATTTTCCGGAAAAAATGACTATAATTTAAAATCATAATAGAGGTTCCAAAAGCCAAAAATGATGCTAACATTATTGCAAAGTAAAATATTTGGAGTGATGTATACATTCACGGCATGGAAAACATATGCAAGGATCAGAAGACAGAGAGTTAAACTACATTCACAGAAGARTAAGTTTCTCTCCACTTTTTAAAAACCATAGATTTACAAATACCATTGATGACCACACAGAAGAACTTGCCTTTGGGCTTGATTTTGTTCTTACTGAAGTCATTGACCTGTTTCACATTGCTTTCAACTRCAGTAGCCCTAAATATTTTGTAGTTCCAGTTTATTCAAGCTATACTTCTTAATCTTGTTATTTTATTACAGGAAAAAATGTTTATGGAAGAAAAAATGGAATAAGAAAAGATTTTGAAGTTGTCAAATCAAACAGTAAAATCTTAGGAAACATCACATGCAATTGCATTAAGATACCATCTTCAGTCACTAAATAAAAGACACTTTTCCACAAGATTCCTACTTTATTTAATTCAAAGAATAAATCACAATYTGAGGATGAAACCTCTCTTATAATGCAGAAAGTTTCTGAATAACAGTTAAGAATCACTGGACTTCAAATTATTAGATTAACTTACAACACTAACATAAATACTATTCTTATGAAGCTTTAAATAAAATGCATTTCCTTTTTACCCACTCTTTAAGCATCTTTTCAAACTTCCCCTTTACTCCTTGAAAAGTAGTACTTTTCTTACTTACTAGTAGTAAGTAACACTTACTTCCAAGTAAACTTGGAAGCTTTTTTGGATCTTCATATTCGCCTCTGAGAAGAYTTTCCAGTTTACCTACATTTCTCTCTTCTCTTCCCTGCCAAACTAGCATTTTATAGACTCAAAACACGATGCAATTCTTGGTTTCAGAAGTGAAGTCTTAAATCTTTAATKTAAGATAAGGAAGGAACCAACCGTCCTCTCAGCGTCTCACTGAAAGTCAAGTTGATCTGCATTATATTTTAATTAGAAGCATTAATATTCTATCTAATGTCTRGCACAGAGCTAATTGCATGCCACCTCATACTCTATAAGACTCCAAAGGGCATGAAGAAAGTCCAACTTAAATGAATTACATGTCATTAATAATATATTAACCAAGGACCTGGAGGTTACATGAAACTAAGTAAATGGAAGGAATGCTATATAATACGTTACAGCTAAATTGACTCATTAAAGTGAAAATATCTATGCACTTTTAATCTTGGTCTTGGAATTACATATGAATAGCATAGTTATTTCCCATGAATAGCATAGTTATTTCCAATGTATAATACAATAGTCTGGCAAATTGAAAAATGCTAAAAACATCTCAGCACTATTGTAAATATATTTTCTTTCAGAATAAAAAATCATCACAATTCAAGTATCAAGCTGACAGAAAATAAACTACTATCATGTTTCCCTAAATCCTATGAATTTCACAATTCAGTGACATCTCTATATTAGTGTGTTAAACTGTCTAGCTCCTGATGATGTAAATTGCCACAGTTCTGCTGCTTTTAGTATGGACGCTGCAGGAGGACAGATTTAAAATAGCCAAGAGTTGCTCTAATATGAATGGCACTTCCAAGACAAGACCTTACTTATGCCAATACTTGCACTTCGAAGGTCAAAGGTGTGCGAGTTTTTCTTGGACAAGGAAACAAATTTAATTTTCAGATTAAGACACCTGCAGAGCCAAGTACTGATTGCAAATGCAGAAGAGGTGCCATGCATGCTGTACTGGCTTTGAGGTGATTCATGTTTTGATCTGTCTTCGGTAAAACTCTCATAAGCATTTCTTACTACAGACTGGTATCCTCCACTATAAAATATAGCTGACGGGTTTTGGTGCATATGCTTCTGAATAACTTAGTCTGTTGAAATAGCTAAGCTCAGCCTTGCAAAAGTATTTAGAAATGTACCTAATTTAGAAGTCACACTAATTTAGAAGTGTATTTTGTTCTTACTGTAAGAGTCCAGGAGCATCTGACTATCGTAGAAACTGTGCAATTTAACTACTGATTACTGGTTACTTATTACTACTGGTATGCACCGGTGAGCTCTCCCTATCTCTAGACAAAGATGCAACCTGCAGGCTGCCAGTGAGCCAGCTTCCCACTCASTGGGAGGTGAAATGGGATATTTTAAAGGATTCAGGACTTTTGACTAGAAAAAAACATCATTAGCTAACTTTATTTTAAGATATAAGGAATCATATTTCACTTTAGAGAAGAGAGATGTAGCCAGAAAAACCTCAGTCAAACAGTATTTCTGCAGAAAGCAAGCTACAGATAATGACCTATCACAGCTTGTATTGACCCTAGCACTGGCCCCACCACAGACTTCTGGCACTCACAGCACACTCAAGGGYTTTGATTTCCCACACTATGTGTTTGACTTCATGTAAAAAAAAAATCACTTCCTGACTCATATGCTAAAACTAATAGTTTTTGCAGTGAGATTTTGAGTAAGAATTGCGATAGTTAAATTTAGGCAAGAATGGTCTCTGTGTTTTTCCTTGAAGAAGAAACATCCCTGTAGGAATGCCTTGAGTTATTTCTGAGGTGGAACTGGGGATGCTGACACCTATTATTTGTAAGGCAGTATGTTTTGCTACACTTAACAGGTTAGATGTAATCAGTGTTACTGTTATGACAGAAATGATTTGCCAGTGTCTTCTCCTGCGAGACAGTATTTGGATGRCTGTTCCAGGGCTGGAGAAAAGTATCTATCTACTTTGGGCCTGACATCATAGAGGAATAAAATATTTTTAAGGCAATATTAGAAACCTTCAGGGAAATCTAATTTTGTATTCTCACCACAGAACTTGTTTTGAGGGAGTGTTGAGATCTCGGGAACAGAGGCTCC
The DNA here is from genome assembly GCF_003343005.1 of Rhea americana. NCBI lineage: Eukaryota > Metazoa > Chordata > Aves > Rheiformes > Rheidae > Rhea > Rhea americana. The sequence continues at coordinate 157,035 of NW_028186979.1, read as the reverse complement.
TAACATTATTCTTCTAAGCACAGTTATGTTCCTGTGGTCTCCTTACACCTCCCTGGCAGCRTACACACCTACCCTAACATCTCAGCTGAATGTAATTCTGTGGAAATGTAACAGATTTTCCTGGTTCAGCAGCAAACATTACAGCACTAAGAGGGATAGTCTCTACAGGTTGTGTGGGGGGAGTCTTCCAGAGCAGGGCAGAAATGGGACATGGTTGTATTGAGCCTGCTTCCTCCCCTAAGGACAGTCGTGGGGYAACGTGGCGGTCTGTGCCCCAAGGGAGCAGAAGCAAAGGGGGCAAACGGGGTGTGGGAATATTTGGGAATGGGAGCTGAGAWTTTCTCTCCTTTCTTTTCTCTTCTCCACTTTTTTTCTTGTCTCCTCTTCTTGTCGCTTCTTCTCCCTTCCCTTCTGCTCTCTTTTCCCTCGTCTTTTCTCTTCCCTTTCCTTTCTCTTTTCCCTTCTTTCTCCTCTCCTCTCCTCGGTGCATGCCGTCGGCCCGGGGGTACCTTGGTGCAGGGCTGTCCCCCGCCCCTCCGGGCCGGCGG
>NW_028186979.1:7594-155485 GCF_003343005.1 Rhea americana | reverse complement strand
TTTTTTTTTCATTTCTTTTTCATTTTTTTTTCTTTTTGCTGATTGAACTGCTTGGCCCGGTCTCTAGAGGGAGGGCTTAACTGATGCCAGTGGGACTGTGTTGGTAGTAAGATTCCCCGTTGCACATGCTCAACGCGTAATTCATTCACATTGATTTTATTGAAGCAGTTACCTCCCTGCCCGTATTTGCCCTCATGATAAGCGCAAAAAATCCGAGCGAACATCGCGTGCTGTTTTGCTCCAAGGCGTAGCGCGGGGAAGGGATTTGCTCCACTGACCCGCTTATGTGTTACCTGGGATGGGAATCGCTGTTGGCACCAGCCGTGTCCTTCCCTAGCGCTCAGGCAGCCCTGGAAGCAGAGCAGAGCTTGGCCCTGGGAGCTTTCTGCAGGGCCTCCTGCAACAAATTGACTTGCGACTTTGTCAGAGATTTTCGAAAGGGATCTATAAAGCCTCGGTGTGTTTCAGCTTCCAAGTATTATTTAATGTGAAGACTACAGTGCTTTAACATTAACTGAGTCCCTCTTTGGCAAGAAATCCAGCCTTTTGGCAGAACATGATTAGTTCTGAAGCACTTGTAAACCTTTTTAGGGAACAATACAGGAAGTGGGTGGTTAATGTTTCTTACATTTGAAACAGAGTACATTTACAGAACACCTTTTGCACTGAGATTACAGGAAACTGTACAGCTAGTTTTGTGAATCATCTTAAATGTTAAAAAATAGCAATCTTCAGAATATGGAGTCAAGTCTTAATGGCTTGGCTTCATTTTAAGAGGTAGAAGGGCCTGCAACAGCAAAATGTATTAGATTAAACCTAGCCAGGGTGGAGCTCCCCTTACCATGGGTATTTATAATCTTGCAGTGAGTCAGAGGAAAATGTATGAACAATGCAAGCATTATACTTGTCTAACCCCACTAATATATCAAGTTGTCTAGTATCCCAAATGTGAATTATCATTCTGGTATAGTGCAAGCTACAATGCAGCAGAAGTAATGAAAAAGAAGTTAAGAAGTTATTTTCAGTGGAACAAAGAGCAGCAATTCTCAAAATACACTTGCAGATGACCAGCACTCTTAAAACATTATGGTGGCCTTACTTTTTGTCTAGTAATAAATATAATCGCCCTCCCCCTTTTTATGACATGCTAAAACACCAACTGAGTAGGGGGCAGTTATAAATAAATTAAAGACTTCTTCAGTAATAGTAGTATTCTATAAATAGGCAATTCTGCTGCAGTTCTGCTGAATGGCAGTGAATGGGGAGGAGATGGACCATAAGATAATCAGGTGGGACAAAGAACAATGATAGAACTCATTTGGCATCAGTAGCTTGAAGATACCAATTGCATATAAATAGCTAAGAGATAATGTTACTTACTTCTAGCTCTGGGATGTACATTAAGAATAATTATGTGTTATTCTTACATTTGAAACCGCAGTCCTCAGGTCTAAGGTTCTTACTGAATTAGTTGGTGATTTACCAATTATTTTTATCTCCTTACTAAAATTTCTTGTAGGGCTCTGCGTAGCAAAGTTATGCATTATGGAGGTGGCCTATCATCTACAGAGAGATTTCTACTTTCAGAAATAATTTCTTCTTAAGCATGAAAATAAGAAGCAGTTATTTTCTTTCTAGTTTGTCTGTTACAGTTTTTCTTTATTTGGAGACTGTACATTAAACATACTTTTTAGTGTTGGTGATGATAGCTGGGTTTTTAGAAATAATGTATTACTTCAAATTAAATACCTTTCCCCTTTAAAACATGGACATATGAAATCCTGCAAACTCAACTGCTGGTGGGCTAAGCACATTTTTACTGGCATTCCACATTGTCTGTTTTGTCTGTTTTATTTCTTCCTTAAGATATGTATCGACTATGCAAAGTAATTTTCTGAAAACATCATGTTAAGTTTTTCCTTGTTTAAAAGTATATATTTATATGATACTTTGCCAAGCACCAGTACTGAAAAAATGTCCCATTTTGGAAGCTGAATTGACTTTGGTCTACTTCACATATAATTTGTTACATGGATGAAAACAGCATGGGGCCACAACAGCAGGGCAGCCAAATGTTTTTCCCCACATATCAAAAATGTCTACTCCTAATCTTAGACTTGCTTTTGAGAACTATTCACAGCATTACTATTTGCTTACCTTGCTAGTGCTACTTCTGGCCGTACATTTTCTCACTCTCTACTCCCCTTGCTTTCTGGCGCTCTCCCTTCCCTACTGCAGGCCAGGTCCATAGCTTGGGTTTCTTGGGCACAGTGGATGCTGCCAGCACAGAAACTGTCTGTGGAGCTGCCCATGAGCACAAGGTTTTATTCACCCAAGGAGAATGGAGACCCACCTCCAAGGGGGCTTGCAAAGCCTCAGCTCCTTCAGTCCTGTCCTGAAAGTTTACTTCAGACCCATCTACAGACCAGACCTGCYGACACATACTCAGACCAATACTAAAATTCATTCTAAGTTTGTGGATGCTTTTTGATTTTTTTTCCTAGCCATACAAGTATAATTGAATTCCCTATAGTTCAGACTCAAAGACTAAATAAGAAGAGAACCTAACTTGTTCTGTTGTAAACATGCAGTATAAATTGGACTAAAACTGACAAAGAGTTGGCACAGAAGAAAGTGGGCTTGATTTGCATGAACCATGGAATTCAAATTATTGATGAGAAAAATGTATTTGTAAGGCACTAGTAGTACTTCTGCCACATGCAGTTATTACATTGACTCCCCTGTTTGTCTGTTATGAATATTATGTATTTTCAATAAGTGAGTACCATTTTAACTGATCAGAGCTTTGTAGGACATTTTGTAGGAGTCAATTCATTGGCTAGCTATAGATATCTAAGACCACTTGAATTCCCTTATGGTATCCTTTCTGGCCTCCAGCTGCCTCTCCTAAAAGAGCATAGGTCTCCCATTAGTCCTGTATCCTATCTACTAGCTTCTTCTCACATAGGCTCGGACATCTAAACCAACAGCAGACACCACTGTCTGGGCAAACTCCTAGTGTGTGTGCAGTTTAATCATTCCCAAGCTTCGCATGGTGTTGACTGCTCTTTTGTTGACAGTAATGGGAGTTTAAACATGTGTGTAGATATTGATAAGTATTTGTCTAAACAAAAGCTAAAAATATTTTCAGATATCAGTAGAAAGAAACTGGTTGCAAAAAATCAAAGGCCAAGGTGTCAATGCAGAAAATAATTTACTTCAAAGTTCGTTAACTATTGCTAAAAGGAGAGAATTTCTGCTGGCATATCCATTAGATCCTTTTCTCTAAGTACTAACAGATCAAGTGCATATTACAAAAAATACCATCTCCCCAGCAAAGTAGCTTTAGAGGATGTGTAGGATGTGAACCCTGCTAAAACCATCCCCAGGCAATGTGTTGATACTGCCAAGGGAGTGAGCAAGGGCCAAAGAATGAACGTGCTAAAGAGACATTTACACAGCTTGCAGCACTGTGCTTGGTCATTAGCACCACATGAAGGGGGCAAAATGGCAGGCAGCTGGTACAATGTTTGGCATTTACTGGAGGATATTAGAGAAAGTTGCTGAGGGATGCAGCAAAAGGCCCCAAAAAGTATTAATTTGAAGAAAATATCTGCAAGTCACTAGATCCACTAGTGGGAAAGTATTTCTGTCATCTCAGCAGCAAGTCAGGCCTTATCAAATTCTTAATTGAAGAATGGAAAAATGTCTGTAGCAAAATCATACCCATCATTCTTGCAAGTATCTCACTGTATATTTAACACATTCCCATCAGAAGAATATATTGTATTATGTTACCATGAATAAATACAATTTTTAGTTTCAGTCTTTTGTACTAAGATGTATTTTTTACCAGTAAATGCATAACATTTGAGTGTTAGAACATTCAATGTGTATTTATTTTTGGAAAGATATCCAAAACCAAAGATCCATTTGACCTAATGTATGTTCTCTAAGGGTGGCTGACAATGCTGCTTACAAACAAGCGTAGAGCAAGAATGTAGACATTCTTCCCTATAACTTAGAGCCTTCAGTTTAGTGATTTCCTGAGTTACAGGTAATTTCTGTATTTTAAATAAACTTCGATGGATTTCTCCTCTGTGAATTTGTTTAGTCTGTTTTTTTCAACTAATCATACCATTATTTACACCCATGGCAAGAAGTTTTACTAAATTGCCATCTTCTGTAGTTTTAAGCCTGCAGCCTGCCAGCTTCATTTGATGTCCCTGTTACTCTTGTGTAGAGACAATGAATACTGAATCCTTCTCCGTCGGCTCTATGCCAGACATGAATTTATAATCGTAGAATCATAGAATCCATAAGGTTGGAAGGTACCTCTGGAGATCATCTAGTCCAACACCTCTGCTCAGCAGGTCACCTAGAGCATGTTAGACAGGGTTGCATCCAGGCAGACCTTGAAGATCTCCAGAGGAGGCTCCACAACCTCTCTGGGCAACCTGTGCCAGKGCTCCGTCACTCTCACGGGGAAGAAATTCCCCCTCACGGTCAGGCAGAACTTCCTGTGCTTCAATTTCTGCCCATTGCCTCTTGTCCTGTCACACRGGACAACTGAAAAGAGTTTGTCCCTGTCCCCTTGACACCCTCCCTTCRGGTACTTGTACACACTGATAAGATCCCCCCCTCAGTCTTCTCTTCCCCAGGCTGAAGAGGCCCAGCTCTCGCAGCCGTTCCTCCTAGGGCAGATGCTCCAGCCCTCTGATCATCTTTGTAGCCCTGTGCTGGACTCTCTGCAGTAGCTCCACGTCTCTCTTGTAGTTGGGAGCCCAGAACTGGACACAGGACTCGAGATGAGGCCTCYGCAGGGCTGAGTAGAGGGGCAGGATCACCTCCCTCGACCTGCTGGAAACAGTCTTCCTCATGCACCCCAGGAGACCCATTGGCCTTCCTGGCCACAAGGGCACACTGCTGGCTCATGGTCCATCTGTCATCCTCCAGCACTCCCAGGTCCTTCTCTACAGAGCTGTTCTCCACAAGGTCAGCCCCCAGCTTGTCCTGGTGGCCGGGGTTATCTTTCCCTAGGTGCAGGACTCTGCACTTGCCCTTGTTGAACCTCAGGAGGTTCCTCTCTGCCCAGCTCTCCAGCCTGTCCAGGTCTCTCTGAATGGCAGCACAGCCCTCAGGTGTGTCAGCCGCTCCTCCCGGCTTGGTATCATCAGTGAACTTGCTGGGGAGGCACTCTGTCCCTTCATCCAGGTCATTGATGAAGAAGTTGAACAGGATGGGACCCAGTCCTGAGCCCTGGGGGACGCCACTAGCCACAGGCCTCCTAAGCTTCTTCGTTTGTCTCTTTTCAAAGTTGAGAAGTTTTATTGGCATGATGCTCCCTACCTTTCATCACCTGAACTGCCCCTTCCCTCTCTACTGTGTTTTGAGATGAAGAACTAGAAATTCCTATGGTATTTGCGTGGGGTATGTGAGCTAACTGGGAGTTTACAGAGCAGCATGATGGTCTCTCTTGTCATCTTCTGTTCCTTTCCTAGTAATTTCCAGCATAATGCTTCCTAGTTTTTGAGCTGTTACTTTCATGCAGTCATGAAATGTAACTTAAGGTCATGTTTGTAAGTAATAGTCACCAGTTCTAGGCCCCATTTTATTTGTAGAGTTTAGATTGTTTTTTCCATGTGAAAAAAAAATTTTGTTTATATATATATTATATCTACATTTTAATACCCAATCATGGAATTTTAAAAGGTCCTTCTGCAGTTCTTCCCAGTCAAATTTTGTCTAAATAAATGAATATTGTCAGCAGAACTCTCTCATCTCACTACTCACCCCTTGTCCACTTATGAATAAATTCAATAGTGCAGATTCCATCACAGATCCTTGTGAAATTCAACTAGTGACCTCCCTCCACTATGAAAATTCAACATTTGCTAGTAACATTTCTTTACACATTTATCTAGACTTTGYAGGATATTTGCTCTCCAGGTGTTTCAAAAAATTGTCTTTTAATTCCCCAATCTTTTGGAGCTTGGACTATGGTTAGCACAAGATTTTTTTCATTCATTCTACTGAAACATTAAAAAAAGCCCATAAAGGTGATATAGTTCTGTGGGCCACTTAATGTTGCTGTCTAGACCCCCAGCTGAAAATCAGTGCTTTAAATTTCTTTCTGCCTTACTGATTTTGCTGACAGATAGCTCCAATGTTTTCTCAAAACACAGCAAATTTAAAAATGACAAGTTAGGTCAGTTTTCATCATTGCTTGTGGGAATTCATGGGCAGGAGGGACATTGAAGAGAATGGAAAATTTATAAGGAGCAGAGACAAACATGGGATTATTCATTGGAAAGACTAAAAAATGGATCCTTGGGCATGAGCTTACATCCTCTTTATCTCCTCATTCCCAAAGAAGGCTGGTGGAGAAATAACATAGACATGCCTTTCGCTTGCATCATCAGGAAGTTCGGGATCCGTGACACAGGGAGAGGGGTGAGCGGTCTAGTCGGACGTTCTGGTAAACACAAGCCTAAGAGAAAAATAATGACTAATAAATATTCCAGCCTCCTCATTTTTCCCAGTAGCTCTTATTGACTTCTTTCATGGGTGAGGTCAGTGCTTGCTAAGGGATGGGAACGGGATGTCACTGGCCAGCAGCAAATGCTAGCTCTCCGTGTGTGTAAAGGGCCTGGCTTGTAAGGAAACTAAGTTTAAATTACAAAGTTGAAAGTTTAGCAGGAAATAGGATATATGGTGAATAAAAAAGAGAACAGAGTTTGGGGTAAATGTTGAAGGAAGCTGTAAGAAGAAAGCATAATATAGTGGAAGAAATTGCTATTATGAAATTAAAAATAGCAGAGAACTGTTTGGAAAATATCAAAAGAAGAGAAATAGTGCATGCTGTGTCATATTGCATAATGTTTTGTTCTTGGAGTTATAAAATATTCCTTTACAAGAAGATTTTACTTTATATAACAAGTAAAACAAAAATGCTAGATTAATGTTTTCAGGCTCTAATTCTATTCTATACAATGGAAAATCAAATTGTCTCAATATTCACCCATCTTGATTCATCTGTCAGAATGGTATTTTTTCAATTATTTCATGTTGGACTCACATTACTGAGACCCTTTCAAAGCTTACAGTAGTTTACAGTATTATTCCCCACTTCATATTGCTATTTGTGATGGAATATTTTGAACATTGCACGCCTGATCTTGCAAATGTGTGCTGACGCTTAGCTTTGTATATGCTAGTAATGCCCAGGCTTCTGAGTCTCCCGGGGCCTGGCCTTTTGCAAGACTCTTCCCAAAAAGTCAAACTAAGTGTTTACAGGCTTATAGGCCATTTACAGAAAAGGTGCATTTATAAAGGTAACATTTAAAAATTGGTGTCACACATGATAAATATTTATTGTTATTTATCTTTTCAGAGGACTTTATGCATAAGTTCATATTTTAAGTATTTTGTATATGTGTGTATTTATATAATGCATACAGTATATACTATATATATACACATATATACATATGATAGATATATATATTTACCATATGTATTTTTTATATAGAAAGAGGGAATGTCTCTGTGAGTATGTGTATATATATGTTACACATACAGTAAAACTGAAATGACTGGGGTAAATTGTCTTTATTATTTGTTCAATTTGGATTTAATGAAGAAAAAGAAAACCCTGAATCCTACAGGGTTTATTATTGCAAACATGGGCAGAGATTCAAGACACTCCAAAGAGGTGGTGCAATGAGGACTGCCTGGGTTGGAATGGAATGGAATGGCTCGAATATTTCCCTTTGCTTCTTTTGCTTATCCAGCTGCCACATCTGATTTCTTTTTTGGTATGGAATTTTTACTATTGCTAATGAGAGCCAAGTGATTCTTGTAAGAAGAAAATTGAATGAACATTTAAGTTATTGCAAGTAACAGAAGTATTCTCAAACTTCTTGACAAGGAGACACAAGGGAAAGACTGCCGTGGGCTCTCAGCTTCATATCGAATCTGTATTTATGCATACTGATTATCTGTAGCAAAGATTAGGACATTTAAGAGTTTGTGCAGTGTCTGGCATAGATTCTAGATCCTTGTGAAAGCCTGTGGAATGAAAAAGTTTGGTACACTGTCTTGTTCTCTCGTGGGGTTTCTGAGTTACACTGACCAAAACCATCAGCATATGTGCTTTAACACCAAAATTAGTCTCCATGACTGTGACATTGCTCCCTTTTTTTTGGTGGGATCTGTTGTTGTTTGGACTTTCAGATCTTTTCTTCTCTTTCCAATTTCCACTCCCCAGAACTTACTGAAACTTCTTGTTTCAACATTCTTTCCCCTTAAATCATCTATTACCACATTCGGCTCATTGCCTCTCTGGTCTAAAAAAGGGAAAATAATATTATTTTGTACACAGCATTACGTTAACAGTAATGACTATTTTTGTTGAGAAGGGTGATGCCAAATGTCAGTTATACGCATAACATTAGCCAGAGTGGTGGATTTAGTACCTGTTTGTTAGCCTTTGGCTGCCAGTTTCCTTCTTAGGAGATGATAATATCTATTAAGTGAGTCAGTGCTTGCTTTGACTTACCTCCAGGCAGTGTGAGCATCATAGCTGTGGCAGTTTTCTGGACCTGTCAACATAGTTGTTAAATTCAGAGGCCTCTGTCCAAGGTCCACTATGCTCTACAGGAGATAAAAATTATTTGTCTTTGCCTGGTTTCGATTGACCATGTTGAATATAAAACCTCACTCTGATGTCTTATGGTGGCTTCTATTTAGTAACTGATTCAATAAATCTGTCCTCTATYGCCTGATCTTTACACTGTGTGAATCAAAGTCTTACAATGCTTCAATGGTGAGTGATAACGCTTCTTTAATTCCCCCCCCCCTTTTTTTTGAGAATAGATAAGACACCAATATGTGGTCAGTCTGGTGTGCACTGGTGAACCATTCGAAAATCAACATAAATGAAAAAAAATTCCCTCACTATCTTGTTTGTTACGGGAACCTAAAAAGCTGGACCAGCAGTGTGGTGGCATAGAAAGTAAAAAAAAAAAAAAAAAGTAAAAAATACACAACAGCTGTTTTGCTGCTGGGAGGCTGCCTATGAAAGCAGGATGGCTTTTGAGCAGTATTGTGCCACATTCTAGTTCTAGGATAATAGCTGCAGTTTGGACTCAGGATAAAGTTCTGGTTTGATGGTCTTTTGATAGAATTTCTCTGGGAAAATTTGAGAGATGAGAATATTTTAAGTTATCTTTTAAAGATTCAAGCTAAATTATAAATTGCTTGTCTTTTATTCTGACTTAATTAGACTCAGATCTCTAAGCCATGCTTAAAAAAGTGTAAGAGTGCCCAAGCAGGGACAGAATCAGCTTATGTAAATCAATTTAAAATGTTAGATAGTTAGATTTCAATGCATAGATAAAGTATGTTTTATGTGCAGGTTGAAGACATAGCTATCAGGAATGTAAATGATTGTTATCAGGCTTTCTGTGAAGATTTTTTTAGTAGAGAAAAATCTCCTATGCTTTGTTTAGAGGAATTTTTAAAAACTCAGGACATTCTGTTTACTGAGTGCTCTATCAGTAAGCTAAATCACTTGAAATTTCTAATATTTTAATATATACTGCAGCTAGTTCTTTTACTCAGTAAAAGACAATTTTGAGAACTTAAACAGAAAATCCTTGAATTGTACAATTGTGATATAAATATTGTTTGTGATGTTTTCTATTGTATCGACTTTAGGTTCTTTCTGGAGTAGAGGTTGCTTTTCGACATATTTTCTTTGCGTGTTTTGGGTACATCTTGTATGTGAAGAAATACATAAAAATTATTGAAAACAGATCAACTTTCATCCAAAATGTAAGAATAGTCTGCGACAGAGTATTTATTGAAGATTTCTGTCTGAACAGTTTGGCAAAATAACAAATGGCAGAAAACAGAAGTTTATAATAAAAAAATATTAGATAGCATTCAGTGTTGATCTGGTTATATCTGCCTAGAAGATCCATCAGTAAATATAAGATACAGCTATCATTTGAGGAAATTTTGAGCTATGCCAAACACTATTTTCAATGGGTTTACAATATGAATAGCGCTCAGAAAACAGATATAAGAGATACTCAAACTTGCTTACAGCCTACATACTCAGCTGCTGAATATATACATAAATCAGTTATGTAACTATAGTGTGTGCTTATAATCCCTTATTCGTCAAAGCAAGAAACAAGGATTTTTCTTAATTAATCAGTTATGGTTTTGGACTCACCAACCAGCAATCTCAAGGCTAGTTTAAAGGTATTTTACCTTCAAACTTAGTTTGTCTTTTCAATACTGGTAAATTTGTGAATTCCAAGAATATATTGAACAAGTAATATCTGTGTAATCCAGATATATAACATAATAGTTCTTCATTTAATAAATTTTCATTTATTTTTATTCACTTTTTCCTTTGGCTATCCATGAGGAATTGTTTTCTAATAGATCAGCATAAAGCCGATATCTGTCTTGCTTGTTAGTTGTTATTTATGACAGAATTTGTATTTTTTTTTTTTACTATAACTACCTTCCCAAAACATTTTTTTGAAAATCAGACAACATATTTGTAATCTTTAATCTTGAATAATAAATTACATCCTCATCTGTTCTATGAAGTAGAATTTACACTTACAGTATCCTTAAAAATTAAAATAATTTTTCTTTACTTATTGACTTTTCCAATTGTGTTTACTTGGAATTCCAATGATTGGATCGGAATTTATTTGCTTTATTTTTGAACTTTGAACTTTGGAGATAAGTAAACATGATGGTAGATACCCATAAAATAAATTCCCTTTAAGATCTGGTCACACTTGTAAGAAATTCCCAATAGCATAAGGACTTGGAAAAAACTTCTAGAATAGCTGCTTGCATTCAAAATTTGCTTTTTCTTTCTTTCTTCTTGGTTGCTGTCTCTTTGGTTCCATAAATCTTTTGCCTGCATAGTGCTAATGCTTCAGTGGGTGGGAAATGAAACGTCGATTCAGTGCAGCTTATCTTTAGCCCTGTGGCTTGGATGTGCCTGTAGAGACAATTTGATCCTCCTGAAACTTCAGGGAAGGTATAATATGTCTCCAGCTATCGTAGGAGTGCTTGTGTGCCATTAGTGGTTACTTAAAACCTGGATACTGTCATGTCCTAATGCATATTTTAATGCTGATGGGTTTTTTTTGGTTGTGCTGACCTCAGTGGTGGGACATATGTGAAGGGTCCGACCCTCCGAGACTTCGGAGTGAGTGGTCTGAGCCACCAGGGCAGAGATTACAGCCAAGGCGCTRCTGCTCCAGCACAACATCCATCACCTTAGGAAACGTTAGTGGTAGAAATTTAAGCTTTTAAAAGGCTAAGTACTAGGTTTGTGGCTTGCACTCTTGAACCTCCTACATTCCACTTAAAGTATCCAAGGAAATCCCAACTTTAGACTGGAATTTGTATGCCTCTGGATAGATGGCATATTTGTTCTTCTGACCAGTTTTACCACAATGGTATTTAATCATTGATCCAGAAAACTTTCTTTGCAGGGGGGCTTGCAATTTGGTGAATAATACTTAAAGGAGAGAACCTTTTGCACTGGCTTCTAAGGCATTTGTATGGCTGTGTTCTTAGCAGAGCAGAGTATTTTATACATTTCCAAAACGTATAAAAATGTATTTTTGGGTGGTAAACAAAAGTTTCAAGAATCTATAATTCATAGCTGAAAAATAATTAGCATATCTTTTTATTGAAATAGTTACTATTTTTAATATTTGGCCGCAGATAGTACTCGTAAACATGATTCTGTTTGAGATGGCTATTTATATGGTATATTAAGAGAAAATGGTCTAATATCAAGCAGCTGGTCTATTTAGTGTGTTAATGCTAGTGAGTACCTACTTGATTTGTTTCATTTTTTTTGGATTGGAAACATTTGCATCATTTTTAATTCACAGAACAAGTTATACCTCCTTTGTGGTTAAGAACCTAAACCACTTCTCTAGCTGAACCAGAAGTGGTACTTGAAGTTTCTTTTGGTTACTGGCTGCCAACAGTAGTTGCTCATTCCTCTGCCTTTGGTCTACTCAGTTCTCAAAGTTAGCTGAAAAATAAACAAGGAAAAAACATTTATTTTTACTCTGAGTCATTTCAATGGTTTAGGGTAGTGCTCCATACACGCTTGTACTTGCACCAGTGGAAAGGTGATCTGGAAAGGTGCAAGAAGCAGGAGGGAAGGAACAGTTTTGGCCCTAGGGCCACTGCAGGACATGTATGCTAACTATACCTTAAGCCTGTTCCCTTTATCACCAAAGCAGTCCTGCCCTCAGGGAATGCATTAAAAATAAGCTGAGTTTGTAATGCAACTTGAAGAGTCACATTCTGTGCACAGAGAGGGATGTAGACCATAAATTCCAGTGCGGAGGACTTATTTGCTGGAAAAGTCCCATTACGCTCTCTGTTGAAAACTGCCTGCCCTTAGCTCAGCTCTTTCAATCAGATCTGCTGCTGTATCACCCGAGAGCAAAAGCAAAGACCATTTATACTTTTGGAAATATTTAGAATTTTGACTTTCTTAAATTAAGTTTTAATTAATACTATTCTCCTCTAATCAGTTCTCATGCTAGGTATTTATTATGTGTGTGATTTAAAACATTTGATTTTCTTAAAATGCGGGTTTGTGGTTAACTTTATCTTTTAGAGATACTTTCTTTTTAGTCTGTTTTTTCAAGACTGATCAAATGTTCTGTCTTTTCCCCTATTGTTGCATATGGATGTGGTTGAAAGCATTTTTCTTTCAGTTTGAACACTAATGAAGATTTATAGAGTCCAAGTGAAATGCAGTGTTTTTGTGGGAAGTATGGGAAGTTGCTCTCCATGTGACCCAAGTGGTATTTATATTGTCTTAGTGATAGCTAGTTTGTAACTGATAAGGGGTGATGACAACAAGTTGAAAGATTTGTGTTCAAAATGGAAAAATCAGATTAAATGCTAATTCTTAAATATTATAGCATTAAAGAATGAAGGCTGAAGTGCTGTAGGATATATATTGTATCTGCTTGTCTTCACTTACAGTCTGAAATAAACTTTTTTGTCTTAGGAATAAAATACGAGTGCGTAAACATTCCTTTTTTTAATCTAACAATGTTTTATTCTTTCTGGTATTTTTTTGCTTTTGTTAATATGATGAAATAATTCCAGAGATATTACAAAGTGCTTTTTAATTAATTGTTGTCTTAATACTGGCAATATTAGAACTGCAAAGAAGAGAGTACATAATTTAAGCCAAATAAATGTGATCTCATGAAGCCATTGGAATTTAAAATAACTAGCAAACACAGAGAAGACTAATAACTCTTCTTTGGAAGTTTCAAGCCCAGCCACACTATTTGCAGCACTCTGATTTTTCAGTTTTTTATCTGGGTGATCCAAAATCACTTTTCGCAGGGGAAGAAGACAGAAGATGGGAGAAGAGTTGYGGGCATTTTATTTAGTTCAGTTTTKCTTTCACAACGCGAGGTAAAGAGACGGGGGCATTGGCAGGTCCCGTACAGCCTCTCCCGGGGGGTCCATCAGCGGGCTCCTCGGCGTTGCCCTGGCCGGTCCTCGCCCTGGCCGCGGCGCTGGAGGCAGAGCGAGGGAAACGCTGGCTGCTCCGCTCAGCGGCACCTGGCTGCAGCCAGGTGATGACGTACCCGAATCTTTGCTTTTCCTTTCTAAGTCAGTAGGGCTTTGAACGTTGATAGTGGGATGGCCTTGGCGTCCCTGAAGAACCCAGTAATTTCTAATACCTCTGCGTACATTTGGATCTAATAGGGCAATCACTGTATAGAAATAGCTCAGAAATACATAACCGTTGGAAATATGTTCTGTTAAAATCCGCCTAGTGAAGAGGGAGGACTGACGGATTAATAATGAACAAAAAGTTTTTGAGTCAAATTCAGATGATACTTTTAGCTGCAGTAATTCCTTCGATTTTCCACATCCTTTGGCTTGATGTTGATTTTGCATTGCAAGTTCTCTGAACTGAAGAAGACAAAATGAACATTTTTTTAGAAAGGTTATTGTACACRTTGAACATTATTCAGTGACAAAACTTCACTGGTAACACCAGATCGCGTCCACTGCATCAGCGAAGCTGTGTACCGCAAGGAAAGAAAAGTCCATAAAAATGCCGTGATGGGGAAATTGCACTTGGGTGCTATTTTCGCAGTTTACCTGGCCAGACTCTTGCTTCTTTCCCAGGGGTCCCACGTGGCCAGGCGCTGAGCAGTGGGCCCTGCTGCAAGCTGGCGGGTCTGATACTCCGRTACGCGTACCAGTGACCATGAGAGTGCATATCTTCTTTCATTAATTTGCATGCTCATTTGCTTGCACCTGCATCCTGTTTTCCTGACAGGAAAGAAAGAACTAATCCTTCGCAGAACAAAATCAGAAAAATCCTCTTTGCAAAGGATAGCCTTTGTGCATGCGTTCCCCTGCCAAGTCTGTTAGGGGGAGGGACAGGATTTTCATTTATTTTTCTTGATTAGGTTTTAAGAAGGACTGCAGAAAATTTCGTGGATGAACTTTAATATTCCTCCGGAACTATTTTTAGAAAAATAACCAAAGGTACTTCTCACCTATAGCTGATTACTTCCAGGGAGTGGAACCTGAAGATAAATGCATTTGAGCTGGAAACAAATTCAGACTAACCCATTTCATCAGTGAACACTGCTAACAACCAGAGTGACTTGCTTTAGGTTGTGCCTCATTCTTGGTCCTTTTGAGTCACAGTTTTATGTTTTGTCAAAGGCCTGTTTCAGCTTTGTCAGAAATCATTGCTGTAGGAGCAAAATTTCTCTGCTATTTTAGGACCTCTTATACGTGGGAAGTCAAAGGATTGTGGTGTTTCTTTCAGACTGAATTTCATCAGTCGTTGCTCTGAGAATTTCAATATTTTGTGGATATAAAATTTCATCGGAAGCATCCCTGTGAGACAGAGATTGTAAAAATATTATTACTTATTTTGTGAAACGGTAAATAGGGAACAAGAGGCTAATTTATGGTCATAGTAGAAAAACAGTACTTCTATATATATTTTTTTCAAAGTAGTAACTTACATGACAATTAACTGTGAAACCAAAGTAAAATATTAATTACATTTGTTTCAGTGGTTCGTGATGTACCATAAACTAGTCAGTGTCTCCTTCTTGTTTCCTCCTTAACATACTAAAGAAGAGAAACTTTTTTTTTAAAGAAAAGTAGAGTTAAAATGGTAACTATTGAGAAAGAAACTGGAGAGAGGTTGTATCTCCAACTGTTTCTAATCCTTTAAAAATATTACAGTATATCAGTATTTCTTTCCAGTACCAGATGTGCCAATCATCAGTTCCTCTGCGCTTGATCCAAGACCATACCCCGTGGAGCTGTGCAGTAGCATCACGCTCCGGCACAGCTGTTGTGCCCCAGTCTATTGGGCGTGGTACAAACCTAGGGCAAAAAGGCAGGCCTTCCACAAGGCTATTTCTGTCAAAAATAATCATTAATGAATCGTATGACAGTTCTGTCAATAACCTTTTCATCRCTTGGTTTTAGAACTGAACAGGTTTCAGGTTTTTATATTATTTCTCCAGGCTATGCACATAGTGTTACATCTATTTCAATTCTGCTCATTCTTTTAATTTTTTTAAGATAGTGTGAGAATTAAAGGCAATGATAAAACAAAATCTCTGATTTTAAACACTTTTTTTTCTGTAATGGATGTACTTTGGAAAATTCTGAAGTAGCACAAAGAGCCATGATTATGCCAGGGTAATATTTCCATATGTAATGCTTGTAAATTAAGTCTATGTGCATTAAACTTTGAACCAGCAAACTCTACTGGAGGCTTAACGGCACTACATAGCTGGTTGGAAAAATTGGCAGTGAAGACACTGGAAGGATCTAAGGACTTAATAAGACAATACTGTATTGCTTTTAATTGAATTCACATTTAAATGTTTTCTTTTCAACTGTAAAGGCAAAATAATTGTTAGTTATAGCAAATCCTTAGCTCTTGTAGAAGGCTCTGCCATGGACTTGGCATTCACCAGAGAAGAGACCTGATAAATGTATTTTAAGGCTTATAAACTTAAAACCTCTTCAACAAATATTACGTATTTGTGCAAACTAGGTATTATTTAAAATAGAAAACTAATGTGTCTATCACATTTAATTCTGCATATTTTTGTAAGCATTGTTTTATGATCAAGGTGAGTATTGCCAAATGCATTTGCATCTTGTTCTATAGATTTTAATAATTTTATGGTCTTACTCTCCACTTTTCTTACTAAACTTAATGGTATAGCAAATATTATTGACAACAATATCCACTTACTATGTAAGAATTCTGTTCTAATTTTTGCTCTAAAAGGACTAAGTACGATGTACAGATAATAAAATGTCTCAATGTTAATTAGAGAAAATCACATATTGTATATAGCAATTAGGCTGGGGAAGAATTCATCCAGAACATGAATTGCCAAGAAAATGGGAAAGATACAGCTCTGTTTGTAAAAGAATCACTTAGGCTAAATCTTAAAATTAGATGAAAGAAATGTGTATTTCCACTGATATTCCAGGAAGAGTTATGCTGCTTGTAGTGCAGTTTAATATAACTAGCGATATAGTTGAAAGCGAGTTTTGGCTTTATTTTTTTTAGAGTGGTGGACTTTTCTTTGTTTGTTCAACAAAGTGACACATTTTTTTTACAGGGCAGTAGTTAAAGCAGCATTAAAGTGCCATTGACATCATCCAGTTACTGCACTGACTTGATTATATAACCTCTTTTGTGCAATTTTCATGCTCTGTTCTGTTTGAATGTTTTTACTATGCTGATGGCTGTTTTTCATTTCCTGCTGGGATGACCTTGAATAAAAAAAGAATAAGAATAAAGTAGACATAAGCAATGTAGTCTTGCTGGCATTTGCAGATCCTTTGTTCTGCACTGAGAAACATAGTAGTTTGGCATTTATGTTATAGGTTATTTCTGCTGGGTAGTAATTAATCTTCTACTGTTAGAAAAAATTACTTTCTTTTCTCTTATTTTGTTCCTTTGAATTACTTTGCCCTTGGCAAAGTGATCCACTTATGACAATTCCTACTTTATTAAAATATCTGAAGAGAGCAAAACAAATAATCAAGGCGATGACCATTCTTATAAAAAAGGCTATAAAATTACTCCCTCTTTCTTAAAAGGAAAAGAGATTAACTAGTTTTCAATTTTTCCTGGATTCACTGTATATCATGCAGCTGAAGAAACTGTCATTTGTCAGCTTTGGCATTTGTTATTAGTGTTAATCAACATTTTGTGACTACTTTTATGTATGAATAAGAGAATTCATCATATTTTACATCCAACTCTTTTTCAGACTTCTTGTATCTCTGAGTTTCAGGGAGGGTGCATCCATGTGGATCTATCCTTTGAAAGTAGTTTACATTATTCCTGTTGATTCCTATCAAATCAAAGCCACCACCTCCTTTTAATTTGTCAAATCAAAGTAGTGCAGATTTTATTACCATGCAATGTATGGTAATAAAACGTAACATATTCATGTATGGGGGAAGAAATTCTTGTTTAAATAGTTTTCGTTACTTTGAAAAATATCTACTATGCAGGGTTGGGATGAGGGCTTGTTCTTTTATGGTCTACACTCAGCATGCGAGAGCCTTTCAATATTTAAGATACTTAGGAGATATTTCCATTTTGCTGCTGTGGGGATTTTGCTTAATTTGCACTGAGGAAATACCTCTGATGTAGCTGGGAATTAAATTCAAGATCTTTCATGTCCTAAATTAATATCCGAATTGCTGTCTTGAAAAGCGGTAATGAGGTACTTAACTTCACTACTAGTAAAAAATCAAGATTTAATTTAATTTCACTGACAAATATTGAAGCATTTTGCTTATTAATAATGATTGACTAATAAGTCATTAATGCATCAACTTCGTGTTTCAAACATCAGTATATCATACAACTACGTTGATTATATCCAAATTGCTTTTGTCTTTTCTAGAGTTAAAAGATAAATAAGTATTTTCATTTCAAAATATAAAAACAGATGCTTTTCGTATGGTAGGCTAATACAAATTATTACCTTTTAAACCTGAGTTTAAGCGCATTGTTCTGTTTTGCCAGTGTTAAATCTGATGCTTTTGTCTTTATTCTGTCTTGATAGATAACATTTTTGGAGAAACATAGCAGCCCCTCCTTTCCTTTGGAACATTTGTGGGTTTTCTTTATTTTGTTTGACTTTAATTTTTGTGTAGTGTTTATTAGCAAGTATGAACATGAGATACCCTGTTATATCTAAGAATGGTACACTGGAAAATAATCCTTCAGAGCAGATCTAGTAAGTGCAAGTGTAAAAAGGTGTTTAGGATGTTCTGTTGATAACATCTAACATACTAAGCAAAGAAATATTTTCATTTTTGGACAGGAAAAATTTCTGATTACAGTGATCTTGTACAATTCTGAATTATAGGTGATATGGTATGGCAGGTCTACCCAAAAGTGATTTACTAAATAAGAAAAAAATCTCATGACACAAGATTAGTTAGGGGGACTAGAAATAATGCTTGATTAGCCTAGCCTGAGGGTAGTCTTCTTCAGCCTCAACAGTAGAACAGTAACTAATGACTGTATTATTTAATATGTATTTTGTCATCTGAGAGAAGTAGGGTGTATAACCTGTTTTTGAATTAAACCCTTGTCAAAATCAGCAAAGGGTTATAAACAGAAGATGAGATTGCACATCATGGCTCAAATTTTACATTTGCATAACAGTAAGTTCTCCTCTCAAGCATTTTTTAATGATGGAACAAAAAAGTGTCTAAAGTAAACCTAGTTACCTCCTTTTTATTAATTTGAGATTTGGCAGATGCCCTTATTTGGGAAATATGTTGGTGATTCCAGCTGTTAAAGTTGGCAACTATATGTGTGTCCTGATGTTATGTGTTGGAAATCTCACTGTTGTACCTAGCAAATGAGCCTTCGGTTTGATTTTTGTTTAGATTTCTTTACTATCTGTCTGTAGTGTTAGGTTTTGTATGAATGTTTAAAGCTATTGTTTCCATCCTACAGCCAGGAAGATGAATACCTAAGGTCTGAATATTTTCATCTCTCTTTGCTTTTATGAAGTATTTTCTTTAAAGTTATTAATTTGAAAGCTTTGCATTCAGCTTTAAGTGCACTGTAATTAATTCACAGAAGACTTCATAGAAAAAAAAAACTTGCATAACCTGTAAAAATGGAAACTGTACTTCTAATACTAGATTTGAAATCTGGTTAGTCTTTGCAATTGCAGCATTTCAGTGAGATGTGTGTGACACAGAGAGAGCTTTGCTAATGTCCTGGTTTGTCCATTACATACATATATAATGGCACAAAAGAAACATTTTTAAAGAAATCGTCACACTATAAGTGTTTCTATGTCCTTAATGTAGCTAATGGCTAAAGTTATGAATATACAAAGAGAAATAGCTATGAATGAAGCAATGATTTAACATAGAATCACAGAATCACAGAATGGTTGAGGTCAGAAGGGACCTCTGGAGATCATCTAGTCCAACCCCCTCTGCTCAAGCAAGGTCACCTAGAGCATGTTAGACAGAGTTGCATCCAGGTGGACCTTGAAGATCTCCAGAGAAGGAGACTCCACAACCTCTCTGGGCAACCTGTGCCAGTGCTCCGTCACTCTCACAGGGAAGAAATTCCCCCTCACGGTCAGGCGGAACTTCCTGTGCTTCAATTTCTGCCCATTGCCTCTTGTCCTGTCACACGGGACAACTGAAAAGAGTTTGCCCCCATCCCCTTGACACCCTCCCTTCAGGTACTTGTACACACTGGTAAGATCCCCCCTCAGTCTTCTCTTCCCCAGGCTGAAGAGGCCCAGCTCTCACAGACGTTCCTCCTAGGGCAGATGCTCCAGCCCTCTGATCTTCTTTGTAGCCCTACGCTGGACTCTCTCCAGTAGCTCCATGTCTCTCTTGTAGTGGGGAGCCCAGAACTGGACACAGGACTGGAGATGAGGCCTCTGCAGGGCTGAGTAAAGGGGCAGGATCACCTCCCTCGACCTGCTGGCAACACTCTTCCTCATGCACCCCAGGAGACCCATTGGCCTTCTTGGCCACAAGGGCACACTGCTGGCTCATGGTCAGTCTGTCATCCTCCAGCACTCCCAGGTCCTTCTCTACAGAGCTGTTCTCCACAAGGTCAGCCCCCAGCTTGTCCTGGTGGCCGGGGTTATTTTTCCCTAGGTGCAGGACTCTGCACTTGCCCTTGTTGAACCTCAGGAGGTTCCTCTCTGCCCAACTCTCCAGCCTGTCCAGGTCTCTCTGAATGGCAGCACAGCCCTCAGGTGTGTCAGCCACTYCTCCCAGCTTGGTAGCATCAGCAAACTTGCTGAGGAGGCACTCTGTCCCTGCATCCAGGTCATTGATGAAGAAGTTGAACAGGATGGGACCCAGTACTGTCATTTTTTGTTTTACCTTTTTTGTTAAAGATCTTAATATAAGGTCATGACCAGATTTTGTGGTATGAATTAGAAATGACAAATGAAGAGCAATTTCCTACATAAACTCAATACAGTATTTAGGGGATTTCTTTTGATGTGAAGATCCACAACTTGATAAATAGACTGTCATCTTTTGAGGTGCGTGACAGTAGCGCCTGACAGCCTGCTGTCAGCCTGTGGATTAATGTTTTTAGAGAGGCATGCTAATTTAAAAGTCCACCTTGTATAACATTTTATAAAAATAATGAAATCTAAAGCCTTAATCCTTCTCCTTATGTGTCCTTTTGTGACAACAGGACACTGTCCTGTCCCACCCCCCTGGAAATCAAAACGACACCCAATGTGCTTTTTGAAGTATTATATTTTAATTGCAGTATATGGTCTGCTCTGAGTAAAAGAAGTTCTTTCCCTAGYAGAGATTGCTGCATTTGGAATAGAGGACAGTATGAAACTTCTTAAATTGAATTTTCTTAAAAGTGGCATGATGTTCAAGTTCAATGTATTTGGAAGATGTATAATTCACTGTATATTCTATTGTGTGGTTTTCACCAAAAAAGCCCACAAATAATTTGCACGTCCTCAGGCTTGCGCTGCTGTTCCTGCTGTGCTCGGAGCTCTTGTCTCCTGCCCCCGTGCTCCCCGAAAAAGCTTCCCAAAGCCCCGCACGGATTCCCACAGACACGTGGTTGCTATTGGGGCCGGATGGCACTGCGAGGCTGAGAAACGGTGCCTCGGTTTAGTATCGTATTGGTTTCTTCTTCACAGTGGTATGGCATTGGTAAATGATGCTCATTTTGGTCATCGACTGAGACCTTCATCGGTTTTCTGAAGGACTGAGAGCTGTCCAGCTGCTCTGCGTCTCCTAACTGTGCCGTTGAACTGAATTATTTCTACTTCTTAGGGCTTTATAGCTCCTGATCTGAGACATCTTCCAGAATATTTGCGGCCACTCCAAACTTGCCAACATGTTCGTATTTAATAAGGTTACTTTTCCTTCCACCATCCGTATCTTGAAACACTGAAGAATATCTTACGGCAGGTGTCTGCACGATACTTCTTGATTCCACCTTTCAGTTGGATAACAAATTTTTCCTTATTCTCTATCTTTTTCCTCTACCAGTGGTATAATTACTTTGTAGAAATTTCCTCTAAACCATTTCTCTGATTTGTTTATGTGAATGGCCTGTATCAAACCCCTCAAACTATGTATATAGCTAACGGCTGCTAGTAACTCCTTTGTTTCCCTTATCTACCTAGCTTATTATGCTGTTGCACAGGGCAATTCAGATAATTTGATGTAATTTCTTCCTGAGACATCTCTAGTGGTTATGGCTTAACAACTTTCATCTTCTGTGTACAAATAACGCAAGAAGTGTAATTATAACAATTTAGAGAACAAAAGAGATTGTGTGTTCTTTATTTTGAACTACATTTGTGGTCTCTCTGTTGTTATTATGGAGAATTTGGGGCTGAAAACTTAATGTCAAGACTTTAAATTTATGCATAGCAATTTGTTGAATTAACATATAAGCTCTCCTTTGAAGGAATATACCAAAATCTTAATCTTCCATTAACAAATAGGTTGTTTGTTTTCCTCTAATTTTAATGCAAATTTAGTACGTTTTAAACAAAAACATATAGTTATTCTCTATAAAAACATATTTTGTCATCATAGCTCTCTGTGAAACATTTTACTTATAGGCACCTGGTGCCCCCAGCTCTAGGGAAAACGTGACTGCTGTGGTTTGTATGGCTCTTTTTGAAGACCGTTACACAGAATGAGAACAAATGGGTAGGCTTCCAAATACATTTTTTTTCTATAGCCTTAACAAGTTAATATGAGAAAGGAAATAGTGTCAGGAGTTGGGATAAAATATCACCATCTACACTGATAATAAAAATAACACAAATTATTTTGACTGGCATTATGGGTCCAGTTGCTGTAATGAATTACTGTAGAATGGATTTGACAAATCGAAGTGGTGCTCGTTTTGATGCAGACTCGGAGGACCGTCTCCTCGCTTCATTTCATTCGTTAACTTTAACTACTTATTTAACAGCTTTGCTCCGTTATAGCCATTACTGTTGTACTGTATATGGATGAATGTATACTCTTTTACAGCTAGAAAGAAAAGCTACGTTCTGTCAGCGTTCACTTTTGATAAAGATTTATTTTCAGTTATATTTACACATAAATATATATAAAATTTTAACTGTTTAGTAGCTAAATCTTACTAAGTTGTAATAGTATTTTGAAGCTTTTGAAAAATTGAATTGAGCTCCAAAATCCAACTGAATATGGGATTTTTGCCCTTTGGAATTTTACTTGAAATTAAAATATGTTTTTTTTTYGAATCGCAATAGATTTCCAGATAATCTAAGAAAAGTTTGCAGTGCATTGGCATGTATAGTCAATAGTGATTGGAGAGGGATCTTAAGAAGAGACAAGCTGTGTTCATATATATGTATAATATATATACGTGCATATATATACACACAGACATGTATATGTATATGTACACACACASAGCATGCCATGCTTGTCAAAGGAGCTGTCTGACTATCAACATTTCAGCATCTGAGATTCATACAGTGTTAGGATGACTTTTTTTCCTTAGAGGAACGTGTGTTTCGTGTGTGGTAAATGGGTATTTCATGCGCAAATGATGCGTGAAACATGAGTGTCGTTATAACATTTTTTTCAAATCAAGCTAAAACAGTTTGTGCTTCGAAATCTCGAGGCGCCCTGCTCAGCGGGGAGCTGAGTAGCGGCGCGGCCGTGCTGTACGGGGAGTTTGGCCCCGTGCCTTCTGAGTAAGGGATAGCGGCTTGTGTCACTCGTATTTTCCAGTCACCGATCAGTTTTTGCACTGACGAGTGCAGGAGGGGCTGGGATTTTCCTTCTCCATGAGCTGCACCTCCGAAAAGCATATGAAAAACTAAGGGAAAGTATAATTAATTCAGAAAATTATGAAAATCATTTGCTTTGAGCAACTGGATTTGAGGTTTTAGAAGCAGGCCAAGGTGCAAAGCATTTAGACCACCTTATCCAGAGCAGCAGARTGGAGCGTCTCGGCAGTCTCGAAAGCTGCCCCTTCTTCCTTTTTTTCTCCTGATTTCCCCATCTGTTCTGGGGTATTGTTTCCAAACAGATTTCAGGATGCAAAGACGATTCGATTTAGCGAGATGCAGTCCGAGAGCCCGCTAGCAGGCGGCTCCCCGAGGAGGTGGACATCCCTCGCGAAGGCAGGGCCAGCTCGGAGGCAGCCTCCGTGCTGCCTGCGGGTGCCGGATCTGCACCGCTGTGGTGCATCGTCTAGCTAAACGTGTTGCACAGGGGTTGGATTCGGTTTGCTTTGTCCCCCGGTCAAAAGCTACGGTTTACGGACAGAGGCAAACGTCCACAATGGTCACAAAAGACTTGTGCTTAATTCGCTTTTTCGTCTGAAAAAAATACGGAGATTTTTCTAATGCGATTCTTCTCTCTTTATTCTACAGAGACCTAAGATTTAATAGGATTAAAGAAATCCAGCCTGGAGAGTTTAGACGGCTTAAAAACCTGAACACGCTGTAAGTTATTTTTCAACCTAAGGTACTTTCCCTTTTTGAAATAATATGGTTAGTTTGATACCRTGCCAAATTTTCTTTCCTTTCATAGGTAAGTAGTCTCATAGATTTCAGCTGTAATATTTACACAGGTGAGGGAAGCAAGATTTAGACCTGAATTATTTGAAAGCGAGCAAAACCAAAGTATATGCCTATTACAGTAAAAAATCAAATGATTAACTTCCGAATTTTTTATTAACATTCTTCGATAAGAATATGAAAAGTACAGAACTTTATCATTTTTTTCCAAATCTTGTTAAATGACCTAGGTGTAATATCACGTATTAGATCATGCAGTTACAGCAAAGATGTTCAAACGTGTTGCAGTTACAAAATATTTGATAGACTATTCCTAATGTTTCAAAGCAGTCCTGTTCTAATTGGGTAGCCAGGGCAATAGCAGAAGTTGGAAGACTTTGTTCCTGCCCAGCTTCCCTTTATAGAGGTCTCTGGTACCATATATTTGTGAAGAGAAATCCATCTTTTTTACTCTCCCAGAAGGCACATAATGTGTGTACAGTCATAACTTAGTATCTCAGTTTTTCCCTCAAACATGACTTTTGGGACAGATGCATGCGTGTTTCTGTTCTCTTACATATTTGCAGACATGAGGTGGAATTCCTAACGTGGACAGTTGTTTTTCTTTTAAATATAAACAACTGATGATGGCAAATGTGATTGTTTTCTAGAACACAAGTRGTGCGTGAATTGAAATAAAATGCAGTGATATCCATGAGTTTTGCATCATTATTATGTATTTGCCCTGCAAGCATATAAAAGTAATTTCCTGAGACATCTTGGTGTGTAGTCGCATCAGAAAATGATAGGACTTTCCCSCAAAGTCTGTTGTCCAGTCTGTACTACCTAGACGTTTTCGGTCACCTTTCATCACGCCTCTGTTGGTGCTCAGTCCCCAGTTCTGCATTTCAGTTTTTGTCAGATATCCCCCTTCRTGTTTTAGCTGCCCAGATCCCTGAGTCGAGGCTTGCAAGTCCCAGATAAAGACAGGATTCATTGGGTTTGGAATTTCATACATCCGTGCGGTGAAGGCCGGGGGCAAAGCTGTGAATACGGACTGCTCTGTTCCTGTACAACGTAAAGGGTCCAGTACACTGAATATTGCCAAGGAGCACTCTAGGGAAAGCCGCTTAGGTCTACCTGTGAATAAGAWATCTTTGGTTAATATCAATTTTATTGATTTCAACCCTCTGTTTAGGCTCCATTTTAACCTCAGATACCTGCAAAAAGTCAGACTATTTCAGCTTTTAGATGATTTTTTTTTTGTTAATTTCTCTCTAATCTTTATAGAGTTCACATCTGAAAAGGACTAAGAAGCTGTGAGCAGTTCACTTTTTTTCTGCCAACTGTTACTATTAAGGAACAATTGTTATTATTGTTATTTTTTAAATTTTCTTTTTCATGCTGCATTTATATCTGCAGTTACACATTTTGTTTTCTTTCCTACAGATCTTGTATGTTAAAATAAACAGTTGTTTATTTCTTTTTATAGGCTTCTAAACAACAATCAAATTAAAAGAATACCTAGTGGGGCATTTGAAGACCTTGAAAATCTGAAATATCTGTAAGTTAAATGAATATGACCTTTTGTATCAAAATGGAATAGAACTTCTGAAATGGGGAAGTATTTTAATCTGAAACTGTGTTTTAGTCTGACTCACTGTTTCATGTCATAAACTGCTTTGAGAATCTGTGAAATTAAATTACTAGGGGTGAAGGGAGAGAGAATTGTGAACCTTTGTTTCTATAAATAAATCATTTGAGGTTTGCTAACACAAGACTGAGATATTTGTTTAGAGGCTGCTGGTTTTAAAGGAGTTACTATTTACCAAATGCATTTTGTAAAATAATTTTAAAAGGAATAGGTTGAAAGATGTAGGAGGTCACCTCTTAAAAGGTTCACTGAAATTTTCATACTGATACTTTTTTAGTTTGTGTTTTGAAAAATGGTTTAAGAGTAACTAGTCCAAGATTTCTGTTTATATAAGCTTGGAATTTATATAAGCTTTTTAACTACCCCCAAATTGTTCACTGAATGCAGTATAAAGGTTATAAGAGAAAAATCAAGTCAAACCGAAAAAAGAAAATTATCTTTTTGATTATCCATAGAGTCTAGGTCTTAAAGTAACATGTACATTTTAAGAATAGTTCTTCCCATTCTTAGCAAATGTGTCATTTGTCTTAATTACTCAAATAAACAACAGATGTCAAAAAAGCTTTTTCTATAGAAAGGACTCTACAGCTAAATAGTAAACTGTCATGGATTGTGTCTATCTCGTGTAGTATCATATAAGAAACTTTTATTGATTATTTTGAGAGTAATGTACAGGAAAAGAATGATCACTTTGAGAAATCACTGTTTTGTAAATAATTCAATAATACTATTTTYCATCTAATTTTCAAGAATGTAACCTGGATAGATCTAAGGAGGGAGGAGATGGGAGGGAAATAAAAATCACATAGATTTGTGCAGATGTGCCACTTGGTTTTCAAAGCTGTGTTTGATTACATTCCCTAGTCTCATTTTTATGTATATCATCTTTCAGTAATAAAATTGTTTACTCAGTATAAAACTGGAGGGAAGAAAATATTGAACAGACTGTCCCCAATGCATTATTAAAGTCCATACTGTATTTGTTACAGGATATGTTTGTATGATGGAGCTGGTGTTTTGTAACCTTAGATGTAAAATAAGTGAAGTACTTAAGGTGTACTTACTCAGGATGACTAAGCTACTTGACATAGTAACTGTACTGAAATGTTGTTAGGTTCTTATTCGTTCTTTATTTTCATGTGCTTGTTTTTATATAGCTGTATTAAAACTGAGATAATACTTACTGATCCTATGATCCTGTGACCTATGCACCCTGTTCAGTTCAAGTGTGAAAAGAGGTTGCTGAGCTACTACATATGTTTATTTTCATATTTATGTGTTAATGTATTTGTATATCCATATTACCAAGAGGAAGAGTTTTTTCCTTTTYCTCTTGTTCCTTGGAAATTTTAAATATAATACAGAAGTTGAATATAGAAGCTAATTGTGGTAAMGGATTCAGGAGGAGAGAGCTCTTCTTTAAAACTATCCTCTCAGTTTTGCTAAAATGGACTTCAAAACCTTATTGCCTATTTCAGTGGACTGTGCTATAAATGTCCAGAATTGTACAGCCTTAACATTACGAAATTCCCCATACTGCAGATACTATAGAAGATATATAGRAGATATAGAAGGCTTGAATGTACCAAATACAGCTGAGCTGCAGTGACAATGTCAGTTGAGTAAGCACAGGTTAARTCTATTCTGTGGAATGAAGGAAACAAAACCTTTGACCATTTTTTCCCAGTAGGATCAGATGAAATAGAAATTGGGAAGAAGGAGATTGTTATTTAATTAAAGTTAGAAATACTGTTTGGGATTTAATGTTGTATAGACAAATGATCTGAAATGTTTCGGATTTTTTTACTAAGGATGGCCTGATCCTATGGATATTTGCAAATCTAGCTTGTCTTGTTTCACAGGATGAGGTTATTAGTACATTATGCTATTTGTTATTAAGAGAACTGAAGTACTGAATTGCAGTTTGTTCTGAAAATGGGCACTTTACTGAGTAATTTTAGAAAGCCTGTCTTTTCTCAGTGGTTAGCTCTGGCAAAATGTATGTTTTATTGTATATAAAGAAACAAGGTCAGTGTCTGAGAGGGACATATCAAGATCCGTCCCTATATTTCTGTTGCACATCATTTTTTATGCTTTCAGACAAAACCTTCTCCTGCAAATCTCACCAAAACCCCAGAATTTTCGGATGATTCTTTTCATCATTTGTGTCTGAAAATGACTGTAGAGTTTTGTAATACATTTATTTTCAAAATTGTCTGTCTAGAGAGCAAATATTGACAAAGATTAATGATCTTGCATTTATTTTCTGTACACTAAAAATATTAATCATTGTAGAAATTGGCATTTAAATTATAAAAAAAATTATGCACATATGATTTTTGAAGCTCATTTTTATGATTTTTTTTGCTCTTTATATAATTGAAATGTTGACAGTTCCATAAACAGTTTTGCATGTTTGAGCTGTTTGTGGTAATAAAGTGTCTTTGAATTCACATACTGAAAGTTGGACATAAACAAATGTCATTATCATTGTTTTGCTGTGACACCAAGAGGCTGCTTTTTCTGTCTTTCTGTCTTTCTTCTGTCATGTACCTTACAGTTGTCAATTTGATTCTTTAGCAAAGACCAAAAATACATTAGTAGCTTGGATCTCAGCTGCAGTATATTTTCTATGTGTTTATACTGTCCTTTGGTAATTCAGGATAGTTTTCTGGTGTTACATTCCCTATTTTACAAGGGATAAAGTAAACACTGATCTCTAAAATAAACTTTAAAAGTTACCTTCATATGAGCAAAGTAATTGATAACATGTTTGTAATTTTTTGCTCCTGATAAATCATGTGTATGTATATGTATACATGATATATAAAGTACACTATGTATATTTTATTGACTTCCTGTAAGTTGTTCAGCTCGTGGTGATAGTGCAGAAAGATGAGAAAGAAAAGCTCACCAAACTTATAATATAGATGCATGCAAATTTGTGAAAAATTAGTAGGATAATCCTTTCTGATCCTGAAACTCAACAATTTACTCCCCAAGGTAGAAGATAACTGAAAGTTGAAGGTAGAGACATATTACGGGTATAATATGTAGGGTGTTATGTGATCTGGAATCAGCAGTGGAAAAATTGAAGTTAAAGTAAAAAGAAGAAAGAATTTAAGGAGGAGATATAGGGAAAATGTAAGTCAAATGTACAGTAGGAATTGCAAAGAGCTTTCTGGATAAGAGAAGATGCTTGATAGCTACAGAGCAGTAAGCTAGAAGACAGTTTAAAGGAAGTGCTGCAAACGAAAATGGAAAACTAAAATTATTTTGGCAGCAGTATCTAGACATATTCACTTCATAAGAAAAGATGGGATTAGGAATCACATGAGAAAACTATGATAAAAGGGAATGTAAACCATTTTTTAGCAGTATGAAATATATCAGCTTTGGAAATGTATCCAGATTTGATTTGCCTTTGGTGAATCGAGTAATAGTGATGGAATATGCGGTGCAGGTTTGCCAGATTGCTGAATTGCTGACCTTTCTTAAGGACTCACAGGTCCTTATATCTTCTGCTCATATTACATTCTTTCCGTGTAGTCTTTTGCCGTTGTTGCTGTTATGGACATGCTACTTTTTTCTTTGACTACCCTCAGCGGTTCCCAATCTCATGGCTTTGCAGTCTATCAACCATCTCTTTTATGTTTCTATGCAAGTCTCTCTTTGCTATTTTTATTTACTTGTCGTGTTTGACTATACGCTGCCTCATACTGCCATTACTTTTTACCTTTTTTTCTCTACCACACAAGTACCTCTGTTGCTACCTGACTTTTTACAGTCCTTAAAATTATCCTTATAAAGAACTTTATTTTTTCTTTTTTTAATTTAAGACTCATTGACCTACTTTTTTGACAACTGATTACTATTTGGCTGTTCATTTCCAAACTGTATGACCAGTACCTATTGTGACAATTGGTTTTAATTGCATTTCTGGAAGGTGCTAGTTCTTTGTGAACTCTACAGAAAAAAATTAATAGTAATTTTAGAAAATAATATAATGTCATATTAGAATATACCCTTGTTATTTTAGTCCACTGTTATTCATCCTTTGAAAAATACTAATGGTTTAGATGTGTTAACAGAGCTCTTAGGTAAGTCAAGTTACTTTGTCCTTAATTATACTTTTAATCAGTTTTATTCTAGGATAAATTTTGAGAATATTTTTGTTAAGGATTGATTCAGTATTTATAAAGTCTCACTTGTTAGGCACAGCTGAATTTTAGAAAGATGAATATTTTTGTGAGCTCTGCTTACTTTGTATTCTATCATCTCTGATCACTAGGTAAATATATATATATATATGCGCGTTTTTTTCTTTCAGTTAATATCATATTCAGTTCTCCTCTGGGAAACATCTACAGTAGTCTAACTGAAAGTGTGGTGAAAATTCTGTCATAGGAGATCCCGTTTTTTAGTCTTGGGGTTACTGGTATTTTGTCTGTAGAAARGGTCAGTGATGGAGGGAAGTCAGTGGCCTGTCCTGTAGCTGCTGCTTGAGAGGGTTTTCTGATCAGCATGGAAAAAGCTGTAGCTGAAGGATGAATTTGAGCTCATTCTGTAGATTCAAAATTGCGAGGRGTTCAAATCTGCAGATCCACTGTGTAACTGAAGCTTTTTATCAAAAGCATCTGAAAGCACTCTTGTTCATGAGTCTGTTCAGAAGTTTAGTACTCAGGGGAAGAAGCATCAGTTTCCAAACTGCTGAGCTGAGTATGTTGCAGAACAGTGAACGGGCTATTAAGTCTTTGAATTTTTCCAAGTAGTGAGAAGAAATGGCACATTTAAAGTTCTTGCTGGAGTAAAAGGTAGGAATTTAATGTCATACAGATAGGAAAATTAAGAAGAGACAAAGCAGTCATAACTGTATAGTGATCCTCAAATAAATTGATATATCTGAGTCTAAGAAAATACTTGAATACCTATAAGTGGGTATTTTTTGAAAACGGAATAAAAACTAATTCTTCATCCAAAATAAGCATACACTTATTCTCCCACTTTTAAAATRCATTTCTGAGTTTTTTACAGTCATTTCACCTGACAGTATTTTTCTTTCAGTTTAATTTGTTCAGATTTTTATCATTTCAAAAAGTTCAATTTTTTTATTTCCTAGTTGTTCTCTTATTGGGGGAACTCTTCTTTTTGTTCARATACATGTCTATATTAAGCAAGCACCCTGAGTCTATATATCAATATGCTGGGATTTCAGCAACTGATAAATTGAAAAGCTTTACACTCAAGAGAAGGATGCCACTCCATATTGCCTCCCAAAGTTGTCATGGAGTGAACATCAGGTGCCTACAGCCTTTTTCCTTATTAGGGCCTGCTGTGAAATGTTGGACTTTCTCAAGTCAGTGTGAAAACTTCCACCAGCTCCAACAAGGCCAGTATTTTATCTGTTGTGTCAAAAGAAGTTTGCAATATTTCAAGTAAGTTACAGAAAACTACAATGATACAAAAGCCAAAAAGACTACTAATAAAATGATACATGGTTCAAAATGTCTTCATCTCTGTTTTGTTGAAGTCCATGCCTGATTAACTTAGTCCCAAATCATTTGTCAAATAATTGTGAAATAGTTAGGGAACCTGCAACTTAACCTAACACAAAAAGAGAAGGACCGAAAAAGGACTTTCTGTTGTTGCCTCCGTGCAGGAATTGCCGTCATCAGCTGAACTGTGTGATTTTCTCAAACTCTTTCACTAAACCATCATTACTGTTAAGAGCATGATAAACATGAGCACATACACTGATCCATCCAGAAACTGGTGAATTTTATTTCTGTAAGAAAGGTATAGACGACACATGTAAACATACTGATACCCTGCATGTGTTTATTYTGGTTATGTTATGAGTATCAATGGGGATCCATCTTGTATACAGTGATAAAACAAATAAAATACTGTTTTTCTGATACAGTAGCAATATTCTGACTTGTATTTCTGTGTAAATATTTTAAAGGTGATGCAGRAGAAGTTATAAAAATTCTCACTTTTTGTTCTCTGAATCCGGTAAAGAGAAAAATTCCTCTATARTTTGAAAATTTACACCAGTGTTCAGATGAGATATGTTAACAAAAACAAGAGGCCAATGGCATCCCTRATGTATTTTGGAAAAAGCAATTTGATGCAATTCTTTCATTAAGTTGAATTTATTCTGACTTTGGGCAAGCCCATCAAGAAAATGAGGGGCAAAGAAACAGTAAGTAATAGCAACAAGACCTGGGAAGCCAAAGAGAGCCTTAGGGCCTACAAGGCCCCAGATTTTTTTTCCTGGCAAACCTTTGGGATGAATTCTCAAGAGCAAAGTATTTTTTGTGTATGTGTTTGGTTTTTGTTTTGTATTTTTTCCTAATATGTAGTTGAAAAGCTGTCTCCATGTGTCAACTTAATTCTTCTTTCCCACCTCCATGTACCTCTTGTTTGTGTACTAATATTACTGATTGTTTCTTGTTTCAGCTATTTGTACAAGAATGAAATCCAGTCAATTGACAGGCAAGCATTTAAGGGACTTGCCTCTCTAGAACAACTGTAAGTGCCTTTTCTCTTCTGTGCTGTCCTCGCCATGGTTCCCTTGCAGAGGAAAAGTGCACGCCTTGGACAGTGCATTCTGCCTGCATGCTTTGCATGTCTGCACTGACGGGGGTGTTAGTCACATAGTCCTATAATCATTTGCATGTGAAAAAACCAAAAGTGATCTCTGTGTCAAGCTCCTCATTTCTATGTTTGTCTTTTATTTGTGATTTGCATTCCCACTGCCCCTATACATTACAAAATAGCTTTGAAGAAAAAGCAAAATCCTGGGAAAATGTTGAAGAGCAGTGTGTATCACTAAGAGATTCGAGTTTCATTTCCCTAGGTTTTTGCAATTCCTTTGACTACAGCCGTTGTTTTACAGCATAACTAAAGCTCTTGAATTCAGAATAGACTTTAAAATTAAAATCTTACTGTTATTGATACATGCTAATGTTAGTGTACCTGTTAATCATTGCCATATAGAGGCATTTAAAAAGTAAGAAAATTAAATGTTTGTAATGTAGATATTTCAGCAATCTATCTTCTAAAAAGATTGATTAAAATCTTACTCCTT
The DNA here is from genome assembly GCF_003343005.1 of Rhea americana. Taxonomy (NCBI): domain Eukaryota; kingdom Metazoa; phylum Chordata; class Aves; order Rheiformes; family Rheidae; genus Rhea; species Rhea americana. Next base: position 122,595 of record NW_028186979.1, on the reverse strand, counting down.
TTCATGTGTAATGACTGACAACTAATATCTGTTGAAAATGAATGAAAAATACAGTCAATAGCATGTCAAAAACTGATTGTATTGATTTCCATTAAGTTTAACTACATTTTGTTTTATAATCAGAAAGCACCACTATACATTCGTTATGGTAATGTTTAGAAAAATAGAAAGTGATATTTCATGACCTGACTGCYAAAATAAAATACCAAAGCAATGAGTTCTGTAGCATATAAATCTGGGAGAGGGGCAACATCTTTTTTCCAGGCATAATGCAAACTTTGAAAACTCATGACAGTTTTCATTATATTACAATTTTTTATTACATATATCTGCTTCCRTGTTACTATAAGACTCTAGTGGACATAATGTGTCATATATTTGAAATAAAATAACGCTTCAGAAAGTGTACAAAATCATACAAGCTCATTTTAGAAGGAAATAGATGCCTTTTGAAGGAAGAGCTTCTATGTAGAACATAAGTGATAATTATAAAACATATATCAAATGGTCATTTGTTTCCTTAATGCCTTTCTCTTCCTCTTCCTCCTGCTCTAGAAAGGATTACTACAGCATAATGACAGCAACTGGTAGGGCTTACTTGCATGATAATAGCAATTCTTATTTTCTATGTAGAATTTTAAATATTGAGGTCCATTTATTGAACTAYAGTCTTCCAAAATAGTATTCTTCCRCATGTCCCAAGCCTGATRTGTTGCAAGTTGAAACAGGTGGACTTTTCTTCCTGTGCTCTATTTCTTGCTGATCTATAGTATGACTGAAAGACATAGATCATTTCAGAATATTGACGCCTTTTTTGTGCGCTTCTCCACTAGGTTTCCATTAAGCCTCTCTGACCTGCAGTAGTATCATACATTACCAACTTAAGCTCCAACTTGAAACATCAGTATTGTTCCATACAAAATTTAGTTTCAAACTAAACTTGAGTTTCAAGTTTGGAAGTGGAGCCTGGAACAGCTGCTGCTCAGCGACTGCCCCTGAACAGTTGCATCAGTTGCCGCAAGGAAGGCATACAGCTGCTCCTTCAAGCTGCCTCGGAGGATGACTGTCCTCTTAGATATAAATTACAAAGCTTGGAGGGTGTGTTTTTTTTTCCTTTAAGAACCCTTTTAATAGGTAGATCTTAAAAAGAAGACTCAGCAGATGAGAAAATATGAGCACAGGAAACCAGTGGCTGGCCTGGAAATAAATTTAATGGAGGTTATTCATTAAGATTTGTGGTTTATGGAGAAAGATAGGCATCTTTAATATAAAAGTAAAGTCCGACTCTACGAAGTCTGTGTCTTCTTCAGAGGGAGACTGTGTTCGCAAGACGAAAGTTACTCTTGGTGAATATATCCTAAGTGCTCTAACTTCAGTTTAGGGCTGTATCGACTGTTCAGTACAATAYGTCTGTGTCTGAAGCTTTTATGGTCTTGAGTTATTAAACACATTTTGCTACCTGGATTTGATGACTTTCTCAAAGATTTTTCTCCTTATCTGTATAGTTCTTAGAGGGAAAGTTATAGGTCAACCTCTAAAGAGAACATTTGATTCATAGTATTTTTTATACTTGAATGAAGCCATGGTAGTTGTATGGAGTTTTTTAACTYAAGAGCATAACAAACACTTTTCCATTTTGTTTGGTTTTTTTTCATTATACCTGTTCTTGAGTTACAATAATGGGAGAGAAGCTGTAAATATAGTTTGCTTTAAGAGCAGTGTTGYGTGTATAAGGGATGACAAATTCAGCATCAGCAAATAGTGCTGTTGCTGGGTAATATCCTACTTTAAGCTCGGTGACAGAATTCTTAATTGCTGGTGTAGTAGAAATATCTTTTTATTCTAAAATTTCTGCCAAGAGAATAAGATCTTTGAATTAGATTTTTGAAACTCACTTGTACTAGAATAAATGCTGAAAAACTTGGCAGCTTTAGATACTCAGACTGAAGACTTTAGCCATATATGTTTTTGTCACCTAAATATCCAATCATGGCAAGTCATGAAAAGAATAAGTCAGATGATTAAAAGTTGCCACTTACTACCAGTTCAGATCCTGCAGAAGATGTGTTTGGGGATGGCAAATAGGACACAAATGCAGGGAATTTGCATTAAAGCAGCAGCTAGAAGGCAGCCAGAGCACTCACGGGCATCTAAAACTGCTTCTGTTTGCCTGTGTTTRGGCAGCTGAATCTCACCTGCAATGTCACAGATACCTGTCTTGGGAAGCCACAAGTGTTTTGTATTTTGATCMCAGAAACTGTGCTCTAAATTTAGTGTATTTCAAGATGCATGTATTTGTTGTGCGGCTTTTCTTCCAAGCAGCTACTGTGTTTTGGGGATCTCAGCTTAAGAATGTTTCATGTACTAGGGACAAAAAAGCTTTCTGCAGTCCTTAACTTATAGGAGCTCCAAATACTAATCAAATTATTAAGTTTTATCTCTGTACCTAATTTTAGTGGAATACTAATTATACATTATCTTTTGTCTTTCATATTACTGTACTAATTTTGCTCTTTATAAACTGTTATAAGAATTTTATGTAGTTTGTGTACATACAGATGTATATTTGGGGAAATGAATACATAATAACGTATTCTTTTACATGCAGTGGTGCAATTTCTTATATTCATTTTATTTCTTTTCGTTAATTCAATTTTCAATAGCTTTGAAATGTTATTACATATTTTTCACTTTCTTTTGTTAGAAAGAGTTCCTGTTTGCTGCATCAATATATGTATGTGCGTTTATGTACATTTAACACAGCAAAGSCTGAGTGAGCACTTGATTAAAATCTCATTGGATTGCTAAGAATAACTATAGTAAGGAATAATGAATAAGAATAAAATAAAATAAAACAAAACAAAACAAGAAACAAGAGCCTTGAGAAGTGCAATATATCTCTATTATTCAAGAATAAGATCAGCCAGGGTCAACCAACATAAATGACTGGAAACAGACATTTATCTAGCCTTGTTTAAAAAGCCTTTAAAGAGAAGATTCCATAATCTCCTTAAGCATCCTGTTCCAGTACTTAAAATCWTTATTGTTATGTCAAATCTAAATCTCCTTCCTTGTGGTTTAAGCCTGTTACTTCTTGTCATACCCCGGGGCATGGAAAGTTCTTTGATAAATGTAGGAAAAATCTATTTGTTCATTCTCTTTCAAATAATCAAACTATCAAATAAACTATTTAAGTACATAGATTATTAATGAATTTCAAGTACTTTTTTCAAAGATAGGGAGATATTATTAGAATTGAACAATARGCCTATATGCCTTCAATAAAAATATAGTGCTATAGAAGATAAAATCCTAAATTTACTGCTGTGAAACAAGACAAATGCCACTAGGAGTGAATTTTACCTTACATATTCATACTCCAGTGTTAAAAATAAGAAATAGAAAAGCTGTACCATGCTTATTTGTTYGACTTTTATTTTCCTCTAGAGGTATTTGTTTTGAATTTATTTCCCTATAGCTATTTCCTTTCTTCTGCTTCCTACTTGACAATAAATTCTGAATCAAAAAAGTAAAACACAAGGGTCTCTTAAAATCACCTTTGCATGCTTTTTTGAAAATCTTTTTTATATCAACTTCATTACATCATACTACTATTTTTTAAAAGCATGTGATATTCTTAACATACAAGATGTCTACAAAGATGTGCCAGTGTGAGGCACTTACTTACTTTTTGGATGAATTTTCAGTCTAAGAAATTCTTATATTAATTACAGTCCTAAAAATCCTTAAAAAGCATTGATGTGGATCATACAAGAAAAGGATGTAAGCAGTAAACCTAAGTGATAACATATGATTAAAGCTCAGGTCATAGCTTTAATAATTTTTAAATTTTTATTATTCTAGACTTAKAATGCAATCTGAGTTCTTCTGCACTTTATTTGAATTACACTTGCTGCTAATGATTTTGTCCATATATTTAATAACATCTTATTCTGTTCATAAGTTATTGTTTTAATTAGATTAGTACGGGTGAAAAAAACAGATGGGTTTTCAGGCACAATAAGCCATTCTTTACATCTGAAATTAAAGCAGTAGACTTGAATACTAAATTAGCAGTTATGAGCTGATGCTCCAAGTTTAATTAGGTATGCATCACTTACACCAACTGGGAAGTAGGCTCTTTTTCTCTGTCTTTCTAATTTCACCTCTGATCCATGGACGAAAAGATGGGCTGTATGCCTGGAAGCTGTTTTTTTTCCAGCCCTGTTAGTTGGGCTAATAAGAGGTATTACTTGTACTTGCCTTATCAATGCCAAAGAAATATGAGAAATCCTTAGAAAAACTAATTGTGAGAAGATAGGGAGACTACTTTTGCAGGTATTCGTGGTTGATAAAAATGCAAGAAGAATTTGCTATGTATACATAAAAACCTGCTGCGCAAGAAAAAAAGRTGCACGTAATTATTTCCAAAAAGAAAGCTTCTTCAGAAGAAGTAATGAGCCCTAGTTGTGTCTGCTTTTCTCTGTGCACTCTTTTCTCTCACTGTGGTGGTCCCTGTGTTGCTTTCCCACCTCCCGAACGTCCCCCAGGACTAGCTGTGCTGGGGACAAGGGAGAGGAGCGCTGCAGCTTTTAGGGAGCAGTGCTCGTGCTGGCTGCATGGCTGGGTCTTGCCCAAAGGGGTGAATTACGCCTCCGTGCTGCTTGTCTTTTCCTCAGAGCTAGATCTAGCTGCGGTCTCCCTTCTCTGTGCTGTCAAATCTAATGAAACCTGCAGGAAGAAACTGCCTTYGAGTTATCTGTCCTTGAAATTTAGTTGAAATTGGCCCGTAGTTTTGAAAGGGAGATGATGAAGATGCTGCATGTTTATGCATTTTTTGTTTCCTTATAAACACAGCAGGATCAGAGTCTCTCGGTGWTATGATTTATCACTGAAATGGCCACAAATTGCCTTGGCAGTGAGCAGACTTGACACTYGGATGCATCTGCCCGCATCCGTGCTGATTTCCTGGCTGTTTCTGTGCCCCCAGTGATGGCTTAGCTGGCACTGCTTACTGGCTTGCCCCTTCCCCGCACTTTTAGTGGGGGAACTGGTAGCTTACCAGGCACGTGCCTGGCTTCACAGCTGCATGCACCAGTGAATAACTGGTTTCTAGGGTAGTCTCTGCTTACTCCTGCTCTCCTGGGTCTGTGGCAGCCATTCAGCTCAGGTCAGGGATGGGAATATGTGCAGCGATTCAGTGCAAGAGAGTTCATGTGTCCTTCTTACTTATCGTGGTGAGGGATTGATTTTCAGGAGATTTGGGGGTCTGGGATTTTCTGTTTGTTTTTAAATGATGGGCTTTTTTATTCTTCAGCCCACTGTGATTTTTATGTATGCAAGTTCTTCTCCAGATGTTCCAGAGTGTAAGTCAAGAGGCAACAGTCAAAAAGGAAACTTTAGGAGTTTTGGATATATTTGGATATAGTTAGGATCCAAAGTCTGTAAATCATTTTCACACTTCCTTGTGCARTTCTATCAATTACTTTTTGTTTCTTTTTCTGCAAAGTTACAGAATACTTACTTGACCTAGTCAAAGCTAGTGTGAGCCTGACTGTACAATCCTTACCTGTGAATAGCCCATTGTCACAGCAGTTATAGACTAATAATTTGGTTAATTTTCCGGTCTTATGGAATTAATAGCTGTATAAAGCTAATAACTTACATATGCATCAGCAAACCATCAAACAGAGCACAGCTGAGGTGGCTAACCATACATTGATCACTGAGAAGTCCTTTGTCTGAGAATAATTCAATCAAAATAAAGTTGTTTTATGTTACATTTTTTTTGGTCTATAGCTGTTACAAGCTTTCATAGTTTTAAATGCCAAGTTAAGTGGAATAGAGCAGATTACCTTTTGGAATCTTTTAAAATTTTCACTCAGTGTGACGGTGCTAAAAAACTTGACAACAGAAAATGCTGTTCTGTTGAAAACTTAAAATATTTTCTAACCAATTTACAACATTTTCCTGTAAAAACCATAATTTTATTTTTTCATATATATTATATGCATATATATATATATATACATGCATTTCACATATGTATTCTATGCATACTAATAAGAAAAGGACTTGACAAAGTGCTCAAAGGGCTGGTAGCTCCAAAATCTCCAAAATAACCATCTTCAAGCAATTTTTTTACATGTGTATGTAAACAGGCACACACATGCACACATGCTTATTAGATATATAGTGGTCTGTAAACTCTTCTTGTCAAGTCCTGTATCTCCCATATAAAAGCATAAGATTCAGATCCTATCAGAAGAAAGTTATGCCACTACATCCCTACCTTTCAGTCATTTAGATGTGTTAACAACATCCAAAYGCTTTGAAATATTTTAGCTTCATTAAATAAACTGTTTCAGTATTTTTCTTTCTGTTTAACATATTTTCAGGTATCTGCACTTTAATCAAATAGAAACGTTGGAACCTGAATCCTTTACCCATCTTCCAAAACTTGAAAGGCTGTAAGTTTGTTTATCTTGGGGTAAGATACAGAAAAGTTAGCTTGCTTTGTTGTTTGAATTAGATTAAATGTTTGAAACCAGAAAATAATATTCCTATCTTTCCTGTAGATAATTTTTAATCTAACATTGTAATTGTTACTACTAAGTAGTCTTTGCCAAGGATRCCTTGGTCAGGCCTACCTTAGACATGTGCAGAAGTAAACATAACTTGGGCTATATTCTTCTGTTACAAAACTACTTGCCAAGGAGTTGTGACTTATATTTGGCTAAAATATATGTTATGAATTGTGAAGTAGGAGATTTATATTGTGACTTTTTTTTATTGCCCCTTTGGATGCATACAAACCCTCTTTTTTTTGATTACTTTGTCATTTTATGGCTTTTTTCTCACATGAACACATCAAATACACCCCTAAACCATGTAAAAAACAGCAGCCAATGAATTACTAAAAAGAGGTTTGTTTTTTGAACTTTGTAAAATTACTTTCTCTTAAAGGAGTTTTAGAAGAATGTAAATAAAATAAGCATTACATTACATTATTACATGCATCTTTCTGTGCTTTTTAACAGATTTTTGCATAACAACAGAATAGCTCATTTGATTCCTGGAACATTTAGTCACTTAGAATCTATGAAGAGACTGTAAGTAAATTGAATTATTATTGAACAAAAGAAAAAAAATAAAATAATCTCATTGCACTCTATCTCTTCTTGCAGTGTTTGCCTTCCTTGACAATGCTTTTCACTGTGTAGTTTTCTAAATGTTACAGATTTTTTCCGAAGCCGAGCTCCAGTTGTTTACTTACCTAGATTCAGACCATTGCTTCCTGTCCAACCGTCTTCAGTGACCAAGTCCTTTTGTTTGTTTCCTCTCTTGGAAATATTTATAGTTTTATGGTCATGTTCATTATGAATCCATTGTTCTGTAGACTAAATAATATATGCAGCTCCTTGTTTTTTTTTTCTCTTGTTTATGTCTTACTGGGTGATCCTTTTATGATCTTTTTCGGTAATTGATTATCTTGTGTTTTCTTTGATATTTTCTTATCTTTATTTGAGTATAAATTTTCAGAGGTGCTCAGTGGTTTAGAAACATAAGTATTATTTTCAAAAGCAGCTCCACAGGTCAGTTCGTCTTAAAATGCCATTCGCTTGGAAAATTGGTGTAGAGGCTTCTAAGTCCCACAGTGACGTATGAACAGTTTAGCTTGAACTTGACAGACTATTAGCAGTGCCAGAATAAGGTTACTTCCAGARGCTTTTGCATCACAGACTTTGCATCTCCACTGATCTAGAATAAACGTTCATAATGAACCATAAATGATCGAAGACTGTCTAAGACTGTCGTTTCTAGCAGAGGCAGTCCCATCCTAGGCGTAAGCACTTTCCTGCCGCCTTCATGCAAGGACTGTTGAGGGTGTGCTGAGCGGTGACTCACAGCACTGACTCTGCAAGGGAAAAGGATCATTAAGGAAATCACAGGAAGCTGTTCCTATGGCACTGCATTGCGGATTGAGAAGGGTCGAGCCAGTTGTGAAGCCGTGCCTGTAGTTGTGGAGGATGGGAAGAACAAAAGAAATCTGGATGATGTGTGCACCTTGCAGTCATAGGCGCGTCACTCGCGCAGCCTTAAAAGTCCTGTGGAGCTGAAAGAAACAAACAAAAACAGATGTTTCTGCATGTAATGCTTTGGTAAAGTAAAATTTTAATTTTGACCATGGCTGGAAATGTGCTAAACTGGCCTGTTACAGCTCATCATTAAATATCATATCATGACTCTCATGTTCAGGATTTAAATTCTACTGATAACACCCAGTGTGCTAGGAGACATCTGTACAGTAATTTGTAATATATTCTTGTTTGTTCTTGCACAATTTTTTGTGGGAGRGCAGAGAAGAAAAAATATCAGGGAATTTGCACAGCAGGGAAAAAAAATCAAAATACAATAAAAGACAAAATGATTGGGGGTTAACTACCCCCAAAAATATACCAAACTGAAGTTCATTGTCATATAGCTTAGATACGCTTAATACATAGTGATAGGTTTCTATAACATGACTTAAAAGTTTGTTTCCCCCTCCCCTAGGGCCCTGCACTACAAAGTTCAATGCCCTATCAGGGACCATCACTATGGTGGAATGGAAGTCAGAGTAATTTATGGATCATTACCTGCAATAGGCAGGTGCTTTAGGAAGTTACTGGCCCAATGAATACAACAGGAGATTGATGCTTAGATAAAACTATGGGTCTTTGTCTCAGTAGCTTGATCAACAGAATGGAAAAGTTTTAAAAATGTCCATTTAGCTATGAACTTACTACAATTGTAAATTTTAAACAGAAAAAAATTGTGGAGAAATGAAATATGTTCCTTGCTTAAGYAAGTCTTGTATAATATCTACATAAAATCTGGTTTATGCTCTAAATGCCGAGATTGAAAAGAAATATTGAGTAAGTCCTTGCTGTGTTGAACACTGTTCTTCCTGCATAGTATGGAAAGACCTGCAGAAATAGTATGCAATTTTGTAATAAAGGCTTAATGCTTGTGAGTAAGTGACCGTCAGATATATTCAAAATAACTCTTTGTCTGTATTCACAGAGAAAGGTGCTGGTGGTATCGCAGAATCATTTTGACCCTAAGAAAATAGTTCCAGCTTGCTAATAGCTATTGTGGCTGCGTCTTGTTTTATGTAGGCGTTTAGATTCAAACGCTCTTCATTGCGACTGTGAAATCCTGTGGCTGGCAGAGCTGTTGAAGACGTACGCGGAATCGGGTAACGCTCAAGCAGCAGCTACCTGTGAGTTTCCGCGAAGGATCCAGGGAAGATCAGTGGCCACAATAACACCCGAAGAACTTAACTGTGGTGGGTGCTGGCTTCTTTGCTGTGTTAAATATATCCAAGTCATATTTTTGTTAGCATTTGTTCTTCTGTTCTCTTTGATAACGCTGCCTACTGCTGGTTAATATTACTGCTGGTGTAGTGCTGGTGGACAACAAATTGACTACGAGCCAGCAGTGTGCCCTTGTGACCAAGAAGGCCAATGGTCTCCTGGGGTGCATTAGGAAGAGTGTTGCCAGCAGGTSGAGGKAGGTGATCCTGCCCCTCYRCTCAGCCCTGSRGAGGCCTCATCTYGAGTCCTGTGTCCAGTTCTGGGCTCCCCASKACAAGAGAGACCTGGAGCTACTGGAGAGAGTCCAGCGTAGGGCTACGAGGATGATCAGAGGGCTGGAGCAYCTGCCCTAKGAGGAAYGKCTGTGAGAGCTGGGCCTCTTCAGCCTGGGGAAGAGAAGACTGAGGGGGGATCTTATCAATGTGTACAAGTACCTGAAGGGAGGGYGTCAAGGGGACGGRGACAAACTCTTTTCAGTTGTCCTGTGTGACAAGACAAGAGGCAATGGGCAGAAATTGAAGCACAGGAAGTTCCACCTGACCGTGAGGGGGGAATTTCTTCCCTGTGAGAGTGACGGAGCCCTGGCACAGTTTGCCCAGAAAGGTTGTGGAGTCTCCTTCTCTGGAGATCTTCAAGGTCCACCTGGATGCAACCCTGTCTACCATGCTCTAGGTGACCCTGCTTGAGCAGGGAGGTTGGASTAGATGATCTCCAGAGGTTCCTTCCAACCTCAACCACTCTGTTATTCTGTGATTCTGTGGTTAATAATGATTGCTTCTAGAAATCTCCTCATTGCATCCTTCTCATTTTTTTATCTGCTTTGGAAARAATCATTTTTTCCCCTCAGCCTATTTTCTATGCAACAAGGACAGTCATGTTTGAAGTTTGTTACTGAGATAACATAGTAAACTAAACATGATTATCCAGAAGGGGCTCATTTTGCCTTTTTATGTTTCATATTTGACCACAAATGAGCTGTAAACTAGGATCTTTGATAGTTAAGCTAGGAGTAAGTTAATATTGTTTGGTGTCCTGTATTCCATTTTGTACAAAGGAAATAGAAGAAAGAAATGTTATGGAATTGCTTCTAGTTTCACAGAACTTCCCGTTAAAACTCTTGTTGACGTTACTGGAATCAGGGTTAGGTCACGGGATTTTTCTTTCCCCTCAGCTATCTTTGTAAGAAATATTCTAYACAGAACCTGAAGTCCTCTGTCTCTGAAGGATTAACGGGTTATCACTTTTATTATAATGCTTTTGTGCTTCTATATTCCTTTACCCTAGTAGTATGCAGGCTGAGTCAGGCAGCTTCTTATGCTGGTGCTCCAAGGCTTTGGACCCTGGCACCTCTCCTCTTACCAAAAGGCAGGTTTCTCCCATCACGTGAGGGGTGTTTTGCCTGTCCGACCACGTGGGGAGGCCAAGGRATAAAATAACAGAGTTATCCTTTTGGTTATGTATTGCATAAACCTAATCACAAGAGTTATGACTGTAAGCACCTACAGGGTCCTTGATAAAGATAGTAGAAGGGAATTTGATATGGGAATAATTCACACGGTGTGCTATCAGCTCTSTCTCCACATCTAAGGATGCTCAATAAGGAAACTGCAGGAAGCAGGCTRGACAAATTATTCTGTAGAAGGTAACTTAGGCAGTGATCCTGACTGAGAGGAAGTTATTTTAAATGGTGCTTGTGCTTACTGCTTTAAAGTTTTTTTTTCATAAGCAAATTGAGTCTTTGTTCAAATAACACAGTTATATTAGAACCTGATATAAATTTGCACAATTCATTTCCAGTCTGCTAAAAGGCCCTAAGAAATGGTGGAGGAGGTCAGAAAGTCAATAGTCACTTTTACATAGCGAAAAGTATGTTTAATCCTGATTAAGCATGTAAATATTTTAACTTAAAACTGTGAAAAATATTTTTCTACCAGGTACATGGAAAACTTATTATTTACCTTTCTTTAGTAATTTTAAGACAAGCAAGAGTTTCTTATGTATTTTATTGTTGATACAGAGAGGCCAAGAATTACATCAGAGCCTCAGGATGTGGATGTTACCTCAGGGAATACAGTGTACTTCACTTGCAGAGCTGAAGGCAATCCTAAACCAGAAATTATCTGGCTTCGAAACAAGTAAGTTTAAAAGAGGAAGAGAGAAACTTGATGTATGTAGGTTTGTCTGGATGTGTGTACATTTCTAGGTGCTTGTTGATACACATTAGCTTCTAAAATGTTTGGAATACTAACATCAGAAACGTATCGCAATGAAATGAAATATATGCAGTAATAATGACCCAGATCTATTTTATTCATTAATCTAAACTCTTACCAGCTGAAAACTTCATAAACTATCATTTTATGACTATAATACTGTTGATAGGCTTTTCAGCTGTAATTATACGTACATGGTTGCACATACACAGAAAACTGTAGATCATTTGTGTATAAGTATCAGATACTACAATATAGACATCTTGTACATATTGTGTTTGTGAGTTTAGCTAGGGTTTGCATATTCTGTGTAGTTCTGGTTTTATTACCTCTCTGGGCAGAGCAATATTTGCTTGTTTAAAGGAATCTAACTGGACAAGAGCTAGGTTTCAAACCAGGACTTTCAGCTCGGCTCCAAACTGGTAAACTTTCCCTAGACATGTAGCTTCATCCCACAAGAAGGAAGGTGCATCGTTTTCCAGACTCCTCAGATTAGTACATGAAGGGCAGGCAAGCTTGTATGTCACAGGGTTGTACATAGGTTGTTCAGGGTGGAAGGGAGCCCAGGAGGTCTCTGCTCCAAAGCGGTGTCAGCAGAGCAAACAGACCAGGTTGCTCAGCGCTTTATCTGGTCAAGTCTTGAAAACCTTCAAGGATGGAGAGTGCWCATCCTCTGTGGGGAACCTGCTCCACTGCTTGTTCTCACTGCTGAGGGGTTATGGAAGAAACCTAAAAGAGTCTTTCAGGAGCCCACAGGACAATCCCATGCGGGGTTTCTGCTAAGGCCTGTGCAGAGCTCTGACTCCCTGCAGCAGCACCAGGAATGATGTGGCTTAGCAAGCTACATGGCAGGAAATTGCCTTCCCTAGACTTACTTGAATTTATAGTGGATGCATAATTTCTGATTTTAACATTAGYTTAATCAGATATAGGCTTAATAACTCTTGTCTATAAGTGGAGAATTTGATCTGTAAAATGAATTTTTTCACATTCTGTATTAGCAAATGAACCATTTCAAATTTGCTTGTTGATAAAAGGGAATGATGTAGAATCCTGTTTCTGCAGCTGTTGTGCTGATTTCAGTGAGAACTCCATGTGTAGCAAGAGTATAGACTTTATTATAGAGTTTGTAAAGTATAGAGCCTTAAACTTGGATCGTGTAATTATTTCATTAAAATTTTCTTTGGCTCATGCGCTTTTCATAATAAACAAAGAAAACATGTATTCAGAATACACATAGGAAAGAGTTTTAAGAAGAAATTTGAGCTTGGGGTGTGGAATTATTGACTCTGGCTTGTTTCCTGGCTACATGAATGAGAGCAAAGCTCTTTGCAAGGTAGTTGAATGTGGCAAGATTTCAGTCAAAAGTCATTGCCCTGTTGAGTGGTATGTTGAATAGATCAGCAGTCTCGGTTTTGAACATATGGGGTGAGATCCTCRTCCCTACTCTGTGCATTTTTCATCATGTAGCAAAGGCTGGATTGAGAAACTGTTCATTTTAATAAAAAGCCCTAGCTCTACTTAGGTAGTATCACAGAAATGATGTGTCCATGACATAGGCTAAAGCATGCAACTTATTCCAAGCAAGTACAAATTATAACCAGGTTCACCAGTGCTCCTGGAGGAATGCAGTTGGAGGAGGGCACCAAGATGGTTTGATAGCAACTACCTCCTCTCCTAGTAGAAAATATCTTGAGTTTTGAACTTACCTATTGTGTATTTCCAGCTGAAATACTTGAAAGTGATTTGTCAGTTAGAACCGCTTGTATCCTAAAAAGAAAATGAGATTGGGTGTGTGTATTTTACTCTTTTATTCTCCCTCTCCATAAGCTTTTACTCATAAAAATATTCTGGCCTTTCGTTTGGAAGATATAATGGCTGCATAAGCAGAATTGTTTTTTCCACTGCTTTTTTTTCTTTAGGAAAAAGCCTAAAAGTTCTATTTTTTTGTTTAACACAGTAAAACTTAATTTTTGTAAGTTATTCTGGTTAATGTGTTTAGGCTTTTATTATTTGACATTTTTCTGTGCTTGTGATTTAAAGGTTTAACTCCAGCAGATTACTTTTTTTCACAGTAATGAGCTCAGTATGAAAGAAGATTCCCGGTTAAACTTGCTGGATGATGGCACATTAATGATTCAGAATACTCAAGAAACAGACCAAGGCATTTACCAGTGCATGGCAAAAAACGTGGCTGGCGAAGTGAAAACTCAGGAAGTTACTCTTAGATACTTTGGGTCACCAGGTAAAAAATACAAAGTCTGAATTTTTAATCAGATATAGAATTATTTTGATAGGAAGATTGCTAAACATTGGATGCATTGGCTCTTATTTGTTCTCGACATGTAGATTTCTTGTCCTTGGACATCTTACTGATTAGATCATGAAGTTTTAATATCCCTAGAACAAAAATGAAAATCAACCAGTTAAATAATACYGTTTATTGTTTTAAGTCAATCTGACGATAGTCATGTGAACTTTTTTGGGGGAGATATATAAAGGATGAAAGAAGAGGGTGTTGCATTGTAATGTTGCTCTGTGCAATAGTATTCTTTCTGTGTGTTAGAAATCTATCACAGAGCTTCTGTCASTCATGAAAGCTTTGATAACACACAAGGCAGCAGTGATTGCACAGCAACTTTATAGTCTATGTATCCACCTAGCCAGTGCTTTGTGTTTGCAAACACTAAATTCCTGTCCAGAACTGTGATTTTTTCAGATTTCAAACTTTGCTGTCAGAAAGTTTGTTTTTACGCTCATCAGAAGTTAAATTTAAAATGCTATTGTAGCTTACACATTTAGTTAAGAAAAGCTACTAAAATGCAGTTTAATCTTTTTTTTTTTTTCCTTTTGTGCACCAGGTAGAACTTACTAGTCAGTTTATTTTCTGGGTCTCAGTGCTTCTGTTTCTGAAAAGACCTTTATAAACTTCAATAGATGAGAAGAAAATGCTGTAAAATTCTCTTGAAAGGGATTTAAGAAAAATATCAGTGCAATGGATATACCTACAATTACAAGTACTAAAGTATATTCATAAATTATTTTAAAACATCTATATGAGTTTTTAATTTTATCTACTGATATTTTAAAATGTTTTCAGCTAGATAAGGTTTAAAGTGAGACAACGTGTGCAAGATTAAAATATCTTGGAACAGACCTATTAAAAAAATCAGATTCCCCAAACAATTGCAATATTTAGCCACATTAGTGTTATGCCAGTCATATTCAGGCATGATTCTTTTCTCACAGCCCGGCCAAGTTTTGTGATTCATCCGCAAAATACAGAGGTATTGGTTGGAGAAAGTGTTACTCTGGAATGCAGTGCAACTGGGCACCCTCAGCCACGAATTACGTGGACCAAAGGCGACAGAACCCCTTTACCAAGTGACCCTCGCATCACCATAACTCCTTCAGGAGGACTTTATATACAAAATGTGAAGCAGGAAGACAGTGGCGAGTATACCTGTTTTGCAACTAACAGCGTAGATAACATCCATGCAACTGCATACATCATAGTCCAAGGTGAGTGCCATCAAACTAGGCATGGCATGCTGTAAAATAGAATGTCAAACTCCATTACTTCAGATTGCATGGCTTTCGTCTCTTTTTCTGAATTGTTGTAGCAAACTGAAATCACAAGATTTTTTTTTCTTTTAATTCTATGTAGTTCAAGGGAATTTTGCAGTATATATTTACCCAGAGTAGGGTATTATATATTAATTCTCTAGAATTTCAGTCTTTTGGATTAACCTCAGAAGTAAATTATTTATATTTTGTTTTTTTTTTATTTCTGAAGTTCTGTTTGCCTGTGTGAATAAACATGCAATGTACAACTTTTGTGGAACTGAAATATGTTCTGTAACGAGTAGCATTCCTAGAGATTAGAGTTTATGATTGGAGTACTTGCAGTGGAGTTTTAAGTATAGATCTATATCACCTCTTTTTTTGTAGGCACTGGGGCAAAAGTGGCTACATTTTCTGCAGAGCTGCATGGAAACTGTCACTCTTCCAACTGAGTYATTAGCATAGCTTTTCTGCAAAGTGGAAACTAAAATACTGTAACTTACTATGATCACAATTATTTTGGTGTTGTTTGTCTGTAATATGCCTATAAAGTATTTCAGGAACAACATACTGAAAAACCTTCTCTAATATATGTTGAATACTTTTGCAAATGTTTCAAAGTGGAACTTTTATTTGAAAAGCTTTTAAGTACCTTTTATTTTTGTGCTCGTATTAATGTCTGTATTGGCAAACAGTTTAGACTGTCAATCAGTACATTTTTTCAAGCTATATGAAACAACCTGTCCGTGCAGTTTGTTCATTTGTCATTTGCTAATGAATGATAGTGAGAGCTGAACAAATTCCTGCTCACATTGATAATGCCATGATGTTGCTGCAGAAACTGGCACTGTTTTCCTTTTGTATAAAGCAGAAAAAAAAAAAGCTGCTTAGGTTGTTTTTTGACTACATTGCATTTCCTCTGTAGTTTAGCTCTGAGTTTTGTAGGTTTGTTTGTTGTGAGAAAGATAAAAAGGTATATTTAACCTCCCCASTTGATTTTACAGGTTGTACATCTTATTTTGGACCTATTGAAGTAGATTCTACAGCTCTTAAATGACTTCAGGGTCATAGTGTGTTAGGAAGTGTTCACATTTTGTGAGAGACAAATCTGCCCATTTGTAATCTCTRTCGTAATTTCTTTAGGGTCCCATTTCCCACAGATATGAGGTATTCGAGTCATGTATAAAATTATATGTAATTCCAGTCAGTTATGCATTTTTCGTATGTTTTTAAATGATTCGTTTTCTCCTTTGTAGCTCTACCTCAGTTTACTGTCACTCCTCAAGACAGAACAGTGATTGAGGGACAAACTGTTGACTTCCCTTGTGAAGCACAAGGCTATCCYCAGCCTGTTATTGCCTGGACAAAAGGAGGTAAGTTTGTTCTGTTTTTACTTTCAAACGAGTCAAATACTTCAGATTTTATTTGAGAATCACTCATGAATTGAARGGGAATATGTGAATATGTATTATTTTATTTTAAATGCTTCTATGTCTGTTGAAGGAGACACGGTTCCCCTTATTCTGCTTTAACTAGRAAAAGCAAAATATCCAACAGTAACTAGTTGCCCAAGTTTTTCATGTTTTCAGTAGAAGGAGTCACTGAAATAAATGTCTCCATAATRGACTCCTAATAGTAAATGTTCAAGAAATGTGAGACAAATCACATTTGGCAATATCTATCATATAACCCACTTACTATAAAATGAGTCTAGCTGAGAGTTGTCAGTAGGAGAACTAAGGTTAGGTGAGGTGAATCTGTCCTCTGTGCTCTCTGGAGAAACCAGATTAGTCTAACCTGTAACTGGCATCATTATAATTTCCGTATGAGGCATTCCTTCCACTTCKTGGGGTTGCAGGAACCCTGGGGTCTGCTCTGCTGGCTGCGTTACCAGATTGGGGCTGTGAAGGCATTAAGCCAAATACAGTGGCAAGGTATACTGAACTGGATGTTTTATCAGTAAGCAGATATTCCAGTTGGGTCGAATAAAATAGCTGTACCAGGACAACCAACCGTTAAGAAATTGTGGATTGTGGTAGATAAAGTAGATTTTTAACAAATGCTTGATCGTTTTGATGCTGGTAATGTTCCTGTTTCTCCCTCTGCCAAGGTTACTCCAATCAAATGAAATTTCTAAAGAGAAGGAATAGTGTCCACACACTGTTCTGCCTTTTATTTCCTTTTATTATGTTATATTGCAGTTTTTCAGGGCTGGATGTGTTTTTCTGATGGTTCTCTAGAYGGCCTAGGCAGGTGTGGTAATTGTGAATGTCTTACTATGTGGTAATATAACAGTAATACCTGTTGGCATTCTTCTTGTAGCACCTTGTTGAGATGCTTTAGCATGCTCCTTAAATGAAAATACCTATTTTTACCACAAAAATAGAGGTGGAAAAGATCAGGAAGAACATACGCTTATGTGTGTGTATGTTCATATTCTGTAAAGTATATAACGGGTTTTAACTCTTCTTTCTTTTTGAGACACTTCTGATTTTGTCAGTATTTTATCAAATTCTAAATTTTCCTGGATTTTCCTTTTTCTGTAATAGACTAYTTTATTTTGTACTGTTATAAAAAGCAAATATTATTGTGTTTCAGGAGGCCAATTGTCTGTTGACAGAAGACATTTAGTTCTGTCCTCTGGAACCTTAAGGATTTCCAGGGTTGCTCTGCATGATCAGGGACAATATGAATGCCAAGCTGTCAATATTATAGGATCTCAGCGAACTGTAGTATACCTGACAGTGCAGCCTAGAGGTATGTTCTCCATGTACATATTTACAGCTGCTGGAAAGATTAGGTTTAACCTTAGTCTAAAGTACTTAGTAGTGTGCTTGATTTATTCTTTTCCTTTTGTAAAATGTGAAAATTTAAATTAATAGCAATTAGATCCTTTTAAAGGCATCATACTACATGCAAATATGAAGTAGGTGAAATTTATCTTCACTTAGAGTTAGAAAAGCCTCGAGACAGGTCTAAATAGTGCTTGGATTTTTCTTCTGAGTTTTTACTGAATGTTACAATAATTCCTAAGCCGCTATTTGTGAATTACGAGGTATCTTATAATTCTTTTTATAAATTGAGGGTGTTAGACAATATGCCCTGTTTATAATCAAAGTCACTTGGAAACTACTGCTAAGCATGATCTTTTCTTGATAAAAGCTTCTCAAAATAGTACTGTATATTTTGTCATTTAGAAAACTTGCTATCCAGAGCACTTTCACATTTCTGATTCATTACTCTGATTACCTCTATTTTTAGCTTTGAGGTGTTTTTTAATAAATAACATGTGTGGATGCCAGTCAGAATTTATGTAGAGTACTGTTTCTTTAAAACAGTCTGTCTTCTGTGGAAGAGGTTTATCTGATTTGCTGTTTTTTGTAAAGAATGGAGGTTTGGTTTTTGGATGATTGCATTATCAGCTTCAGGAAATTAATTTGTTTTCTTAAAATAATTGCCTTTTTCTGATTGCATATTATAGTAATTTCTTATAAAACTGTACACAGCTAATTACATAATGCAGTTAATATAACGTTTTGCTGGGCAGAACCAGAAGTATCTATTGTACAACAGCAGACTGACMTTCGCAATAAAATATCTATCCTTATACTTTAAATAAGCTAACACGAAAAAAAATTCACCCTATTGATTTTATGTTTTTCTCCGTATAAATTACAAATAAGCTACTTTTAGGATTAAGTGGAATCACGTTAGTAGTTATACTTCAGTAAAACTAAAGCATTTCTTGTTAGTGACTTCTGTTAAAATATAATCTCCCTGAGCTTATTTTTTTGTCAAAGATTTTCCATTGATTTCTGCTAGTTAAGAATAATACTTGCCTTAAGGGAGATTAATTTTTTCAAACAATAGATTTTGTTCACCAGTATAAAACTGTTGACTAAAATTCAGTAAAGCGAATTGTAGTTTTATAAAATTTTATAGTCTTCTGCCTGTGTTAAACTTCATTGAATTCATATATACCTTGAGTTTAAATCTCTCCGTACATTCATTGCAATGTCATTTTCGATTGTGTGAGAAAGGGAAAATGGGCTCTAATGGAGGAATAACTAACCAAAGAACTCTGATAGAATTGGAGGCCTCTGGGCTTCCAATGGCAAGGACCGTTCATCTGAGGATGTCTCGTCAGCTTTTCTTTCTCCTTGGTCTCTGTGACTAAATCTGTGTTAATGTATTAAACAGTGCAGGATCTGTTCACTGGTCCTTGGCACGACACGGTTAACATCCACAGAGYGAAACTCCTACATCCCAGGGCCAGATGCCTGCATCCAGTTTTTGTATTTGAAATGGTTCCTGGCCCTGATAACCCCCCACCCCATCTGCAGAGGAAGGAGATGGGCCAAAGCCCTGCCAAGGACTGAACCGGCCATACAGATCACACCAGGGACAGATTAGTTCGGCTATATAAATGTATGCTGTGTGGCCAAATACGCCACTGTAAAAACGTGATCCCGTAAAATACTGATGTGTTACAGCAGAAATGCAGTTCTTAAGATCTTTATAATCAGTTTTATGTGTTCCTCATGATAATATCTGAGTGCTGGACATGAATGTGGATGTGAAAGGAGATTAGGATAAAAATGCATTATTTTTCTTTACACTGATTTTAGGTAGCTGTGTACTCTGTTCTCAGAATACTTAAAACTGGAGATCATGTTTTAATGTTTAAAGCCAAAGGTTCACTGATTTCAGATACAGAGGAGTTCTGTGAATGCTTAGCACTTCAGGCAATGCAAWTCAGGCTGAAGCACTCACAGTTGGATGGGTTCTGGAAAGTTTGTTTTTAGCACCTAAGAAATCTCTGTTGTTATTTTAAAAAATATACTTTAACAGAAGTTGATGGGATTTTCATACTGATGACTTTGCTCAAATTTAGCTATTTAAAGAAATTTTAGGACTTTTAGGTTAAACTTAAAACTACTAGTTTATGTTGCTGGAACAGGATAATTAAAAAATCAGCCTGAAGCAGACATCAGGCATAAGGAATTTTATCTCTAAAGTAAAGTTATAACCAACTAAAAGCTTGCAAACAAAGCAAGCATATAAACTGAGAAACTGAGTAACTTAAAAAACTAAGCAGATCTGACTTCTTTTAGGTTTTTCCACGAGTTGTATTTTGTACTTTTTCAACGTGTCATTTGTTTTTTCAGTGACTCCTGTATTTGCYAGTGTTCCCAGTGACATGACAGTAGAAGTTGGCACCAATGTTCAGATTCCATGCAGTGCTCAAGGAGAGCCGGAGCCAGTGATTACATGGAATAAGGTAATCTATATATATATATAATACAGTTTTCATAACTTTTTTGGTAACTCATCTCCCTATAGCAGTTTTAAAAAATGTTTTTTCTAATGACAGTACTATAAATCACAGAGAAGAAACCAGGTGAGAAATATCGGATAAGGCTTTTACTCTGTCTTTGATTTGCAGCAATAGCAATAGATAATTGTTCAGAGCAAGGAATCAGAAATGTGAGAATTCACTGTGTGAATTAAAAATGGGTTGCTAATGTTGATCTTATATTTCCTTAATTATCTTCTCTTCAATTAGTGATCATTCTAAAATTTGCCTTAAATTGCTGCTAAATGCATAGCATAGGAAGAACATATTGCTCTTTTCTGAGACATTTTAAAAGTAATTAATTTTGAGTAAGCAAATGTGTATATATGTTCTTAAGAAATGCTATCATACCATTTTTGTAGCTTAAATTTTCTGTAGTGAGGGCCTTCAATCATTAAAAAGCCTTCATTAATAATAAATAATTCTTTTTAAAGTAAATAAATTGTAGAAGTTAGATCTATATGCAAATCATCCTGTCACAGTGGCATTTTTTTTATTTTTTTTATATCTGTATATATCTATTTGATGATTGCCTTGGCATGCAAAATATAAATACAAAATAGAGCATACAATCGTTCTGTTTACTAGCTCACTCTATGAGAAAAGACAGGAAGAAGACACAAATTCAAGTTTGAAAACAAAGTGTAGATATATAAGAATAACTAAACACTATGCTTTGCTGCAGGATGGAGTACAGGTAACTGAAAGTGGAAAATTTCATGTTAGTCCAGAGGGATTTCTTACTATTCGTGATGTTGGAACAGCTGATGAAGGTCGATATGAATGTGTTGCCCGGAACAGCATTGGATACTCCTCTGTCAGTATGGTGCTTAGTGTTAATGGTAAGGTTTATAAATCAGTAAGAGATATGAGTTAGATAATTAGTTTTATTTTAATTTTTTAATTGATAAGATGCAAAAAGTTATCTTCAGCATCAAATACTGTATTCCTTCTTCCCTTACTTATGTTTCTTCTTCTTCCATAATCCTCTCAATTTTTTCATTTAATTCAGGCAAATATGAGGATGCAGATATGAGTAAGATAGGAATACATCAGCAAAAATATGTCCAAGACTTAAACTTCAAAGCAAACAATGCTTTGGGCTCCAGATAGTCATCCTAGTCTTCTCTTGAGATTATTATTTGAACCTATTAGAATTTACTAGTGAAATGCATAGTCTTATCTTTCTTTAGGAATAACTTGGCAAAAGGTTCTCTGGCATTTTTAAAGGAGAACTTACACCAATCAGTTGAAAACTAAGTTGCAACTAAATGAAAGAATTCAAAATAGTGTTATAATGATCTTAAGAAGCTAAAGAAGAAAACAAGAAGGAAAGAAGACAATTTGAACTATTCTAATTATTTCCCAGGAATAATGACAAATAATCAATATTAATAAATATTAACTTACACTTAAGTTTCTTTTAGTAGGCTGTATCAATCTATGCCTTCCTTTATCAAAAATAAGTTATTTGCTTCAAGCTGTAAATTGGAATTTCTCAGTGAGAARGTTTCATCTCCATTTATAAAATCTGCAAATGTAAGGGAAGTCCATAAAATCTGAGCTAATCATGGTTACCCTGGAGATGCACAGAAGGAAACAGTTCTTTCTTTTTTCTTTAAGGGAAAAAAAAAAGATTAATTAGATCCCAAAACAATAAGGGCTCTGAAAAATGAAATGTTGAAATCAACTGTAATCCCAATGAAACAAGTTTCATTCATTTAGTGCAGATGTCAACTGCTCTTTCTCATCTGCGAAAATTAGCAAACTACAAAGTTCTGTGATTGCTGAAGTACAATCTGCTGTATTTAATTGAAATCTGTTTATTTTTTGTAAACTCCAACATCCATAAGCCTATAAAAGTGAAACTCCCCTTGATTTGTCTGCACTCAGTCTAAAACTGTAAATGATATTTCTTATTGAAACAAGTAGTATGTCTGATATTGTTTCTGTATTGTTGCTATGTAAATGAAGTTATCATGAGAGGCCAGAGTTATCAAGCAAAGAGGACAAATGGATAGATTATAAATATTGACGTAGCCAGAAACATCTAAAAACCTTACTTGTGAAGATTTCTTTTAAACAAAGTTCATGTTTTATTAACATAATATATTAAATATATTAAAATATATAAATAATATATTAAAATATTTAAATATATAAATATATATATATATATATATATATATAGGTATATATAGTTATATATTATATATTAATTTATTAAAATCTTTCCTTAAGTGTTAAAAACGATTCATGGCACACAACTAAATGACTGAAATTATGAAGTAACTTGTAATTAGCGGGGACCACGGACTACTGCAGTTGTGCAGTGGAAAGGTCCCTCTGCTTTGGATGCTGAGAGTGCGTTGTGCCTGCGGCAGCCTGTCCCRGGGCAGCTGCAGCCTTACGGTACCAGGGACCGTTTCCTCTGACAGTAAATTTAATTGCCCAGGTCCAGACTCTCAAACTCCTACAGACACAGCCTAAGCTGCCAGTTAAAAGGAATAATAAGATATTGCTTAGAAAAGAAAAAAAATGTCATGGAAAAACTTGTAAACAACAGTTTTATGTCAGCTGCTTTTGTACAGCTGTTGATTTTATTCCAGTGTATTTGCTTTGGACTTTTTT
The DNA here is from genome assembly GCF_003343005.1 of Rhea americana. Taxonomy (NCBI): domain Eukaryota; kingdom Metazoa; phylum Chordata; class Aves; order Rheiformes; family Rheidae; genus Rhea; species Rhea americana. The sequence goes on along the minus strand of NW_028186979.1, from coordinate 99,472 downwards.
TCCTACTTTAGCCTTCTTCCTGTCTGACTTTTCCAATCTAAACAGTCTCTCTGGAAATTGTTAGCTGTTGCCTCTGGATCTAGTAGTTCCTGGTTTAGAGTAAAAGGAAGGTTATTAGCCTTAGATATGTTGTATAAACATCCAGCTGCAACTGAACACTTTATAAAAAGGCAGCTGAATGGGCCTGTGCATTAGAGAGTTACTAGTACTATGAAGAGGCATAAATAGCCTGTTAAGCTTGTGATTTTTAACCTAGTATTATAAAGCTAGAAAATATTAAAGTAGAAAAGAAAGTAGTGATCAAAATAAATAAAARATTTATAGCTCTTTAAAATTAATGTGCATCTTTTGCTCAAGTAAACTAAGAATAGGAACAGTATTAATTAGCTATTTAGGAGTATATAGTGTTTGGGKTTTTTTTGAATTATGTTTCTATGTGTTTATTTTTTAAAAGATCTCTTCAATTTTTGTGATGTATATATATGTGTGTGTGTGTGTGTGTGCGCGTTGGCGCGCTAAAAGGCAAAATTAAGTCTATAAATAAGTTGTTCTGATTGCAATGTCTTCTTGTTAACCCCATGAATTCCTACACTAATTTCAAGACTTCACTCAGTACTAACTGAAATGAGTAAGAATACATCCATTGATTTCAGTGGATGTAGATCAGGCTCTTGATTCCAACACTTGAAAGCTAATAACAAACTCCACCATGCAAACCCTTAATAATCATTTATTTTTTGCTCTAGTCATTTTTACTTGTAATTGTAGGACTAAATAGCATACATCTAAACCATCGTAGGCATTTTATCCTCACATCATTTTATTTTAGAATTATAAACAAGCTGGCTTCTTGACTAATATTAACAAGAGTCCATAATTTTGCTCTGATGTAATGTGTTTTGATAGAGTTCCAAAATGGTTATGAATTTTGTACTTGAAAACAGGAGTTTACGTTGTGCAACTGAAATGAAGTCGTGTCTAGACTCTGTTTTATAGAAATATCTTTTTGTGTGTGGTGATTTTTGCAATAATATATGAATTTCTGTTTCTGTAGTTCCTAATGTCAGTCGAAATGGAGATCCATTTGTACAAACATCAATTGTAGAAGCAATTGCCACTGTTGACAGAGCAATAAATTCAACACGAACGCATTTGTTTGACAGGTATCTCCTTCTTTTTTAATTGCAAAATTAAAATTAATTTAGAGTATACTAAAGAAATGGAACAATTAATAAACAAGAAACTACTTTATTATTTAAATAACATTGTTATCATCTGGCTAGTTCTGGGAATACCAGCAGTTTAGCTTGTAAAGACTCCTATTCTTTAAGCACTAAGTAGTGGAGACAAAATTTTTGCCTGTCAAGATCTTTATTCATTGCTACAATTTTTCTGGGGAGACAACGTGTTTTAAAAGGCTAAATGTTTAATTCCATATTCTTTTATTAAATATATATATATTATTTCTTTTTGCCTTCCATTTTGAGATGAGTAACCAAGGTATGTTCTAATCATGTCAAGTTGCAAATTTTTACACTATATTGTGTTGTTATTTTGTAATGCCTGTGTACACTTACTGTTTTTTTCAAATTATCTATTAGTCGTCCTCGCTCTCCAAATGATTTGCTAGCCTTATTTCGATACCCAAGAGATCCATACACTGTTGAGCAAGCAAGAGCTGGGGAAATATTTGAAAGGACATTACAGCTTATTCAAGATCATGTACAGGACGGTCTAATGGTTGACCTGAATGGAACAAGTCAGTACACTCTCCTTATTTTTCTGTGTTGAAGTTTATTTGTCTTCCTAAGATTAATTTTCAGAGTATGGATCCTAACTGGAGAACCATTACATTGGAATCAGCAGAGTGTTTAACTCTGAAAAGCTTCACCAGATATATGGTTGCATGATTCAATCCTTGATTTGCACATTGCTACACTGTGTTTTAACTCAATTTGTTTGACCTTTGATGACAGAGTATGTTTATTTTCCTTCATGTTGACATATTAGGGAAAAATTGATGTTCAGATTCTTCTACTGGTCTTGGATATTTGGTGTATCCAAAGTGCATAATATTTCCTGCCTGTTAACTKACCAGATATTAATTCAAAATTCATTAGAACTGCTATTTTTAGCAAAATGGGCCTTTATGTTATGTGTTAAAAAGAATCAGTATTTTGTTGCTATTTTTTTAAATAAAATATTTTATTGCCTGCATGCGTTACCAAAGAGAAAAGATGACATATCAAGAAAGTTTTGTGTACTTTACAAAACAAGGTTTCTGCATGTACTACAACAGTGTTCAAATAATTTTTTGCCACTCATGCTTTAAGTACACTTTCAAACTAAGATAGCTGTTTCCTTGAACTCTATTCTGATGAAATAAGAAATACAGTTTTTTCTGCTTTTTTATACATAACATAAAAATGTGAATTTCAATATTTCTGCCTTTTAGTTATTGAACTCCAAATTCAAATTCGTAAAGTCCAGCTGGAGAGTATACAATTAATGGGTGTAGATATGTGTGTGGATATGCYTGAGACATAGGATTAAAGCATTTGGAAATAATGACGGAGTTTTAGGAGAGCTTTTGAGACTTGAGACATAGCCAAAAGCTACACTGAAAATCTAGAGGAAATATTTTTACTTACTATATTTCTTTTGATGCTTATAATTGAGCATTTATTGTTCCTTCCGAAAACGTTAACTCTGACCCTGAACTAGGCGAATATTTGTAAGCCCAAAGACTGCAAGCTTTGGGGAGTACTGTAATATCTGCTAGTAAAAGAAGCTTCCTACTCATTATTAGAGCTAAGAAAATAATTTGTGATGAATAGTTTACTGCAAAAACGTATTCAAAATTCTTTGAAGGCTTGTGTTTTATAACAGTGACCAACTTTAATTTGGCTCTCTGATTAGTTGCATATGTGAGCATAATGAATGTAATACTCATGAAGTGCAGTGCAACAGCTATGTGACATCTAATGTGTAAGAATTGGTTAATTGCTTTTCACTAAAATTCATAATAGTAAAAGTAATCATTCCAAGGTTTACCAAAAACTAGCATACATATATACAAAGGCAGCTTTTTGTGATACTGGAAATTCTGTTCACAATCGAAGCTTGCTTCTGAGATCTACAAAGTCCATAGAAAATTGACTTTTATGGAAACTAGAATAGTAAAATAAATCTGTTTTTATTTAAACAATCTAATGCTCTTTTTTTTTTAATATTCGTACTTGTCCTTATTTGGTTATATTTCAAAATATAAAAGTGTTATTTACCACTTTTGCATTTGGAATTTTTGAGAAATTTGATAACTTTGTATTCAGATACTTTTTATGTAAAATCTGGGAATATCCCGAAGAAGGATGATGAAGCCAAATTCTTTTCGKTTATGCCAGACAGTATAGCAAGGGGAATGGCCATAAATTTCTGCTTGAGAGGTTCGTGTTGAATGTTAGGTAACACTTGCTCCCTGGGAAGCTATGCAGCACTGGAACAAATTATCTGGAAAGGCTGTGAAGGTTTTTGAGACTGCTAGACAAACATACAGCTCACATGTGTTTAGGTGAGAGATCCCTTTCAATCAGTATTTCTATGAGCCTGTGAACATCTTCCTTGCAGTTTGAAAAAATTTAGTTAATAGTATGTGAATTGAGTTAGCTGGGAATGCTTGGGGGCCAGCATTTTAGAAAGCAGAGCCAGAGCCAGTGCCTACAGTGCATGGGGTAATTGAGGTTCTGAGACTGACGTTTGTAACAACCTTCACTCTGATCAGAARGCCATCAAATCTAATCTGTAGATGAGAGGTCCCATCCCACGTAAACTTTTTGTGAGCAGAGAAGCTGAGCCTTTTCTTTTGAATTGATAAAGAAGGCCATTCCATCCATAAGTTTCACAGCTGAGTTTTAATCACAGCTTCGTTTCAGAAGTGTGAGTGGAAACCAGGATAACCGCAGCAGACAAATGTAAAGACTACATGAATATCAATCATAGGAAGAGAATTTCATGGTAAATGAAGATCACCAGAAAGGGTGTTACAGACAAGGAGACATGTTTTCCTAAGTGTAGTTTTAGAAATTGCCCTAGTAATGAGCATATTCTTCTATAATATCAATAGTATCCCCAAAGAGTGTATTGTGCCACATTACCCAGTGGCACTTACTGATTTTGCTCTCTGGTTTGGTCTTGTATTTCCTCGTCTGGGATATTCCATAAAATAATATGTGTATGTGTGCAAGAACAGGTAAGTTTTGCACAAAGTAAGCAGTAGGTCTCTAATATCTTTGCTTCCACTTGTAAACCATTTTGGAGCATATATTTGTCAGAAACTGAGTAAACASAGAACAGCATGGTGGAAGGAGCAGAGCATGGCTCTAGTCCCACCACTGAACACATACGGATGCTAAACTGTTCTTTATCCTTTCCCAGCTGAGATAATGTGCTCAGCTCTGAGCAGTTCCAGTCCGGTTCAAGGTAAAGGCAGAGAGGGGGCTTCAGCTGGCTTGTTTGAAATTGCCGTGAATTGTAACAGTTGATAAAGTGCAGCAGTGTATCTAGGGCATATTTATGTATTGAATATAGATAAGGCATGCCATAAATGACCTCAGGATTGAAAGAAGAATTTACTGAAGCTAATCTGCATCCACCTCTTGCATTACTGCATTCAGTTCATACTCTTGAGTAGTTAGGTAGGTTAGGTGGTCGAGGTGGGAACCCCATGAGCCTGTGTGAACAAAATATCGCTATACACTCACTCATTTCCATTTTCCCTTCTGCCTTCTACTGAATCCTTCCACATGCTGTCATACCACTGCAGAGATCGTAAAACACATGCCCTCAGTTTGAAACTGTAAAAACACCACTCTAATGAGTTACTGTGTATATTATTGAATCCCTCTGAACTGAGAAAAAACTGCAAGAAAGTGCTAAGTATGTCCTTGTCCTAGAGGTGAATGGTATGAATCCAAGAGGAAAGCAATGCAGAGTGTTATGCAAACGTTAGTTTGCTTTAGTGTGGACTATCCTGAGTAATGTGTGAATTACTCCACACTGTTTGGCCTAGAGATGACTCCTAAATTGCCTATGGTGATTTTCTTTGACTTCTTTTTTTGATTCTTTTTTTCTTAGAATTCTGCAACTTCCACTGTAATAAAAACAGAACAGTAGTAAATTATCAAATCTCTAAAGTTTTGAAATACATATAAATTTTACTAAGATTTTTTTAAAATGCTTTTCTGACATGGAGAACATTTTCCGGTTCTTCTCAGTGAGAGATTATTATTTCTAAAAGTATTACTGCTTTCCTAGGTGATCAAATAGGAAATGAGCTCTTTTTGTGAACATTTTTTAAAAGTTCTACTGGAACTGGCATTTTACAGAACTGCCTTCTGACCTAAGAGTAGTAGGTTGYTTGTTCAAATAACCTAATGGTCTAAATATACATAGATTATTGTTCTTTTTAAACAGTAGTGATACTTAATCATATGGAAAATATAGTAAAATAATATCCACAGAAATTCATGATGTTGGGGAGCCATGAATCTAGTAAAATAAGTCTTTGATWTTTTTTGTGTCTTTCTTGTTTCAGGCTATCACTATAATGACCTTGTATCCCCGCAGTACTTGAACCTGATAGCTAATCTATCCGGCTGTACAGCTCATCGGCGAGTGAACAATTGCTCAGATATGTGCTTTCACCAGAAGTACAGGACACACGATGGAACTTGCAACAACCTACAGCATCCCATGTGGGGTGCTTCTCTGACAGCCTTTGAACGTCTGTTAAAATCAGTCTACGAAAATGGATTTAATCTGCCTCGTGGAATTGAGCCCAGGAGACTCTCCAATGGATATGCACTCCCAATGCCTCGACTGGTTTCAACTACTCTGATTGGAACTGAAACGATAACTCCTGATGATCAGTATACTCACATGTTGATGCAGTGGGGTCAGTTTCTTGACCACGACCTTGACCTCACGGTTGCTGCACTAAGCGAAGCCAGATTTTCTGATGGTCAGCACTGCAGTTCAGTTTGCACAAATGATCCTCCATGCTTTTCAATCATGATACCGCCAAATGATCCTAGAGTTAGAAATGGTGCACGCTGTATGTTTTTTGTACGCTCCAGCCCAGTTTGTGGAAGTGGCATGACGTCTCTTCTGATGAATTCTGTGTACCCCCGAGAACAAATCAACCAGCTAACTTCATATATTGATGCATCCAATGTGTATGGCAGTTCAGACCATGAAGCACTAGAAATCAGAGACCTGGCAAGTCAAAGGGGTCTTCTGAGACAGGGCATTGTGCAGAGATCTGGCAAGCCTCTTCTTCCATTTGCTACTGGTCCACCAACAGAGTGTATGAGAGATGAAAATGAGAGTCCAATTCCCTGCTTCTTAGCTGGTGATCAGCGTTCTAATGAACAGCTGGGTCTTACCAGTATCCACACGTTGTGGTTTAGAGAACACAACAGAATTGCCACAGAGCTACTGAAACTCAATCCACATTGGGATGGTGACACAATATATCATGAAACACGCAAAATTGTTGGTGCAGAAATGCAACACATAACATTTAGCCACTGGCTACCTAAGATCTTTGGAGAGGTAGGCATGAAGATGCTTGGCGAATATAAAGGTTATGATCCCAGTGTTAATTCTGGCATAACTAATGAGTTTGCAACTGCCGCTTTTAGGTTTGGTCACACACTCATTAATCCTTTTCTGTATCGGCTGGATGAAAATTTTGAACCTATTCCACAAGGCCCTCTACCTCTTCATAAGGCATTCTTCTCTCCATTTCGGATTGTAAATGAAGGAGGCATTGATCCACTTCTAAGGGGATTGTTTGGTGTTGCTGGTAAGATGCGTGTCCCATCACAATTACTCAATACAGAACTAACAGAAAGACTCTTCTCAATGGCACGTACTGTGGCTTTAGATCTGGCAGCTATGAATATTCAGAGAGGCAGAGATCATGGAATTCCTCCCTACCATGATTTTAGAGTTTACTGTAATCTTTCGTCAGCTCAGACTTTTGAAGATCTGAAAAATGAAATTAAGAATCCTGAAATCAGGGAGAAACTTAGCAGGTGAGCCTAAGGTGAAGAAAAACAATTATCTACCTGTGCATGTTAAATTAGTAATTAAATGTCTTATCTAGAAGAAAATATTTGTTAAGAAAAGCATAAAGTCATTTTTCAAGAAATTTCCATTTGTATCAGAAAATAGATGCAGAAAATTCCTGTAGGCAGTTAATTTCTCCACTTCTAGATCTCTATGAACAATGTTAACACAGACTATATTCATGAAAGTATTAATTTGAAATATCTTTTTATAAATACTATTAAATATGAATATTACTTTAGTATAAAGATGTATTTAATGCCAATCTCCTGCAAGCATTTGCAATTTCAGTTTTATCTGTTGCATACACTGAATAAAAGTAGCAGGAATCTAGCTGAACTTGGTTCACTACATTTTTTGTGTGTGCGACTTTCACCACAAATAATCTGTCCTTCTTTAAAAGTATCAATGTTTGAAAATAAGTCTTCAGCTAACTGCCATCTCTAGCTAATCTATACAAAATCAAACGCAGAGAAGAGGTTCAGCTAGGGTGAAAGAAAAAGTGTACAGAGGAACAGGAAAGAAAAGGTATTGAAAAGGAAACATGTAAGGAATCGAAAAAGAGATACTGGAAGAAAGGGAATCATGAGGTAAACTTGTAGACCTCCCGTGGTGCTGCTTAGATATATAATCTACATTGCCGGGTTTCTTGCATATACCCCAAAGGTTATACACAAAAGATGTAGTAATATCACTGTCATTTATACTGTGCGTCGTTCAAWTCTCTTGCACTTAGTTTTACCATATCCTCATTATTTTGTAAATATATATCATTTTAAACTAAATATTTGTGCTTTTTTCTTACAGGTTGTATGGTTCACCACTGAACATAGATCTATTTCCTGCTCTAATGGTAGAAGACTTAGTTCCAGGAAGCCGCCTGGGGCCAACTCTGATGTGTCTGTTAACCACACAGTTTAGGCGTATTAGGGATGGAGACAGGTAAACTGAAACACCATGAAAAACAGAAGTAATTTTAAATAGACGCTGCTTAATAACAGTTACAATGTCTTTGTCTCAAAAGCAAACCTAATTTTTCACTTTCATTCATGATTTTAATATAGCTTCATAGAATCATAGAATCAGTAAGGTTGGAAGGGACCTCTGGAGATCATCTAGTCCAACACTCCTGCTCAAGCAGGGTCACCTAGAGCATGGTAGACAGGGTTGCATCCAGGCAGACCTTGAATATCTCCACAGAAGGAGACTCCACAGCCGCTCTGGGCAACCTGKGCCATGGCTCTGTCACTCTCACAAGGAAGGTATTCCCCCTCACRGTCAGGTGGAACTTCCTGTGCTTCAATTTCTGCCCATTGCCTCTTGTCTTGTCACATGGGACAACTGAAAAGAGTTTGTCCCTGTCCCCTTGACACCCTCCCTTCAGGTACTTGTACACACTGATAAGATCCCCCCTCAGTCTTCTCTTCCCCAGGCTGAAGAGGCCCAGCTCTCGCAGCCGTTCCTCATGGGGCAGGTGCTCCAGCCCTCTGATCATCTTTGTAGCCCTATGCTGGACTCTCTCCAGTAGCTCCATGTCTCTAGAGTACTGGTTTAAAACTGTGTAGAAGGCTGTGATTAATTTATTTTTAAAATAGGTTACTTTTAATGGTGAATATATTGTGCTAAGCTCCGTAAGACACCAGTCAACACATGATGATTAAGCATGGGACTGAGGGCTAGAAATTCACATGTTTTCTTTTACTATTTATTCAAGTCAGTTAACCACCTGCTCTACTCTTTTGAAAAGTGGCTATTCCTCATTCACTTTCATTTGTATTTAATTTACAGTGGATAAAGCTTGAGGTGTGCAAGATTGGGTTATTGGCCAGCTGTCTCTGGTGGCAGTATATTGGTCTTTCTGAGGGAGCTGGATAAAAGCTTCAAGGAAGTCTGCAAATTGGGTACCTATGGGCATGCTTCATTTTGCAATCATAAGTCACTTTAGAGAACCTGGTGAAAATAAGGTTAAAAAAGGAACTTCTGAGCACTTGAATAGGTGTCCTGAGTATCAGTTATCTCTCATCCAATAGTTAGTTATCTAACCATCAGGTATCTCCTATCAAACTAGTATGAAAAAGCCAAATCTCTTCAGAGAAATGTTATCCAATGAGACTGAATAGAGCAATAAAGTCTTGTTAATTTGGTTGTTTGGAAGCTCCTGCAATGAGTATAGTCTTTGATTCATCTTCATAAAAAGAAGAAATGTATGTCCTCACAGTACTCGGCCGGTGTCAGGCTGTTCTGACGTGCTGGGTAATCTTGTCAGTCAGTGACTTTGTTTCCTCATCCTATTTTTTACCTAGCAAAATTCCTTTTCAGATACGTGTCAGAATTCCTTCTTCATATAAAAAAAAGACAGAAGGCTCCAACTATATTCACCTATGACTATAAAATTTTCCATTCCAAACAATGAAAAATATTTAACCTAGCAAAATAAAGTTTTGGTGGATTTTGTCACTTGATGATTTTTGAAATTATAGATTTGCTTGTAGCAAATAGATCAGCTCTTGTAGCATTTGAAGTGGTGGCATAGCATGCCAATCTGGAGCTTTTCAAAGTTTGCTTCAAGATGCTCTTTATTTTTTCAGCTCCTTAATATATCCAAGACATACATACCAAATCTACATGCTCATATAAAAAAAATGACCAAATTTTCTTGTCCAAGTAGGATTATTTCAACTCAGGCTGGATATTGCAGTTACGGAAAAAGCTGTCAAGGGTGTAGTTGGAGTACTGACATTTATTGTAGTTTAGTGGAAAGAACAGTCAGGTGAAGAGTGATGAAGCATTTCACCTAGTGGACGTTTCTCCACGACTAGCAAAAAGAAGCTAGAATGACTAGCTTCAATTTCTAAGTTACTTTTTTTACGTGTGAAGTTAGGAGAGATTAATCCCTTCCAAATAAAAGACCGCATATACATAGTCACCTGAAGGGGAAAGAAAAGGTATTTAAAGAATTGAGATTTAAAGAATCTCTTTGAGATCTATAGTTTACTTGGATTCTATGATATTCTTCCATTTTTTTCCTCCACTATAGAGACTAAATTATTTTACTGGTGAAAGATTTTATTGTGGTGGACTTTTCTACCATCTGTACTACTAAGCATGGGCTGGTAAAGCATTAATCTCTGTATATGACCCCAATACATATTTCTGCACAAATGGTCTGTGCACAAAAAGTGCATTAAAAGCAGAAAATGTGTGCAACCCATACATGCAAGTTATGAGTAACTTCTCATTCTCCATTTCCATAGTATCTGGAAAAAGAAAATGCTTATTGTTATTGTCACAGCACCCAGAACTCCTTTGATTAATTTCAGCACTCTTCATTCAGAAGTCTGAAAATCAACATTTCCCTCATTTAACATAACTAAAGAGTAGAAAGACTGATGCTGATTAGACCCATCCTAGTAAAAGAAAAATAGAGGATGAATTAGGCAATTAGATTTCATTCAGTTTATCTAATATTATTTACTTTACATAAGTTAAAACATTGCTATGTAAGATAGTATAAAAGCTTTTTTGTTTCCATAGTCAGTACTACAAATTAAGCTGTGAAACATAAAACTGTACAGTTCATCTGCTTTGAAGCAGAGGCAGTAAAAGGAGAAATATGAGTAGTAAGATGGTGACAACAAGTACCTACTTTTTTTTTTTTCTGAAACAGCGTTTAGGAGATATATGAAAACATTGAATATTTAGGAATGGGATTCTGCTGTCCAAAATATACAGATGTTTTGAAGCAACATGCCAGCAAATAGTAAAATATTATTAGACATAATGAAAGCAACTCTCACTTTGAAGAGCCTTTACAGTGGAGAGAGGATCAAAGCTGTCAACACCATGCAAAACAAATGTGCCTGTTCAGGGAAAATGAGTGATGTTTGAAGTGAGTCTTAACTTCCTGTGAAGATGGAAATACATAGTTAGAAGTTCCAAAATCTGTTTTTCTGGTCCCAGTGCTTGGGATTATGTTATCTACTGTCCAATGTATGCATGAAAATGATGCAATAAGTAGATAAGATAAAATTTGTTGACTGTTCTTCTAGGCTTAGTATAAAATTATTAGTTTTTTTAATTAAGTTTAAAGAGCATCCTACTTACTTTTGGTTGAAATAGACCAAAACCTACTAGTTTTGCAATATAACTTTACATTTTTGTGAGATATAAACAATATTGTAATAAACAATTCCTCTAAATTAGAATAGCATAACATGTTTTCAGATCCTGATAGTCACTTAAAATGTTTTATTATACAAGGACTGGCTTGTTTTTTGAAGCAATGTATTATTTACATTTTCTTCTGGTAACAGGCTTTTTGCCCTTTACATATGTAAAGTAAAAATAATACCACATTTCCTACTTGAATTGAAATTTACTGAGCATATATTAATGTCTATTGATTAATGTAGTTAGTGTAGATCTAAACAAAAAACATCTATAGTAAACCATCTCAGAAAACAATCTCAATTATCTGAATAATAAAATAGATGTAGACTAGCTATTCTCCTAATCTCCTCAGCAATTCTATCAGGAAACTAGGAAGGTTTTCTGGAAAAAGATATGTATGGTAATTTAAGGCTTTACYTTAAAGCACTTTAAGGATGCAATTCAATTTCCTAAACTCAGCGGTTTCATGCCGAGTTTTAGATGTCTAGTTTTACATGTCCCAAGGTACCCAAGACATCCAAGTAGGGCCAGAAGAGATGTCAAAGCATCTGTGGAAGACCCAGGCCCTTTTAGAGTGGCAGCTGCAGGCAGTGGGGGTACATATATATGTATATATATATATATATATTTATTTATTTATTTATGATATATATATATCACTAGCTAATCTGTCTAAGAGCTTGTCTTTTCTGTGAGATTACAGGTTATGGTATGAGAACCCGGGTGTGTTCACTCCAGCTCAGCTCACTCAGATCAAGCAGACTTCTCTTGCTAGAGTTTTGTGCGACAATGGTGACAACATAACCAGGGTACAACGTGATGTCTTTAAAGTGGCTGAATTCCCGCATGGATATAGTAGCTGTGAAGATATTCCTAAACTGGACCTCAGGATGTGGCAAGATTGCTGTGAAGGTCTGTATACAGATAGATTTGGATATATTTATGTATGCTTTATTTTTCTATATTTATCTTACTTTGATAAGATATTTAACCATTTTTCAGTTTCTATTAAGATATTTTGCATGGTTACAAATTCAAATCTGGAGCATGGAACATTACTTTTTAACTTTCCAATAGAAGAAAAAGGATGAGGGCAATTCTCATTTACTAAGTGTCTTCTTTGAGGAGTTGTCTGTTCATCTACCATTGTACCAAAGGTTGGATTCTGTATCATTGCTGATAAGCTGTGATGTTGAACCATGTCARCTTTTGAAATAACCAGTTTATCTTCATTCATTGCATTGCAAAGCTGTAACAGAGAGGTAAAAAAATGTCCCTTATTTTATTAATAAGTTCCATAATCATTGTTTAATTATTGATCATGCCATATTTTATATTAAATAGACATATTCTAAACATAGTATAGATCTGAGCACTGAGAAGGTATAAATAACTGCTTTCTTATTGTCTTCCTTCTGTGGATAAATATTCATATTCTTTGTCATCACCTTTAAAAGTTAGGACAGTGGGATTTCTTTTCTTCAGAACAGATTTTTTTCTCAAGAAAAAGAGTTTAGATAGCACTCAAGAAGCAAAAGATGTTGATGATGCTTTGCAGCTAAGATCTTGGCCTCTAACTCACTTCCTATGCACACATTGTGTATGGCCTCTATTTAGCCATCAACATATCAGACTTCACTTCATCTTTAACATAGTTAGAAGATCTCTCCTTAAGAGAAACTTGTGAGTCATTAAAGATTGGATGAATTCCATGATTTGGAGTAATATCAACAACATACTTCACGGGACAAATGACATCTTCCTATTGAGTTTTTCTTGGCATTAGTTTTATTGTCTTGATGAAGCATGGGCATGATCTTCATAACTGAAAAAGTATATTCAGGAGGTTCAGAAACTTGTCTGTAGAACTTTGATGATCTAGACATTAGAGTCAGGCAAACTGTTGACTGTAAATAACTTGCCCGTATCAGAGAGGGTAATGATCAACTGAAGTTAACCATTATTAAAATCTTAGAATTTACTTAATAAGAACCTATCACTCAATACTTAGCTTGTGAAAGTGTTGGTAGAAGATATCATGGAATCAGTAAGGTTGGAAGGGACCTCTGGAGATCATCTAGTCCAACCTCCCCGCTCCAGCAGGGTCACCTAGAGCATGGTAGACAGGGTTGCATCCAGGCGGGCCTTGAAGATCTGCAGAGAAGGAGACTCCACAGCTGCTCTGGGCAACCTCTGCCAATGCTCTGTCACTCTCACAGGGAAGAAATTCTCCCTCACGGTCAGGCCGAACTTCCTGTGCTTCAATTTCTGCCCATTGCCTCTTGTCCTGTCACACGGGACAACTGAAAAGAGTTTGTCCCCATCCCCTTGACACCCTCCCTTCAGGTACTTGTACACACTGATAAGATCCCCCCTCAGTCTTCTCTTCCCCAGGCTGAAGAGGCYCAGCTCTCRCAGCMGTTCCTCATGGGGCAGATGCTCCAGCCCTCTGATCATTTTCGTAGCCGTACGCTGGACTCTGTGCAGTAGCTCCATGTCTCTCTTGTAGTTGGGAGCCCAGAACTGGACACAGCACTCGAGGCCTCCCCAGGGCTGAGGAGAGGGGCAGGATCACCTCCCTCGACCTGCTGGCAACACTCTTCCTCATGCACCCCAGGAGACCCATTGGCCTTCCTGGCCACAAGGGCACACTGCTGGCTCATGGTCGATCTGTCATCCTCCAGCACTCCCAGGTCCTTCTCTGCAGAGCTGCTCTGCAGCAGGTCTGSCCCCAGCTTGTCCTGGTGGCCGGGGTTATTTTTCCCTAGGTGCAGGACCCTGCACTTGCCCTTGTTGAACCTCAGGAGGTTCCTCTCTGCCCAGCTCTCCAGCCTGTCCAGGTCTCTCTGAATGGCARCACAGCCCTCWGRTGTRTCAGCCACTCCTCCCRGCTTGGTATCATCAGCAAACTTGCTGAGGAGGCACTSYRTCCCCTCAKCCAGGTCATTGATGAAGAAGTTGAACAGGGTGGGACCCAGTGCTGAGCCCTGGAGGATGCCACTGGCTCTTCACCTCTTCTACTGTTGGTCCTCTTGGGTTTACAGCTGCTGAATAGTTCTTTGGTGATATATCTCAGCTTTTAAGGCAGTAAGTAGACTGTAAACTGATGGAAGATGTCCCTTCAACATACTGTAGATAGAGTTAATAATGAAGAGTTTTTCTAACTAGTATGGTTTTACAGTGATAACAAACTCAGGTATCCTTAGAAATGAAAGAGCAGGTAGAGATTTACTATTCAAACATGTTGGATYGTTTAGCTTTAAAGCTGATGACAGAGTCTATGCATTAGAGAATATACCTATGTTAAAACTCTTGGGAGTCCATGCTTTTCAGCCTAGTAGGAAATAATTCATATTTATGCTGCTTGAGAAGTCATACAAACAACATTATTAACTCTAAAAGGGCAAAGTTTCTTCCACTCCATTTTTGAAGAATGTCTTTTGATTCTCAAATGTATCTACCTGCCTTATGTTTTTTTTTATATGTATAGAAATCTGATCTAAAAGCTGCCCATTTGTCATACATTGATTAATATTTTAAATATTAAAATGTATTTGCATTTCATGATAGAGCCATCATTTTATAAATCTAGAATTCTTCCTTTGAAACTTCTGTCATCTCTCTTCCACAGAGGAAACATTTATCTTACAAATCTTATACACATGGTATTTTGATTAATGGAGATGCTATGCATTAAGTGGTGGTAAATATATGATTCACTAAGTGCTCACCCACTTGGATTCCAGAGTTATTAAAGCAAAATCTCTAAGGACCTCTTTCCTTAGGCAGGCAGAATTAATGAGAGCTCTGTTTCAGTCTGTCAAATGATATATCTTCCACAGGACATGTTAAAGGAAAAGAAGTTATCCTTTTAGAATTGAACTCTTAGTTCACAATAGAAACCTCTTGTCACAATATATTATGTATTTTTGTTGTCTTGCTGGAGTTTGCATCTGTTGTTCGTTTTGTTGAAACAAAAAAAAATCCCACTGAGTTGTCACAGCTATTTTTCGTGTTATGACAGCAAGATCCAAATGATGTTTGCAGAACGCCTTTTTTTATGCTAATYCTGGTAACTATTTCTAGTAACTAAACCAAAGTGAGGGCACTGATCTTCATGGTCGTCAGGCTCAAAATTCCTGATCTAGAAGAATCTTCTCTACTAAGTTCAAGTTTGTCAATAAAATTACTGCTTTTTATTCAAGGGAAGAATACATTCAAATTTTTATGAACAACAATGCTATGGTTATATATAAAATAAAAGCTACCGTAATTGATAAGACTAAAATTCATTTAGCCTAGTATCCTGTACTGCAGTGGATCAGCAGTAGAAAAGCATGCTGCTTAAATAATACAGAATAATCATTTCTCAAAAAAATTTATCAGTAGTAATTTATCCCCCATGCAAAATTCAGGCTCATTTTCTTGCTGCATTTGCAAACTATTTTCAGTCTTGACACATTTAAAACTTTTGTGCCAAGTTGTATCTAAAATAGTAAAAGGATTAAAAGGTTGTTTCTACCAATTAAAGGTAACATGTTTGAGTTCTGTATTGTCTTGCCAGTAAATGACTCCTTGAGTAATAAATCATTGGATGACAAACTTCTGCCTTGGAAGATTTGGTTCAAAACGGTCGTTATCTTTGTAAGGATACTAGGAGAAATGAATACTTAGTTTTTAATGAAATCTTGTACAATTTTCCCTAGATATCATTTCATTTAGGTCTTGCCATAATATTTACCATCTTTTTAAGTTATTCAGATTAAAAAAAAAAATCTTTACCATTTTTTTCCTCTCCAGATCAATTRTAACAGCTTACAACACTCTCTATATGGTTAAAGTATTATCATTTTATTTACACAAGACAAAATCTTTCAGAATATCTTCAAAATAACTCTAACATATGTTAGAAACATTAAGAGAAAATCAATTATCACCCTCCAAGTGTTCTACTATAAACAAATTAATCATTTTCTACCAGTTCAGGATAAGTTTACTTTGCCACAGCTCATGCAACTTGGCAGAGAGTTTCCCAAACACATTAGTTAAATCTCTTTGTAAAAATTGTAAAGCTGTTCTGTGAAATTGTGGTGATTCTCTAAATGTTATGTTATCACTGAGCCTCCTAGAGCAGATGTTATCCTTGGAAGGTCTTTAGAGTATTGAGCCCTTCAGCAGTCTAGCGTGTATTTTCATTCAAGAATGTTCCTACTAGAAGGTAGTCCTGAATGCAGTACAGTTAGATAACTGACTGCCAGGCAAAAGAAGTAAATATCTAAGGTGCTTTAAGAAATTACCTATCTGTATTCCCTTCTTYTCAACTCTTTTGAAGTCTGTGCAGAGATTAATGAAGTAATTGAAATACGAGTGCCTTGAACTTCTTTCCTGTGTGGATGAATGGGAGTGATGGTATCTATGGGAATCTAAGTTTAGGCAACTCAGTATAAAATATAGTTTCTTTCTCTGGCACTGGAGACATATGGGGAGGTGGAGCACATACAGAGTATACCTTAAAGAACATTGGTTACTTTAAGGTAAATAAACTATGCTTGTTTATTTGTTCTTTTCATGTATTTTTATATTTAGAAAAGAAATATTTAAAACATATTCCTTCTCCACAATTAAAGTATTTCTCATGATTGTATGATTAAAATTCTCCTAGACTGCACTAAGTTAAAATTTAGAAGGGAAGTATTGATATTATATCATCATACTTTATGTATGCTTAATAAGTGACCCATGTGTTCAGCTATTTTAGCGTCATTAAGGTATTAYATCTGTTTTTATTATCCTTCCTGTTTTGTTCAAGTCAAAATACTTTTCCACATGAAAAACAGAATATCTTGTTAGTTACAAAAAGCTACTTCTTAGATTTCTTGAGTAAAGCCAATATTTTCTTTTTAAAAAGCAAAGCATTATTCTCTYTTATAATAACAATACCAAATTACCTTTAGATTTTAGTTAACAAATCATGTAACGTAATTACTCGTTTTTGGTGACTGAGGTACACAGGATTTTCTTCTGGCTTTCTTGACTTTCTACCCTTCTTCTTTTGTCACTGACAGTGAGGAATTACTGCAGAATGTATCATTTGAGCAAAGAGCATCCAAGCTTCAAATTTTCCAAACAAGCAACTTCTGATGCTTTTTTCAGGCTCTCTAGTGCAAAAGAATTTTATTTTTTTAAGTACTCACTGTAGGCTGCCATGACTACCGTTACTAGCTTTGTATCCCAGCTCTGCATGCAAAACACAGAAATTATAAAGCTTTCTTCCTTCAAAGGTAAGCATATTAATTTGGACAAGACCAAGATATGAGTTATATAAAAAGAGTCTAGAAAGTAGATGTGAATAGGTTGACTCAAATGGAGCCACGATTTTACTCCAATTATCTAAATTTGAAATGTTTTTCATCATATCTTTAAAAGTTTCACAGCTTTTTTTATAAATCAAAACCAAAAATATCTTTAATCTGTTCTTTCATGTCAAACAATGACCCAGGAGGAAGTGATTCAGATGAGATGCCAGTCATCCTCATAAGCATAAACTGATTTAGGAAGAAGGTTTGGCTTAACTGTTTGTCGGTTAGGAAATAATATATATCTGCTGTACCAGGTGTTGTTCTTACACAAATTATGATTAAACGTGCTTAAATCCCACTGAATTACAGCAGAAGAGTTAAGATACATACTTAATCTGAGTGCATTTATGCATGGTCGTCCAGTAGGATAGACTTATATTTATGAATATCTGTATTTTAAGACAAAATCAACAATTGTCATATACTTCTATACATTACTTCTGTTATTGACCACATTATTCTCTTTTATTTGAGCACTGCTTTCAGAAAGGCATCCACCATTTCTTTTAATTATTCCAATTGTGCTTTATTCTAAATTATAATTTGTCWGGGTTTTAGTATTATATTTTGGTTTGCTCTTCTCATACCTTTATTGAAAATAGTAAATAACACTGAGCTAAGTATTGAACACTGTGGAACACCTTACACATAATTTTAAAATGTTAACAGCAATCTCAGTATAAGACTGCAAGAACTTTTGTGATGATCAAAGTTGTTTACTAAGGACTCTTCAAAGTATCAGAGTTACATCTTTTACCTCCTGTCATGTCACATACCTCATATACATCATACACGAATGCTCAATACCTCTAAGTGCCAAGATTTCCTATTCCCTATTTACTTTGTAGGTGCGTTTTCAGAACCTTTTGGAAAAGAGAGGACTTTCTGAAGATGTGAACATGGTTACAATATAAAAAATGAATTATCCTGACATCTGCAGTGTAGCAATACCTAGCTTCAGGAAGAAAACGTTGTTTATAGAGAGAAAGAAATATTAGGTTACTCTTAAACATTCATCTTTTGTGCAGAAAGTGAATTGGACTGGATATAGCTAATTTGGAGAAAGTCTAAGTAGATTGAAAAAAAAGCAGAAACTTATGCTGATTTTAGTAATTTTTCAGTTCTACTAAGGTAGTCAGGTAGTCTCTATTTTAAAGAAGAAAAATTCTTTTTGTTTTAGGCTTGCACCTCTCAGCAGTGACAATCCTCTTCCTAATATCAGGAACTGAAACCAAGAACAAGAATTGTACATCTGGCTAGCTGACACTCTTGTGTCTCTAAAACTAGAGAAACGTCAGGTCTGTGTACTTGAAGCTGCCGCCGAACGTATGTTTCTCATATATACCTGCCTAAGGTGATAAACCTAGACTAGGATTCCAAGGATTTCAATGCTTTGATTCCCCAAACGGTCTAGGAATAAATACATATTTWWWAAAAAAAGGCCAATCATGTTATTGCATCAAAGAAAATCTGCAGTATGCTGGATAGCCTTCGYAGGTATTAAATGAAGGAGATAAGCAGCAGCAAAGGCAGCAGAATGCAGCAATTGCTTCCAACAGAAATTATAATTTCTATGTAATTTAGCAAAATTTTAAACAACAGATTACTTTAAGAATAAATTCCTCTGGCAAAAACTGCTTTCTCCTGTGACCCTTTAGAATGTGATCCCTCTTCTCCTCATGTTGAATATGGAGGTATGGAAGGGTAATCAGAAATGCCTCCGTGCCAAGCATCATATCGACCCAGCAGTCTATATGCTATAGTCTATATTTATAGTCTATGTTTAAGACATAGTAGACTATATATAAATACAGTCTATATGTAAGTCTGCRTGAAAGAGCTTAGCTTTTAAACAGCCAGCAAGACGCTCGTGTGAGAAACAGCAGAACATGCAAGAAGAATGAACAGTGTGTTGGCAGTAAATATAATGTTAGTTCTTTGGTGGTGCCGTTGTTATTGGAGGAAGGTAATAAATTTGCCTGAGATGAGGACAAGCTGTGAGGAAAGAAAAGGGAAGGAGAACTGTGTGGATAAATTGTACCCAACAGTGATCTGTAGGTACTTTTTATTCCCAGAATTCCCAGAAGTAATTAATCACTATGTATTTTTTTTTCCTTCAGTAATACTTTGATTGGTTTTAAGCTGTGGACAAACTAAATGTTTTCCTAACAGCAAAATGATAATAGTCTTGTTTAAATAAATGGCCAATATAAATAAAAATAGTCTAAGGTATTTTCATATAATCACAGAGCAATCAATGGTACTATTTCAGTTTCGGTTATATGAGACAAGAACCTTTACATTTGTTTCTCAAGTCCCTCAGCTGTTTCCTTGACTTYAAAGCTGTGCAATAAATTTTGTTAATACTTTAGGTATTAGATCTAAATACTGCCAAATTCCAAAATAATGCTTTCTAAAATGTTCTTATCTTTCAGAATGATTTTATTCTGTTGCAAGTTTACAAAAACATTAGGGAAAATGACTTCTTCCTCTAATTAGTTGCTTTTGTGACTCATTTTGCTAATGCCAGACTTAACTGGGCTTTGTCCATGGGATTCTGTATTTAGCTTTGCCTTCCATTTTCTTAGCAATTTCTCTGCTTCTAATGGTTGAACATATTCGCAATTTCTGTTGCAGCCTGGTCCATTATAATTTTTCTTTTTAAAGATTCTGTGAGCAGAAATGAGAGAATTGTGTTTTCCAGTTTTTTTCTCTCCAAAGTGCTTTTTCCAGTTTTGTTTTGTTTTTCTTTGCTTTCTTAAATTGGACTCCTTCCAAATACTAATGATTTTTGGAAAGCTGAATAAAGTGAACTGAAGGAAAGACTTACTTCATCCTTTGAAGGTATCCTCCTGGGACTCTTAGGAGAGGAGTTTTGTCATAATTATTCTCAGGTTTGAGATATCTGCTCAACATGGGAAAGTGTCTCAGGATYGAAGTGACTGGTGATCGCTTTGAAATCCCTAAACTTTGGAAATGGAGCTGTCAGCCAGTAACTGTCTGCAAAGATTCTCCAGGATTTAGTTAAAGATTCTCCTCCAAATGCCAAGTATAACAAATAATAATACCTGGAATGGATAAGGAAGCAACATGCTAGGAGTTTTTTGTTTGTTTGTTTGTTTTTAATAATATTGTGTTCCTCCATATATAACACTTAATTTCCAAAGCAGACAATAATTAAAAGCCAGAGAAGTAAGAGCGTGGAAATTTTAAAAGTGAAAAGAGCAGTTAAAATATCACTCATCTACATGGGAAAATAGTCTTTATTCCTTTGTTTTGCCTTGAAGATCTGGTCTGTGAGTAATCAGATTCGCTGCATGCAACTGGCTTAAATTCTGAGATGTATTCAGCCACARTCAAACCGATTCCAGACAGGATCAGATTGAATGTATGAACTGCCTTTGCCAATACAGAAGATGTGTGTAAAATCATATTAATATTATAACTGCTGATTAACAGTTTAGTTTGTAAAGTGTAATTCTTGTCTAATTTCAGACTGTAGAACTAGAGGACAGTTTAATGCATTTTCATATCACTTTCGGGGAAGGCGTTCTCTTGATTACAGCTTTCAGGAGGACAAGCCCTTAAAGAAAATGAAAATGTCTAAAACAGTAAGGTGAGACTTTTTCCTCTTTTTTAAAAAAGTATGAAAAGTATTTCTTTTCAAATTAGTATGAAGCTGAATGACTTCTTTGTAAATGCAAACTACTTTTTTTCCACTCTCTGTCTTTTCAAGTTTATGATTGAGATATTTCCTTTTGACATTTCCTCATTTCCACTAATAGTAAAAATCACATTTTTTCAAGCTCAAATTTTTGTAAGACCTTTTTTTGTGTATAGTACAGTATAGTACTTCAGTTCGTCTTGTGTTTTTCAGGAGAAAAGTCTATAATGAAGCTTAATTGTGGGGATTAAGAATCCCAGTCCTGCTGTGCCTGCAGTGTCCAAGTTATGTTCAGAAATTATTTCCTTTTCTCATCAGAGCTGCCAGGCCCTCATGTAGAAATAAGAGGGAGCCAAATGTTGATTACAGCAGTGTGGTATTTATGCTATTAATAATGATACAGATTGCTTCTAGTACCAAAATAGTCCAAGCAGGAACGGTGGACAGGAGTGCTACAGAGACTGTTTATAAATCCTTAATCCTCAAAATACTCTAGCAGAGAGGTAAATCACAATGTCAGTCACAAAAAACCAACTGCGTGAAATCGCTAYCATTTCTAGGGAGTCAAAACTTATCTATGAATTAGTGGAATAAAGGGATTCTGCTCAGACTAAACAGTTTTTGTGATGCTTGGGAAAAAATTGAACTGAAGATCCTTCATAATGATCAAATTTGACCCCTTTTGAATTATCCTCTCTCCATGTATCACCATTCTTTTAGCAAATAAAATTATTATTACTTCTTTTGCAACTGRTGTGTTAGGAAGAACACTTATTTATATTCAACCAGAGTCTACCCACTCAAGGCAAGGGAAGCAGCTATCTAGATAAACAGGTATATCAGTGAATTTATTTCAGCAAATTTAAATACTATTAAATGTTGTAACACCAAAGATAAGCCAAAATTATATTTCACTTCATTGAGAGCTGAAAACTGTCTTTAATTAATAGAGCCTTTAGATATTTAGGATAAGATGTGTATCTTCTAATTTTAAACATGAAAAGGCAATGGCTAGGTCTAAACTCTCATTTAKATAGCAGAAAAGAAAGGTTCCTTTCAAGGAACCCTCATTTAAGGACGTTTCATTCATCATTGCAAATGAACTGTATTATTTACATAATAACTAAAGTTATTGCAACATCATTCATCAAACATTCARTTTTCATGTTCAGTTTTGTATTTAAGTTGCATTCTTGGTTAGAAGAGTTCTGTTTCCTTTTTCTTTTTTTTTCAATTACTAGAGCAGGTGGAGAAGATTAAACTATTTGTTACACAGTAACAGCTGGTTTACTTGAATTTTGGCATAWTGTGTGGCTTAGAATTCATTTTCTGTAATTTAGATGAGCAAGTATATGAAACTAAGAAGTTTGAACACCTGCCCATTAGTGCTGTTTCAATTTATGCAGAAAGATTATAAACCATAAGTTCTATTTTGAGAGCAAGTACTTCTATGCCAGTTTATTCTTTGGGTGTCGCTTAGCCCTGGAGAAGACATATTAATAAGTAGGAATGCTTGGTGATACGAATTTATAGATTTAAAGATTTTAATCATAAACAATAATTAGCGTTACCCTTGTTTTTGAATGCATGCTTTTTTTAAGTCTTACCAAATAAAATGATCTCTTATGAGCATTCCTTTGGTAGGCTTATAGTTTTTCCTGCCTACAGATTGAACTGCTTAACACAATTTAGTTTTGTAGATCTCTCTCAGAGATCAACTGGGCAGTACAATAGACAAAAACATCTAGGTCATTGTATGTACTGCAATCTGTATTGATTTCAAACATGAATTGGACACAGGTTTCTGTCCATATGTAGAAGTATTTTTTTCTYATGTATTTATGAAAAAATCATTTTCTTTTTTAAATAAGGTTTTCTTTAAATATATATTTTGCTAATGAACATTTAGAGGAAGAAACTATTAAGCTGAATGGGAAATATGTTAACAAGCAGTGCTTTTTACTTTTGTCTGTTTTTGTGTTTAAAAGTTCAAGAGATTCATTGGTTCTTTTCACACTGACTTTAGGRTGTTGCTTTAGAATATCTCTGCTCATAATTCTGTGTTTTCCCCCTGCTTAAATATGTTTATTATTATTCTCACTGGAAGAAACTTTCTGTCACTGGTGACATAGCAGTAATCCATAACTTACCTGGCCTGAGCCTGTGACCAGCACTGGTGGGTCTGGTGTCCTGTCGTGATTCATAACTTTGTTTGTTGCTCTCCTTTTACGTTCTTCATAAGTGTTCTAAAATAGGTAAATAGACAAAAATGTGTTAGATGAATAATCTGATTTGGTGTTAATTTYTTGTAGTTCTGTGAAACGGAGTAAGTATTTTCTTAATGCCACATCAGCCTCTGATGAAAACAGAAGCATGCCCATAGTGAATGACTTCAAAGAATTTGTTTTGGAAATGCAAAAAACTATTTCAAGCCTCAGAAACCAGGTAAGRTGCTATAATGGATAGTTTCTAATTGTAGATTTAATTTATAATGTTTTCATAATATCACTATGCTGATAGTATTTAGACATTCATTGCAGCCAAAAAACACCATTTCAAACAAAATGGTACACAAAGCAGTGTGTTATCATTCTTCGTTTCTCTATGCTTTTCAAATCATACCTAAATGATCTACAATTTTGAGATCTACTGTACTTGGTTTTRTCTTTTTTGAATGCAGAAAATGTTTTAAAATGTGTTCATCTAATTAGTGTTCCCAAGAGGCACACAACCAGCAAACTAAACTARTGATATAAACCTTTTTCATGATGAGGGAGAGAATACAGATAATCTTTTATTTTATCTGCTTTTCATTTATACATGTTGGTAAGTTTAGATTTGTCCTTCCATTCACATCAKATACAGTTTGTTTATCTTTGTTTGCTCTAGATATGTGTTCCAATGGTAGGAAAAAAACACCTGTTAGTTTTCTTTTGCAAATACTGTTTCTCTATGTATTAACTATTTCCAGTCCTGTAGTCTTTTGAAAACTTAAGTAGTYAGAAGGAAAAACCAAGAGCAGTGTTTATCATGGACTGCATAGCACAGCAAAAAAGACAGAATGGCTTACACAAATAAAAACTTTACTTTGCTTCAGTAATTAACTTTTTCTTAATATTTTCAGATAAAAAAACTTGAATCACGCCTCAGTAAAACTGATTGCACTGATGAAAAGGGTAAATCGTATTCCAGCAATGAAACCTGGAAGAGGGACCCTTGCACTGTGTGTGAATGCAAAGTAAGTATGGTGAAATCTGTTTGTGAGATATAGAATATGCTCAGTTCTGCTTCTAAAACAGTTTTCAGTTTTGTGCTGCAAATTTCTGGGTARTAGTTTCTAATTTCTTTTTACACGTCTTCACTTGTTTGCTACAAAAAACTGATACTCTTCAGATGTCCCAGTGTTGAAGAATCCAGCCTTAACATACCTTTATCTTTCCAGAGACCTTTTTTTGAAAAGGTCTATTAAAAAGCACTAAAATCAGTAAAAGCTCATCTAGGGTGGTGCAAAGATTTCCTTTTTTTTTYCTTTTATCATGGTGAAATTTTTTWAAAAATGTAGTTATAGGGAAGAAAAGTCTTTGTATTTGGGATCTTGGAGTTTCATGGCTRAATGTTAGATTAAATGATATGTTGCTTCGTTAGAGAAGGTGTCATATAAAGACAATTCTAAATATCATTTTTTACTAAAATAAATTGTGTAAATTTTATCTTAGTAGCAAAGATCTTAGAGAGAATGAGAATATATTCTTCAATAACATGAAAAACATGTCTTGTTTTGAAACTATAGCTATATTTATATTTTTGTTTCTTTCTGACATAGGTTGGTCAGATTACCTGTTTTGTAGAATCATGCCCACCAGCTGATTGCGAAGCACCTGTGAAGGTTAAAGGAGATTGCTGTCCAGTCTGCTTAAAACAAACTAATAGTAAAAAGAAGAAACCATAATTCTTCTTTTTAACAGTTTAGGGTGCATCCTCATCAAATCATATCAATGCCTGCTGCTGGCAAAAACAGGTAACTACAGGCTTAAAATAACAGCAAGAAACCAAAAATCAAGATTTACATGACAACGTTCTAATGGTGCTGTAATAGTGTAAGATAATGTATTGTTTTATTTTCTGCCCATAAAGATAATCACAATGCAAAAATATCGAAAGGGAAATAAGCAAACAGGTCAAAGATAATTTTGTGTTAAACTTCTCAGGTTAGACAACTCAAACTGGTGCTACTTTAAAAGAACACTGTCAGGTAGTTTTAGGTATCCAAAATGACTTGGCTTAAGACTGACTTACTCTAAAAAGAGCACTTCCCAGCTATAAAACATTAGGGACAGTAAAAGTTTACTCTCCATCTTCAATTTCAATCTGACTTGATGTTTAGCTCTTTGTTATTATTCAGTGAATGCAGGGAATAGAAAAAGAAAAGATCACTGTGCCCAAAGCAATGCCATATAGGGCTAGTTTCTGCAAATCCCTGGTGCATGGACCTCCTCTTGAATCTCACTGTCAGTTCTGCATATGGACAGGGAAGGAAATAGAGAAAACTACATGGCAGTTTCTACATACTTTCAACATAYTAATTCAAAAAGGAAAATTAATCATCATCGTCAAAAAAAACCCTCTAGAATTAGCTGGGGAATATAAACAAACATAATTGGAAGGTTAAAAAAAAAAAAAGCCCCCAAAACCCAGCAGTTGAATGTATATTACAGATGTATTTGACAGTGTTCCTCACTTTCGGGAAAACACATGAAAGAGTAGCGTTTGATCTTAAAATGAACAAAATCTTTTTTGTCAAAACGTATGTAATTGCTTGGTAAGTTTTTTTTGTTTCATTTATTTTAAATCATTGTAACATGACCATCCAGTCCCATTTGTAAGCATGCTTCTCTTAATCTCAGATCAGCTCACATATATGTTTGGCCCTGTTTTGAAAATGTGAAAACATGTCACATGCCATTTTGTATACAAAGATACCTGCTGATCCATTGTACATATTGTCAATAGACATATGTTCCTGATTATATTGTGGCACTGTTTGTGGGGGAAAAAAAAACAAAATGAAGCATCATAATTAATCATGGATTGACTACTTTTTCTGGCAAGGTATTTTTTTTTAAAGTTTTTTTCCAGTTTCATCTAATGCATATATATTTTTACCTCAATATGTTTATCATTCATGTTAGAAATGGTCTGCCAATGGACTTTATTTCCCATTTAATAAATGTTTAACATTATAGAGTATATGTTTATGCWAGCATTTCAAAGTTTTATACTTTTTGGAATACAAACTTCATATTTTTGACCAGGAATTATATATTATATTCAGTGAAGGACAACTATCATACCTCATTTTACAGGKTTTTTTGTGTTTATTCATAATTGATTTTCTCCCTAAATACTTAATATTGTAGAATTTATAGCTCAGACCTTAAGTTCCAAATCAGRTTTAACTAGAAACAGAGCTCTTTCGTTATTCGGTCCACTGACTTCTGAATTTGTTGTTAGAATTTATGAAGCAGAACTTTAGGTATTGAAGAAATCTGCACAAAATTAAACATATATGTCTTAAACATTTCAAATTATATAAACAACCTGAATACATAATTCTTGCATGGTAAATCAAATACCTGTCTAATAGCTAACCTATCACAACAATATGAGTTCGACTATAATATTTTTGGCACATGATTTCTATGATTACTAATATTAATAATTTCTAATTTGATAAACTGATACCATGGCACACATTCGAACTTTGATGTATCATCTTTAAAGCTTACTACAGAAACTTGTTTCACAGTACAGTAAGAGCAATATCTATATGTGAGTGGTGTTTTAAAGATGTGTGGTAGAGGTTCATGTGAAACTGCAATTTATATTTTTAAAAATATTTTAATTGATTTTATATACAATGTCTTGATTTATGTAATTTTCTATTTTAATACTTTAAGAAACTGTGTGTGGCGAGCATGTATGAGTATCATATRGTTTCTAGAGGTCATCATTCCCGTATTTCTTTGATACTCTGGTGTTTTGTTGACTTTTGTTGAAAGTCCAAGCCACGTGTCTCGTACTGTAAGTCTAACTCAGATGCAGCTCTCACTGACCTACGCAGGAATTCCTCAAAGAGGAAGGAATGCGGAGCTAAACCAAATATAATTTAACTGTCTAAACAGTTATATAAATCAGTAATACATCCAGTTGGTTACCACTTACATTCTTTTATTCCAATTTTATATTAAATAAACTTGCTCAAGATTTCAGCATATAAGAGAAGAGAGTTTCCATTTATACATTACAAAATGGTACCATATACCTGATTGTTCCTTTTCTCCAGCTTCCAGAATAAAGTGGGTTTTTTTTTTTTTTTTCATTGTTCAGTGTTTATTCATATGGTATATAAAAAGGGCTAAAGAGTCTAGATATGCTTAAACAATTTTAGTATTAGAGTTATCTTCCATTATGCATCTGATTACAAACCATTCAGGAAAAACAGGTCTTTATCCACAGTTTAAAATATACTCAGTCATGGATTGTACTAATTCAGTTATCTTGCAGTGTCTGCAGAATCAGCATTGATTTTTAACRTTTCTGAAACAATGGCCAATGGCTAGATTACCATTTCCTCAGTATCCACTGTGAGAATATTGCTGTAATATGTTGCAAATTTTACGTATTTATTTTCTTTTTCTAATGTTACCTAAAGCAAAGTCTTTGTTTTTATTTTAATCAGTAAATTTACCAAAGAACTGTTTGCACTGTATAATGAATGCTTTTCAGTTAAAATAAAATGGGCCACATTTCCAAGTAAGCTTGATTTCTTTTTGCTACATATATTGTTTAGTTTAATACCTGAAGATTCTTGTATGTAGATTTTTATTAAAGAACCATATTACTTATCTTATGCAGGATAATCAAGATTGAGACTCCATCTCTGAAAACTAAATAATCAACTGATGAAATAAGTAGATCTCAGCTCTTTAACATTATTACATGTGAAATTAAAGTATCTACTCACTGTTCTCTTCTAGGTGATAGGAGAAAATAAGTGCAGGCCCAGAAAAGGATATTTAAAGATAAAATTATGTCTTAGCACAAAAGCTTATTTGAAAGCTTTCTTAGTGTTAAACATTTTTACCTAAAATATTTAGCAGAGAGATATCTCGATGGCAATGCTGTAATACTCTCCTACAGCCTGCTGTTACGTAGTTTCTTCTCTTTCCTCATCTCTTCAAATAAATTGTCATGAAGCTGCTTGCCTTGCAGCTGCTTTAATGTGTTTGGTTCTACATTTGTCCTTCATTTCTTTCCTCAAGCGGGTAGCCAGGTTCATGCAGTCTGTTGTTTGGAGCTGGATGCTGCTGAAATATTGAGACCGCGTGGACAAGGCAGCAGGAGGTCCCACTGCTTGTATCTGCTCTCGCCAACGCTTTTTATGTTCTGGGGATCATAAACTACAGCAGGACTCTGACCTCCCTAGGTGGTAACTCAAGGAGAGCAAAACTAGAGCAGAATTAGGATACTCTGCTGGTAACGGCAGTCCTGAACCACATCTGTTCCGYGCAGCTCTGAAATGAGCCTCCTTTCCAAAAGAGATCCTTTCAGTAACCTCCTACCGTTTCTCCATCACAGAACATGAACTGCTGCTGGAGTCGGGATTGGTCACTCTCATCTTTTGGTGAGATGTTAGGGTCTCTGGGGTCCTGGGTGGCTTCTTTTGCAAGCTCTGCCRGCCGATTGATCCATTTCTTCATGACTTAATACAAGCGTATCATGATACAATAGCATTGCTGTTAATATAGTTCTAGGTTTGTCCTAGTGAAATGGGAGAAACTAAAAATGAAACCCAAGAGGTGCAGTTAAGAATAATTTCAAGTTGCTGTTGGCTCTTTCTGCTTCAGTATAGTTTGGCTTTGAATATTAAATAAAGCTAATCTAGAAAAGTAGGATTGCAAGAGATTAATCTCTGTTTTCCAGCAGGCTGTTGAACTATCCCTTTTCTCTTCCAGACCGTTGACAGGTAGTATTCAACTGCCATCCTATTTWAAAAAAACAAACAAACAAACAAAACAGGGAAATCAGACTATTTTTTCTGCAAATTGAGGTAGGATTACTTTGACAAACAAAGTATTGGCAGATATTTTCTAATAACTTAGATGGATAATGATGTTTCTCCTTACAGATATACTGAGTTCCTAAGCTCAATCTAATAATAGTCAAACATTTAAGCTTCAACTCTTTTCTGGTTTGGGAAGGTTGAGTTTTAAAATACAGCTTAATACTGCAAAGAAAATACTTTTGGTTTCACCACAAGAATAAGTAGAAGGAACCTTGAAGAGAAGGTTTTATTTCAGTCTTTGCCTTATCTTTGTCTGAGTCCAAGCAAGACAACAGCAGGAGTTACAGCTAGTTAGTTACTAAGAACTTTGCTAACTTATATTTTTTTAAAATTTTTTTTTAAATAAAAATAGTGTTTCACTGCCATAGTGTCTGTCATTATATGATCTAAAATATTTTTCCAAATTTTTTTTTTTAAATCCTCTGTAAATTGCATATTTTTTCCTATACTCTTCCTGTCAGATTAGTAATTTTTACAATGAGATATTCAGGTGTATTAGGACTATTCCATTACTTTTTTGTGGAAATTAGAATGAGGTATCAAAAGCTGGTATTTTTGAGTAGTTTTATAAAAACTTCTGCATAGTGTTGTTTAGATCTATCCAGATCTACCTGTAATTATTTTAATTTTCATTGAAGTCATTTACTTACGGTTTCAAATTCCTTGATCTGGTATAGACRTTCTGGTGCAGCTACAGGTGAATCCCGCTCTGAAGCTCTTTTGCAGCAAAATATCTGCCAAGTGGGTCTGATCACACTTGAGAGAGCAGGGAAATAGAGCAAAAAATAGAGAAAGGCTGAGCCCTTGCTTCCTTTCTGTAGTGACAAATTGAAAAGGGAA
Source organism: Rhea americana (assembly GCF_003343005.1). NCBI lineage: Eukaryota > Metazoa > Chordata > Aves > Rheiformes > Rheidae > Rhea > Rhea americana. Next base: position 69,183 of record NW_028186979.1, on the reverse strand, counting down.
AAGGCTGACGACAGTTGCTGTTGTTTTCTCCCCATCTGCTGCTGTTTTTTTCAATCTTTATACGCTGTTTTAAAGTATGATCGCTTTGAGAGAAAGAGAGAATGGCTTTGATAGAAGAAAGATAGTAACATATTGTGTAGGTTGTGTGTTTCTACTGATGATCTGGTCTCTCCTTACCATTTTAGGCCACAAGCTTGTCTGTATTGCAGACATAGTTCTGTCTTTAATTTAAACTAAATTAAAACAAGAATAGCCTGCACTTGTGAAAAAACAGAAAAAACATGGCTGGGAAAAGTTACAAGTTTAAAGAGTTTGGACATTAAAGGGTTTGGTACGTTAAACCATTGCTATGGTCAGCAGTTCTGCATACTTCGATGTTGGATTTGCACCACTGGAAAATAAAATGTCGTGTTGGCTTATAGAACAGGGATGGCTTGCAGATGTGAGGACTTCCCAATGCCAGTGAACTTCACCACAGTTCCCGAAAAACTCTTCAGATACAGATGAAGCCCTGGGTTCACTCAATCCATACTGTCTCTGTTGAGGCTAACACTGTTGAAGCCAGTCATGGGGGTTTTGTGATAGGTTATTCTAAGGGAGTGAGTGGAAGGGACTAACTCTCCGGACCATGTGAAATTGCTTTTCTTTTTGATGAAAACATTGATTTTTCTTCTTCCTTAGAAACACTGTAAGCCATCTTCCCAGTCTCCTAGGAGCAATGACATTAGCAGTAGTCTATGGCTACAGCCACATTAAAACCACCATGTATTTTGTTGACTGACTGGATAAGAGAAAAGATGTTTGCATGTTTTGTTGTTGTTAATCACTATCTCAAGTGGCCAGAATGGAAAGGTCATTCTACAATAGAGAAACAATGCAAATAACACAGCAACAATCAAACATATCCTTTGTAAAGCAGACATTGAGTGGTTGATTGCTTATCACTCAAATGCAAGCTATAGTGTTTGTCCCAGACTTTAAAAAATGATATAGTTTTAGTTTCATTGAGACATACAAAGCAAACAGGATAATAGTACTACTTCTTTTCTGAAGAAAGTTCATAACAATGACAGTGGCATCTCATTTAAACTGTTTTAAAATTGTATTCTTTAATTCAGTGGAATTATTGAAAATTTCAGCATTTTTACTTTGGGATTTTAATAAGATGACCCTGCGAATGATATTCTAGTTTCTAAAATGATCATTGTTTTTCTATTTTGTCTTCCCATCTTCATCCAGTCAGGGGATGTTTTTCATTCTGAAATCCTATCAAGATCTGTTATAGGGAATGAAAGGAAGACTGGAATCTTGTCTCCAATAAACAAATGTGGTAGGACCAGGATTTCACCCCARATATTTTAATAATATTATTGTGGTTCTAGATTTTGCGTTTTAAGAATAAGAAGGAATTAGGTCTTTTCTCTGAAAAAGATTTTTTTTCTTTTTATTGGGCTCTAGAACACAAGAGATTGGTTTCAGTAATGTCAGTCCACAAAGGTCAGCAGGACAGCACTGAACAGTATATTTTTATCAGGAAAAAATATTAATTATTATCCGTAACATTCCAGTTCTGTCCCCTGACTCTTGCTTGCACCACATGTGCCCAGCACTCCAGAACAGTGCACACAGAAAAGTCACAGGTGCAGCTCAAGAAAACTGAAGTATCCTAAGAAACATAATCAATTTCCGTATAAAACTTTCCTAATTCGATTGCTAGGCATACTATGTAACTATAGATTAAGGGCTGCATTTCATTGAAGGAATTTGATTATAAAATGACAAACCTGAAGTTTTCCAGAAAAATAAAGCCTTAGTGACATTATCCTGGAAAATATTTTAATTTTCTTTCTTGAAGACCATATATTATGCAAGATCCATCCCTGTGAGTGCCTAGCTACAAGTGAAATTAAAATCCACATATAAAGTAACATATCTTTATTTGGCCAGATTTCAGGAAATCATTCAGTCTTTAGAGAATATCTGTAACCCGCCCAGTAGATATACCAAATTATCCTCGGCAGTTTGCCAAACTGTCAAGATGATGGCTGCTATCTTGGATTTCAGTTAGCATGTTTTGGTCCTCCGTGAAGATTCCCAAAGCTTACACTGTTACATCAGTCTTGGCACAACACTCCGTGAAAACATGCGCAAGATCATGACTTACATTAATACATTTTTTTCTTTCAGGCTGAGAATTAAAATTCTGGCAATCAGGCAGAAAAGCCACACTTCCCTTTTTCATATAAACTTGAGAGCCAATTAGTTAAAATATCTCTACAGAATACATGAATTTTCTGCTGTAGACAACAAGGAAACTTCCATGGGATAAGATACTCCTTTACTGCACAATAATTTATTTTAATTATGAAGAATTCTTATGTTTTTATATCAGAGTGATTTGTGACTGTTGTCAATATATGAGAAGTTCCTGTACTAATACAATGCCTATAATATATGATATTTGCTATCCCTGTCAAATGAGTTCCTGCCTCCATCTTATATGACATGAATGGACAAAATAAGACAACAATTCACAGTTATTTTTAAGGAAATATTTGGAAAAAGCACCTGGGAGGAAGGGRATTGTTTGAGGTGATTTAAATAGAATCAGTTTTGTAGTAGAAAAGAGGTTACAGAACATCAAGAAACTCTATTAAATTCCTCAAAGTATTGAATAATCTCTGAAATAAACTTAAGGGAATCCCCTTGCCTAATTTCTCTAATTTTCTCTACTCAGCCCTGGGGAGGCCTCATCTCGAGTATTGTGTCCAGTTCTGGGCTCCCCAGAACAAGAGAGACATGGAGCTACTGCAGAGAGTCCAGCRYAGGGCTAYGAAGATGATCAGAGGGCTGGAGCACCTGCCCTRKGAGGAACGGCTGTGAGAGCTGGGCCTCTTCAGCCTGGGGAAGAGAAGACTGAGGGGGGATCTTATCAGTGTGTACAAGTACCCGAAGGGAGGGTGTCAAGGGGATGGGGACAAACTCTTTTCAGTTGTCCCGTGTGACAGGACAAGAGGCAATGGGCAGAAATTGAAGCACAGGAAGTTCCGCCTGACCGTGAGGGGGAATTTCTTCCCTGTGAGAGTGACAGAGCCCTGGCACAGGTTGCCCAGAGAGGTTGTGGAGTCTCCTTCTCTGGAGCTATTCAAGACCCGCCTTGATGCAACCCTGTCTACCATGCTCTAGGTGACCCTGCTTGAGYAGGGAGGTTGGACTAGATGCTCTCCAGAGGTCCCTTCCAACCTTACTGATTCTATGATTCTATGAAAGAGAGAAAATAGTTTTCAGCAGTTCCAGTAAAGCTATGAATTAGCCCAATAAGTTAATGGAATTTAGAGGAGGAATTTTCACCGTTAAACACATCAAAATTACATGTATTTTGCATGAGCATTCAATAGGACTTTGCTGCTACATGCTTCTAGGGGTTGTTTTTTTGAAATCCTCTAAAGAAGCCACCTGGACTGTTGGATGTTTAGGAAGGACGTCTGATAAATGTAATAGCTGCTGGCTCTGCTGTTTCCAAGGATGCTGGGATTYTGTATTAATACTTTTTATTATCTTGACTCTAAAAAAAAAAAAATCCTAATTGGACCAAACCAGACCAAATACGTTTCAACCATTGTCTGACTAAATCTTGAACAGTTTATTGAAGGCAGAATGGCCCTGAAGATAAGAAACAGGACAGTTTTATTCTTGAATTAGCTTTTAGCATTCTTGGGCAATTCATTTAATCACTCAATGGTTGAGTCTCCTATAGGTAAAACAGAAATAATAATGCAGGCCTTTTAAAAGTTCTTTAAAACCTACTGAAGCGCACAAGTGGTCTTTTGTATCTCAGTGAAAACCTATTGTTATTCCTTCTTCTGTGTTATTTCCCTTTCCTGTATGTTTTCATTTTTACTATCTTTCCCTTTAAATAGGAATGTGATTGATCAAGTGAAAACAAATCTGCCTCTTTTAACACTTCTGTGAATTCGTAACCAGAAAGGAAAGTCAAGGCATAGATTGTCTGATTATCATAAAAGTTTGCCATGTCTGAGAGTAGCTGATAACGCTACTGCTGCGCCTGTAATTTCCCACAAGCTGCTCTGCAATGGAGAATAAGGTGTAGAAGTTACATTCTCTGTCCTTTCTTTCTCCTTTTCATGTGTGTCGTGTCAGGCTTGTGGAGGATTTGTAATAGCAGGACAATACTTACATATATCTAACTTCCTATTATATGATCTATACCTTTAAAGATAAATGCTCAGATCACTTGAACCTCAGATTATCCACCTAAAATTAAATTGAAGAAAAAATAATGGCAGTTTATATTAGCTATTGCTTACTGCTTAGTTACTGTGGAACAGTGTGTGATTTGAAAAAATCATAGAACATCCCAGAATTTCGTTGAATCCCAGTGAACTTTGAGTCATCATTGGTGAGAAGAAGCATACACAGTATGCTGGCACTGTTAGCAGATACAATTAGGTTTTTATCAGTTTAACTTTCTGACATGTTAAATAGGTCTTAAAGCCCATCATTCATCAGATTTTCCATGTTTTAAGACAGCCTTAGGCTTGTATTCATCTGGAAAACATTGGCTTTCCAGCTTGTTTTCACCTTTTCCTTCCTTAAGTTTCCCAGGCAGATGTGAGATCAGAGGAACTGAGACATGCTTCCACTTTCCCATCATAATAAAGCTTCTGCGACCAAGCAGTGCCCAGTCTGCCCAGAAGAGAATTTAAGAAATAAAAGAAAATTTATTTAAGCTCTGCACCACAATCATCATGATAAAGTCACAGAGATGCCCTTATTCACACACACATCTCATGCAGAGCGGGTTGAGAGACAGGCTCACTGCTACAGGACTCGAATTCTTTTGACTGAAGATGCATGTGTCTTGGTAAGCATGAATTGCATTTGTATTCCCTTTCTGCAAGAAGAGTCAAGAGCTTTAGTTCTATTCAGAGGTTCAAACTGATATTTCCCTATAAAAGATTCAGCAAAGACTAAATATGGCTTTTGCTAGATACACTTTGTGAGTCTTTAAATGCTTTATCATGCTTTATCTTATTTGTCTACTTGTTTTTACTGAGAGGTTCGTAAGATAATCAACACCACATTGTTGCACTGCAGCAAGCTTTCTGACAATTAAGTGCTTGAGGTTGCAACATTAAAAGTAAATTTATATTAATACAAATCCCTAATTGGAAGAACAACCTTATAGTCATCCAGATGCTGTTGACAGAAAATATTGTGTACAGCAGAAGACATAGGATTTTTTCATTAAAATTTTTCAAATGGTTGGAAATCTGTCTAAAGATGGCTACTTTACGAGAAATACAAATATAGTCAGAGAAGTAAATGGCATCAAAGTTGGAATACCAGGTAGGTGTTCCATTACTTACAGTGCTGGACCTTCATAGTTTGCTTTTTCCACATATCCGTAATAATACAAATTTTCTGTTCTTCAGGGATGTTTACAGGGCCCAAGAGAAAAAGTAACCCCAGTGCTGTGTAAGAGGAACTGTGTGATAAGTACAACTATTTGTGATTAATAATTGTTGTGTCTATATATTTTTGAAACTGTCAGTGTAACTGCTTTATTACAATTCAGTAAAAATAGGAATATTATGTTTACTGTGATACAAAAATTAGCAATGTCAGAGATCTTACAAGAACATCACTTTGGGCAGCCAGAGAATTTATTGTTAAATTGGGATTAAGCACTAACCTCTTTTCCTTTATAATCAAAATCCAAATCTGAAGCAAATTATCAAAGATCATGATTCTAGCAACTCCATGCAAGAACTTAGTCTCTTTCCATTCACATCACAGTTTATGTTTGTCAGGCTGTGTTCAAAGAGACCAAGAAACAAGAATCTACATTTGCAGGAGACCAGGTTAAAAGTGCTTTTCCCTTCCGTAGATGAAATTTGTCCTATGTGCATAACTAATTATGTAAAGGCCCAGGAGTTATAGGCCAGTGCTGCTCAGTGAACATTTAAAATGTAAGTACTACGGCAAAATAAGCATGCTGTTACTGTGATGCAATGTGTGAAGTAAAACCAATCCAACTTTTAAGTCGTCTCAAAAGGTTCTTGACTAATCACTGTGCTGATCTACCTTTTCTAATGAACAAAAAAGCAAGTATGCAAAAACATTGTCACGTAGCTAAGTTTCCACAGTTTCCAGTTCCATGTTATGCAAACCTCTACAAAAGACATCACTAAATGAAACCCAGCCGTAACCTGTGTCCTAATTTGCATTAGCTGTGGAGTAGTCCCTTCAGGAATTCTTCTGACAAGACAACAGTTGTTTTGCAAAAATATAAGCTCATAGAAACAAGGCCTGACTTTATTATTAACACAGGCTAATCAATTCTACAGATAGATATTGAAGTCRCTAGTAAGACCTTACAAAAGATATGTGTCCCTAACTTTCACTACTGAGGTTTTGAAAATTAATAAACACATAGATAACTTGCCTAAATCTGCTATATAARAGGAGGAGGGAAGAGGAGCATGAGGAAGGACATTATCACGTAAAGGCAAATATTTTTTCAATAAATAAACTGTATATTTTGATGTAAATTACACTAATATCACCAGATTTCGCTGTCTTGGCTGGTCTTTTCAAATGCAGGAGCATGCCTCTTTTTGATCCTTGTTTATTGTGACTGATTACAGTGTACTTTGACTTCTTGGCCTGTGGGTAAAAAAGAGGTCCAAATGCAAATGTGAAATCCACAGAAGTTAGCACACCAGCTGGTTAATCAATAAGAAAAGTATCCAGAAATAAAGCTCTCTTAAAATGGAAGAACTTTCCTAGATAAATTGCTATCAATCAGGCACTCAGCTCCTGGGGGGAAAAAAAAAAGTCTGTGTTGGATATTAAGTTTAATACAATGCATAGTGAGAGTTAAGAAATTGAGAATGGGATGTACAAAAAAAATATGCTGATTAGTAAGCAACCTAACCTAATCAGAAGGGACACACTGAGAAGACAGGGCTGTATATTAAATGCCATCCCTACCTCTTATATTCCATTCCCAAAGGTGTCCAAAGCACCATTGCTTGTTCCAAGAAGTAGCACTGAGTGTAGAGTTTAGCGATCTTTTTTTAAAAAATACTTCTGTGAATTCGCATTTTCCTTCCTGTAACTGAGAAAAGACATGCTACTGCTAACTTGACATGCTTCAGCTACTTGTTGACACTTAATTTAAAACTCTACTGAGGTTTATTTTTTCAGTGCTTTTTTAGTAATGTGATGATTTGTAAAGTGGCAGAGGAGTAATTGAGAGGCTGAGAACTAGGTGGTGTCTGATATTAAGTGTTTGTGGCAGTCACCTAAAGAAAATTCACAGCAGAATCCTGTAGGGACTTGAGAACACCTTTATCCTAAAGCTAGGCTGTTTTAATGGCAAGAAGAGCAGATTATGAGACAGGGTGGTGATGCTGACATGCTGCTAACTCCAAGGGATCAGGATTATGAAGCCCTGTCTATGTTAGTAAATAAAACCATGACGGGCTCCATACTTGCCCTGTACTGTTTTGACAGAGAGAGCTTTCACACTTTGTTTCACATCAGCTAGAACATTCCCCCAAATTAGCATGATCAGGCCAATTAGTTTTAAAGCATGGGAATTTTTTGGCATCTTTGAGGAATTAATAGACTTAGTGATCCCTGTGATAAGCTACAATTACCCAGTGCTGCTTGAAGGCTACAATTGCGTTTAATTACTACTTCAGATGACACTCTGGATTTGGATCTAACCCTTCAAAAGGAGGGGAACATACTCATCTCACTTTATCAAGGAAAAACATAAAATGAAAAGTCAACATATTTCAATGAATTGGCAGTTTTAAAATATAAYAAATTTTCTCAGATAACCTAAATTCTATTATATTACGCCATTATCTCCAGTGGTACCTATAAATTGTTATTTATTGATGAGTCCCTGAGATCTATGGATTCCAGTCAAAATTTATGGGAATTTTCCAATAACTGCAAATCTTGGTCTTGTAGGCGTCTTGTGCTATTTCCTCACTTCTCTAGTACACCCTTCAACTTGCTTTACTTTGCTGCGCTGTCTCCTTGGTTGCTTATTCCTTTTTTTCTTCCTTGCATCCTTAACTCATCTTAATCCTTCCACCTCTGTTAGCTTTTTATCTTAGTCCCCTCATCTCACCCCCACTTTGGCTCCAACTTGGGCTTAGTTGGAAAAATCAAGTATGTCAACAAGCCCCAGTAGAGCAATTTTGAGTCTAACATAAGCAGACATTTCCTGTAAACCTGATACCTGGATTATTTCCATGTTACAAGGATGATAAATGGCTCACTAAATAATAGTCTTCATAAATACATTATCATTTCAATGAAATGTTTCATAACATTTCTGAAAAGGCAGTAAAGAAGTGAACTGCAGTGTCTCACAGCCAGACCTAGTTTTAGATTCATGTAAGATGCTGAAAAACAAACTGGGACATGATATCATCACCAGATGTTGGATATATAACTTGATGTATTTCTTGTGGTTAGTGGGCTGAAGAGCTGATCGGATCATTATTCCTTTTTGTGTAAAAGCAGCAATACATCTGTTAGAAATTGCATTAGGACCTCTGGAATTTTCAAATGCAGCAACGCAATTTTGCAGATGTAGTTTGTCATATACTGCTAAATAATGAAGATTCAGACTTTTGGGGGAGTGGGGAAGGGAATGTATTCTGTATTTTATTTTCTTAATATTATAACTAAATGTATATTTTAGCTCTATTTGCAGTGGTAAGACTTGTAAAAGAAGCATTTTATTCCTTTTTTTTTTTTTTTAAGAAGTGGCAGCTACTGCTACCTCCTTGATCCCTTTACACAGCCACATGAATGTCGTGATATTTCAAAGATAAGATAAGGTGTGGTTACATGTTGACATTATGCAATGGCTAGCACACAAGAAAAATGCAAGAATTTTATCAGTGATGCATAAATATATGTCACAAAATCATGATCGTTGCCTTTTAGTCTTGAACAGGAAGAGACAAAACAAGATTTCTGCTGAATCTGATATGTTCTTGATGATAGATACAGATTGTGTTCCTTGAAGTTTCATAGTTCCAAAGGGGGGAAAAAAAATCTGACTTCAGTGGAAGATGTAGGGCTAAAACCTAGTTCTCTGGAAATCTCTGTGTTTATACTGTGGAGTTGAGCTGTAGCATGTAAAGGAGCTGTAGCATGTAAAAGAACAGTGTTGTAAAACTTGCCAACACATCTGGTTGGAGGGTTGTCTCTTTTAGAACATAATCCAAACATAGRTATCATTTGTAGACCAGCAGTTTAGAGTGTTTATTGAGGCAAGTAGTTTTTACATTTGCTGAAGAAGTATGTATACCTTGGACAAAATCTCTTGTGTTTGACTAATGCTTTTTTGTTGTTGTTGTGGTGGTGGGTTTTTTTGTTTTGTTTTGTTTTTTACTGAATATGCCTTTATTCCCAACAATAATTCAGAAACGCCTGACCTCATTTATGTTACAGTGATGAAGTTTCAGGTCAGCCTGTGAAACAAGTTCAGGCAATACCTAAGTATATCCTCATTTTAAAAGACTAATTGTTTTTCCTGTCCACTTAAGAAATTCTTATGTCATCTAGTCAAAAATATTTGTTTTTAATACTCACCAACAGAAGGGGAGGGAAATATCAGACATTTGCTCAAATGGCTTGTCTCACTTGATTTCTGGTCTGATATCCTGAGAAACAATGCAACCTAGATTGTTCAGAGTTTATCAATGTAAAAAAGGGATGTTAGTCAGCAGGCTCATCTCTTGCAATCTGACTCCATAAATTCGGCTAGCTTATTTGGATGATAAAGAACATTATACATGTGCACTTCCAGCCTCAGCCTTCTGAAGCAGAGTACATGGGATGTCTTGCTGCAGAAGGTGACTTCTTTAACCACAATCATGAAGTTTTACTCCAAGACAGAAGAATAAGAGAGGAATCTTAAACAAAAAAACTGGTGTATGTATTTGATAAGTGCTATATGAGGGACAGAACTAAGGGATACCATAGGTGTATTTTAAAGGCTTGAACAAAATTTCAGACTTCTGTAGTAACTGTAGGGTCTGTCTCATGGCCTCTGCATACAGGGAGATTTATTATATGCAATCATTAAGAAATGACAGCTACATAAGGGAATCTCTGGCTTGAGCCAGATTTGGCCRTTCTCATGTGGAGGCCACCGCTGACTCTCTGAGGCCCTGCAGCTATGGTTACGCGGAGCATGAAATCAAGCCCTATGCTCTCTGTGGCACAGTGGGACTTTATCCAGCACTCTCAAACCCTAACTGGGGCTCTGCTCTAACTGCAAAGTAGCCATTGCCTAGACGAAGGCCATGCAATCTGCTCACAGGCTCACTTTTTCAGCCAAGGGTCTTTCAGAAGTGGGAATAAGGAATGAAAGCTATGTTGCCACAGATCATACTGAGGGGAAGCAAAGGAGGACCTCAGCAAATGATATGGCTGGTAGCATTCGTGCATGTGTAGTTGATTGTCTATTAATCTGGAGATTTGCAACAAGCAGAACATCCCTCTGACTGCACAAAATCCCATTCTCAGGGCTTTTGCAGGAATCTTTTGTTCTCAGCCTCRAGTGTTTACTTTTCCCAGTAGAAGAATTTAAGAACTTTAAAAAGAATCCCTGAATCTCCTCTAACTCCTGCTAAAGCTCTCTACTTTGCACTGAATTATACAATAAGTTTGAGGTTTTTCTCTTCAGTTTCAGGTTTGCAGGATAGGTCTGAAAAATACACTTCCAAAATAGGACAATAGGCAAGCTACTGTGTGCTAATTTTAAAGCTTGTTAGTCTCCTGACATGTTTTTTTCCTTGAAAGAAAGCAGCGATTATATGTTTAGTCATTTGTTTTGCAGTTTAAAAAAATCTCTCTTATTAACCAGGCCAGTTTGTAGGCACCAGGGAGTCCTTACAAAGCAGCTTTTCTCAATATTTTAGTTTCTTCCAGGTGGCTGAGGAAAATAATGCATCTGTTCCAAATCTCAGCAGACCCACACATTACAGACGTCACCAGAGCCCTAAAACAAACATGTTGTGTAAAACTGGAARTGTTTCAAGAGTTCCCACAATTATGAATTCATCTGCTATTCACTTGAGAAATATAAGAGCTTGGAACAGATTATCCTTTCTAAACAACCTATCTGTAGATAGATTTTCTCCTTTGTGTGTGTATATATAAAGGGATAGGGTAGGCAGCTGGGTTCAGCAGTCTCCGATGTTTAGGCAAAAGGGTCAAAGGAGGTACCCAGCAGCTCTGAGATCTATGATTGTGAATGAAGTAACAATTTACCGATCCCAGATTTTATTCTTCTCTGGTGGTTTGAGTTGTAGTACCCATTGATTGAAATTRTCAGCAAAAGATACACGAGGAGAGAGCGAGTTCTCAATAACTCAAAGGAGACCMTTTCCGCCAGAATTAACTCCCCTGCTTACTTTATTGAAGCTATTTATGCATTAATTCATCAGGAAAATCCCCCTTGTGACACATTTCATATTTTTCAAATAGGTCCTGGGAAATCAGTATGACTTCACTGTGGATATTTTAGCTTGTCTCTGCCTGGGACATAGCTGACATCATTCATGTTTCTTGTGACAGGAGATTTTATAACAACTTTTTAAAGGATTTTCAATAACATTTTTTCCTTATTAAACATCAACCAAAAATATTACCCCTAACAATACAAGGTGTTTTATTACTGTAACCATTTTCATATTAGTTTTTTTCCCWATCCTTCATCCTTATAGTAATGTATAAGCATTCTTATCTCTTCAGAYGTTACTATATTTTTAAGTCTCTTGTTACTATTTCTGTGCAATAATACATGATAATACAAAATGTTTGTATCAAATAATTGCCTTGTTAATTTAGGATTTTAAAATCTCATTATTGCCACAGATCATGAAATATACCTTTAGTAATTGGTACAATTAAAAAGATATTTTTAAGAAATCTAAAAAAGACTGTATGAACAARAGGTAAATATCTGTGAGGGATAAGACATAAGGGTCTTAATGGCAAGATGTATGAGAAAGCAGAGAGAAAAGGAGAAAGAACAGAAACAGAGGTTTGACTGTATAACAAGACTTAGAGTGTTGATACAGCCAAAGCATTTTATGGCTTCTTTTTAAAGGTGACTCTGTAAATTATTTTAAGTCCTATACATTGAACTGATGCCAGCCTGTCTCTAGTTAGRTTTTCTTGTTTTTAACCTATGCATGCTTCCAATTTCTGCTCTACTGTAGCCTATTTTCAGCCTTTCTGTATTTCTTTTCACTTATTTATACTCTTTATTAGTTCCCCTCTTATTTTTGGCCAGAAAGTATGGGRTGGATGAGAGCAGAGATCTTCCAGATGCCTATGGGCTTGAGGCTCTCCCTCAGTACCTGCAGGAGTGAAGGAGTGAATAGCTTTTCACTTGGACTGCTGAACTGGAGGCCCAGCATAGGACGTTATGAATACCTAGAGTCTTCATATCCATTAATAGTGAACTCTTCTAATCCAGGGATCTAACTCTTCCTGTTCCTTTGTCATACTTTCCCAATGGTTTGGGCCTCTTGTTGCCTTCATAAACTCCAGTGTAGCTGGAGAAAGAGCACAGCTTTGAGAGCCCCATACTTTTTTACTCTCTGATTAGCTATGTGTTCATGTGAGTGAAGTGACACTGTTCATTCTCTGGTGATCCTGGAGACTTAGGGTCTTTCATTGAATTCATAAGGTATACTGATATACTTTGCTATTTGGGATGCCCTGGATCAAAAGGAGACAAAAGAGTGACAAAACAATATACTTCCTTGCTATGAAGTTTTGTCTACATCTTCCACTGATCTTGCTSCTACTGCACTGGTGTCGCTGCTGGTGTGCTTTCATGGCCATGACCTTTCTGAGACTGCTGAGCTCTCTGACGAGAAAGAGGGGGTACAAGCAAATAAGCAAATGCAGCAGAACTAAATGTAGTGTTTTGGGCTCCCTGTGGCTTCAAAAAAAGAGAAATATTAATAATATTCAAAAATTTTTGCCTTGTGATATGTGGGATGAGTTTTTATGTATGCATAAGAGATTAAAAGTTTAAATTTCAGATTTAGAGAGCCARTTGGTACATGCTGTTAGTCTAGAAATGTTCTTACCAAGATGAACATGGGCACATCCTGGACATATTCTGTTTTTCATCTGAATTTTTTACCTGAATGGAATTTAAGGATTTCAAAAATTTRTGGATATGATTTGTGTTATGAGATGTAGCCACTAACTGTAGCCACAACAACACAGACTAGTAATGCCTGTATTGGTTCTGCTGTACTGTACATATYGTGTGTATGGTTAATTGCTAGCCCATGCTTTGAATCCACTTGACCTATTGAATAGGTTTACCTCTGCTCAAGAAGGTCAACCAGTGCATCACATATGCAATGGACTCCACATGCTCTGGATCTGTGTCCAGCTCACTCCACTTGTGCTCTAGAGCACACGTCCACATATTTCTGCCTAGGAAATACCAGTCAAAAACTACTTAGACTGTAGTTTACCTAACCTGTGGCAGGAGGAAGGGAACTCACAACTCTTCTGGTTTCAGAAGTTTTGGTGATTYGGTTGCAACTGTGCTGAAACTTTGGAAGTGATATAGAGGAAGGAAGAATATGGAGGGATATATTTCAAGGTGTAATGAATGCTGAGAATAGCGAGGTGAAGAATTTTTCTGTATTTGTATTTCCTGGATGGGAGGCTTACAGTGACTGTCACTCTTCTGGAGAGCTGCAGAAGAGAGTTGTTTGACCTTTAGAGCGGGATGCAGGAAACCCCTTTAAGCAATCATCTATTTTGGTAGATAGGACTATTTTGCTGATTTGCAGAGCATGGGTGGGAATACTCAGTTATTTATACAGTGATTCAAATCAGGTATAAATCAGGGCTTCGAACTGCAGGAATTTTCCCACATAATACTTTGCTTTGCTAGTTGCTTTATTGTCTGACATAGGCAGAATTGCAAATTGYGTGCTTTAGTTCCCTGAAAAACTCTTAACTATTATACTTATTAATATATTGCTTTATACTAGTGATATTTTTGTATGTTTTRAGATACAGGGATAATTGAAATAGTTGTAGTGGTTATCACATCTGCTTTACATGCTGAAGATCCTGGGTTCAAGCCCCAGTAGAACCAGCACCAGGAAATCTTTGGGAGGTTGTACTAGCTGATCTCCAGAGGTCCTTTCCAACCTTACTGATTCTGTGGTTTTTAGAAATCTWATTTAATATATCTGATTTTAAATGTTTGTTACAGATACAATGTTAAAATGAAAAGCTATGTTATGAACTTAATTACTATGCCAGGTGTCCATCTTCCCCTGTCAGTTCCTCCAATTCTCTGCTTTGCATTCATGCTCCAGACTGTCATCCTTTCCCCAGTGCTCCTTGAGAACATTTCCTTCCTGCTCTCTAATTTCCTGCAACATAAGCAGCATGATCCTCTAACTTCAATAAACTCATCTGATCTTGGTATACTGAAACATCTAGTTTGGTATACAGGTATATTGACACATCTAGTTATGAGCAGCTCATATTTTCCACTTGTGAAAATTTAAATGAGATATTGCTGTGACAAGAAATTCTAGGCTACGGCTTATGAGCACTGATGGGAATGGTGCAGATTTATTACATGGTAACAGGTATTACTGCCCTGGAGTAAGGGAATCCCACTCATGCTTGGTGGGATTGGATACCCCAGTGGCTTGGATGCATCTCTGAAGATGATTGCTGCTGAGTGCTGAGCAAAATGAGATGGCGAGGGAGAAAGCGAAGATGTAAGAAATGAAGAAAGAGCAGCATAGCCACCTACACTGCTTTGGAAGTATTTGGAGACAGGCTACTCTATAGTAATTTTACTGTGATTATTGTGTAACTTAGAGCCATGGGACTTAGTTCAGAGACTGTCCGATCAGGAACCCTAAAGGAGGAGAGGTTAGTCTGTGGAAGCTTCGGCAGTAGCAGGGAAATACTAATTACAGCCTGAAACCTACTTCTATACCTCAAGTCCCACCATAAAACCACAGAGCCTTGGGTCAGTTCTTTATTTTTCATCCCCTTTGTGACACTTGGATCCTGTTTGCATACCTAAAGTTATAATCACAGTGTACGTTATTGCTGGTAGGCTGCAGAGATCATGCCTTTTCTTTGCTGTAGTCAGGAAGGGTCTGGTTTTCTCATAACATTTTTTCCACTTGTCCTGAGAACAACTTATTGCTCCAGTGGTTACCATAGGGACTAGAAAGAGTTTCAGCATATTCTTCCACAGTGTTTTTGCCTGCTCTAAGAGCCTGCACCATTCCAGTAGCATGATACTATGTTATCTTTGTTTATTTAAGACTTTATCTCCTTTCTTAAGGAAAAATGCATTCTGAATTCTAGACAAGTTTGCAAGAAGTGACAAGTAGCACTGGCTATTTCATTAGCTCATTTTTGTTTCATTTCTTCATTTATCTTTAAAGTAACTTAAAAAAAAAGAAAAAAATAAAAAGCAGAAAAACACACCTCAACCCTTTCTGAAATCTCTGGATTCAAAAACTAGAGATTGCCCTTAAACTAATAGAATTCTGATTACTTTGGTGTACCTTATTTCATGTCTTTCCTTCATACACCTAGAAAATAGGCAGATGTGTTCAAGAATATAAGAAAGTTAACACAAAAGCCACATCATTAGTGTTCTGGGAGTAGCAGAACAAGAATCCTTCCTTGTTATTAGTCATTAGATCAAAGCTACATTATACAGGAATGTTGTATTTATGTTCAAAACTTGGATTTCACCCAGCAAATGGCTTTAAGCCCAATCTTTGGTGATTAAATTAGGTACTTAAAGTCTGATTAAGGACTTTAATGAAAAAAATTAAAAAATACTTGACCCAGGGTTCACAGTTATTTCTGCCTTGTTTTACTGAAAAAGTAAGAGTTTTTTCAAAAGTACCCCAGTGGAACACAGTTCTGTTTATTTTTCAGTGCACCTAATCAACTACATGTCAAGTGATTTGGGATGTCTCAGTGTGAGGGTAAAGATGCAAGGCTCATTAAATCATCCTCTGGTTGTCCTGCAAAATTTCAGGAATCTAAAATCACTCAGCAATTTAGAGAATCTTACCCTATCTTCARCATAGTGCCGCCTTTAGGTGGAAAATTGCTGCAAATTCTTTTGTAGCTCAGGTTGTAAAACCTCTACCCTTAGCAGCAGGATCTTCTGTTAAATATTTTCCTTATACTTGGTAAATACGAGTATTGTAATAAATGGAATTCTTACCCTTTTGGAAATACAGAGAGATTGGAAAAGGGGGGGGGGGATTCTAGCCTATTGTCATCCTTTTTCTGAAGCTCGTCTTCTAATCTGAATAACTATGAACTCTATGTCTCAAACCAGACAGGCTGAGCTTCCCTGAGATTTTTTTTTTTCCGGTAAATCCAGCCCCATTTTATTCTGCTGTGAAGGCAGGTACTTGTGTATGCTATTTGTCTGATGATCAGGCCAAAACAGAAGAATAGTGCTTCATTTCCTGGCATGGTTCTGGACACTAGAGCAGATCCAACAGAAATGTCCTGTTCACAGAAAATAARAAAGGATTGCCTTCTCAGATACCCTTGAGATACAGATACACTTCTCAGGTACACAGTGCCTATCTGCTGTGCAGCGAATATCCAGATTTCCCCATTCACTCTCCAGGCTGCAGAGCTGTGCCATACTCCACCTACCATAGCCTTTCCTGCTTGTGTTGTCTGTTTGATTCTTACATTATATTTTGGATTGGAGTATGTGGTGTGCTTTTATGTGAAGAACTTCACATTTTCAATATTTGCTGGACACTCAGCAGGAACTAAGTTGTGTGCTTAATCTAGTAAGTCCTCACATCCCCAAGTCTGTGAGCTGTTCACACCATGAGGTTACGTGAGAATTCATGCATACTTGGATGTGTTGGGCTTCTAAAAATACCATACTCTAACGTACATGCATGCTGACAGCAGAAATGCCAGACATTCCTCACTGCTCAAGGGTTTTATATTGAATGTGTGCACGTATGAAAAAGAACCAGTTCTAGGAATCGAACCACCTCCCAGTAAAGCAGTATTCTCTTAAGAATGACTTTACCAGAGTTTCTTCAGTAATTGTCCATAGATTCTTTGTTTCAAATAATCTGTAGTTTTAACAGTTTTAACTGCACAGTACAGATCTGCTGCTGCCCTTGGCTATTCAGGCAACTTGACTAACTGCAAAAACTATCAAATGAGTGACTGAGAGGGGGGCTGCAGTCAAACGAAATTTGCTATTGAAACCAAAGTGAATCTGCTTCCCTGCCAGACTTTCCATGGACAAAAGGGTATTTGTTTTCCGTTTGGTACCSCTGGTGGCATGGCTTTCATTAGAAAGTTAGCAGGCCAAGGTTACAGCTGTGCTGCATTGCCAGCCAGCTTTTGCAGCTAAATGGTCTAAAGTAATCCCTGAGAGCACAGCTGTTTCACAGTACAACGAGGTAAGGAACGTATGATGAGTAGCTAAGTCTACGTCTGTGGGTGAAGTGGGGAAGGAGAAGAGAACACCAAGGCTATCACAGAATGCAAATAATACAAATTATTCTGAGAATTTGTTGTCACTTAAACAAGCCCACATCTGACAGCGCCTGAAAGAACAGATGGATCAAAACTAGGATGTCATATCCAACTCATCCCATCTGCAGCCAAGAGGGGAGGGAAAACATTTGTACTTCCAGYTTCAATGTCTCTCCTATGCTTAGGGTTTCCTGTAAGATTTCAAAGATAGAAGAGCCAATTTTCCATTTAAGATGCAGCCACATTCTCACAAAACTATAATTCTCAGGAGATTTCATGAGAATTTTTTTTCTTCCAAAACCTCATAACTATTAAAAAAAAAGGTGTTGGCACAGTTGGTTTTGCCACTAACCCAAATGGTAATTCTGGTAAAATTCCAAGCTTAAACTTTCAAGATAAAGCCAAGATCAAAGATCTTTCCCCTCARCCCATCTTTACTAGCAAATATATCTGTTATTTTTCTATTGCTGGAATTGTCCATTTTTATGTTCAATAACTTGGAGTAAATCAATGCATTTATTGAATTTGATCTTGCATGTTTAGAACTCTCAAGTGCTATGGGTAGTTAACTATTTTTACATATAAGTATCTTTAAGGCCCTAATACCTTATTCATTTTGGAGTACCAGCAGGTCCTACTGGCCATGCCTAGCCTCTTCTTGGGCTCAGGGCCCCACTTCTTCTCAGCCCGGGGCCATCAGTTTCTGCCTAAGCCATGGTATAGGTATGCCTTGCTGTGACCCTGACTTTGGCCCCATCTCCTGGCTGGACTTTGGACTTAAATTGTAGCTTTGTTTCTATCCCTATTTTGAGCCCTGTCTCCTTTCACTCCTGGCTGGAGCCCCTGGATGGCCCCAGATGCCCCTGCCCCTGAATGGTTCATTGCTGGCCATGTCAGGGCTGTTGAGGGACCTCGTTACCAGTCCTAGCTTTGCCCCATGTTTGGCCCCATGGGACTGCTCCCATCAGTGAGGACATGACCTGTGCTGGGTCACCCTTGGATGGTGGCCATAAGGGAGCTACCTGACACCAGCTTTTCATCAGAGGATTTGTTTTAAATAGAATCAAATTTTGTATGCAGCTCTGCAGCAGCATTTAAACCTCAGCTAGTAGTTACACTCTGATTCTTATTTTAAAGAAAGAAAGAGATATCCTAGCTTCTTGATGAAATGATTTGTGTTTCTTTTTTCTGTTTCTGACTCAGGCATCTCTTTATGTGGTGTAAACACTCTTTCTACAAATGGAAACTGATATCCAGTATAGGAATCCAGTATAGGGAAAAAACTTTATAAGATTGGACAGTCCTCTGTATTTGGCAGTAGTTCCACATTTCCAGAGAACCTTGCTCCTGCCAAAAGTCTAGCTCACGAGGGTGAGCTAAGCAGTAATGATGAACTAACTATCTGAATGGAATCTGCTCTGATGCACGTGCATGGGAGAAGAAATTATATTGGCCAGAAGTGCTCAGTAGGGATCTGCATTGGAGATGCCCTTGGGTCTTTCTTCCCTCCTCTCTGTTACTCTTAGAGGCAGAAAAGATTGAGCTGTGCCAAGTATCCCTCAGGCCCTACACACTACTTGCCTCAGTCTAATGAACTGCGGCATTATCTGCCTGCTTCCATGCACCCTGTGTTACCAGCAGTATAATTTACCTATATTAATAGAAATTAATCATTAATTAATCATTAATCAAAGAAAAAAAATCATAATTTTTTACCTGTTGGCATGCATGTGAACACTTCTGTTTCAAGAGAGAKATTTAATTTCTAGGTCAGGACACACATATACATGCTCTTATTTCTCAGAGAATTCTAGAAAATAAATCACAACAGTATAAAAACCTGTCTTTCATGTGAAAAGTTAGCGATATCTTTGCTTGGAGGAAGGAAATATTCCCAAGTGATGTGCCTTGCCRCACTTCTTCTGTAACACTACAGAAACCTGCCTAGATACACTCCTCCCGAAACATTACCTCCCTCCTCTAGGTAATCTATTATTTGAGTACACTGATCTCAAGGCCTTGGCTCTAACTCTAAAGATCTTAAAGGGAATAGGAAAAAGCACCCAGGTGCTTTTTGACAAATGAGTCACCCTTTCCCTTGTCTGTAGCTGGAATGTGTCATCAAGTATCTTATTTGTCTCAAGCTTAAAAGGTCAGAGAGAGACAATGTTATGCCAAAGGCTCCTCTTACTCCTTAGCAGAGCTGTAAAATATGTGCTAGTGCACACATTTACACGCTTGAGCACTGTCCTTTGCATTTCTCCTGTAGTGAGTGATATTGTTCTTGTTAGAATTTAGGATTTTAAGCAATAAAAATGTCATAGGAAGTAGGTCTGGGAGTAGGGAGGGCACATCAGGAGGTTGTCAGCCCTGCTTGTGCTAGCTAACCTGACCTACTGTTGATCTAACCTCATTACAATGATGAGAAGTCTATCCAAGCATCAGTCCTGGTACTCTTCTCCCAGTGGTGAGCATAGAGATTTTATTCTCTTTCTTTCTATGGTTAATTTTCACATCTATAATTGCAAATTGTCGTCCTGGTGGACCGAGGATGAGGCCAGACTCTTTTCAGTGGTGCTTAGTGACAGGACAAGAGGCAGCAGTCACAAACTGAAACACAAGAAGTTCCATCTGCATATGAGGAAAAACTTCTTTACTGTGAGAGTGACAGAGCACTGGCACAGGTTGCACAGAAAGGTTGTGGAGTCTCCTTCTCTGGAGATATTGAAAACTTGCTTAGATGCAATCCTGTGCAATGTTCTCTAGGTGACCCAGCTTGAATAGGGGAATAAGGCTAGATGATCTCCAGAGGTCCCTTCCAACCTCACCCATTCTCTGATTCTGTGAAATTGATTTCTCTTGTTAGCCTTATGTAGACTAGCCAATCCTTACCCCTCTTTATAGGACATATTTTCAAGATATTTAGCCATTCTTCTGGCTTATCTGAACTGACCTACATCCTTCTTGATCTGCAGTGCCCCAAAATGGATACAGTACTCCAGCTGAGGTCACACCACTGACAAATAGAATGAAAGAATTACTTCATATGTTTTGCAGACAATATTATTGTTTATCTATCCCAGTATGATATGTTTTGTTTTTTCCCCTTTTTTTTGTAACAGCTTAATATTGAATCATATTCAGCCTGTGACTCACTATAGTTCACAGATTTTTTTTTTGTGGCACCAGAGGACATAATTATTCATCCTGTCATTATACAGCTGACTGCTCTTAGTTATGTGCAAACTTGATATTCATTCTTACTGAATTGCATTATATTCTTCTTCAGACAATTTCTCTAAAATTGCTCAGTCATTCTTCTGCATTTCAGTTCCACTAACAAGAGTTAGAAAAAGTGGCTAATGCCACTGTTCCTGATGCCTCACTACTGCAGGTAGCATTTGCACTGTCAGTTCCATCATTCTGCTTTAGCACTGCCCAGACACGGAAGGCACTCAAGGCACCTCCATGTAGATGTTTATTGGCAGATATCTATGGGTATCTTAAGTGTCTAAACTTCCATTACAGTCAATAGAGAGTTGTTCCAGCATGATTTAWGAATACTGGAGGATCATTTTCTTAACCAGTCCAACAGCACAGCAGTTCCAGAGTGCCATCTGAGTAGCCCTAGGCTGTTCCAGACATGCACAGCAACGACRGAGGGGACACAGCACCTCTGGGAGGTCTGTGCCCTTCTGGATGACAGCAGGAAGTCAAACAGGAAATTTTAGGACATCTCAAATGGCACTAGATGCCTTTGATAAACTGAATCAAGCCTTGTGCACTTACTGCAGGAGGAACTGAATTGCTTTCAGGCTCCACTGAYTGCACAAATTGGATCTTCATACTACATAATTGAACCTTAGCCTATCATACTGACAGATACTTAAGTGCCCTAACTGTAAATTTAAGACCTCATGTCATAGCGGGAGGTGGAGAGCCATTGTTGAAAGGGGAATGATTATTTTTATCCTCATATAAGTGTGACGTAATGGATCTTCTCATGCTACTTCCCTCCTCACAGAGGAAAAAATGGGCTACTGGAAGTGAGAAGGGAAAGACAGAGATTATACCAAAAGCCTGGGACCTGCTGTCTCAGTTTACAGACTTTCTCCTTGTTATGGAGACAAAAAAAAATAAAATCTATAATGAATTGTAACTTTGATTTTTCTGTGAGAAGTATTTGAAGGTGCAAGAGCTGATAGCACATATTTGGGSATGGATATACAATTTCAACTTTGCTCAGCTGAGTTACTTGCCAAGATCTAAACAATGACTGGAGTTTTTCTTCCAAGTACAATGATCTTTTAAAGTCTAAGATCAATGAGGTCTTCACTTGGCAAAGAACTCCAGGAATGCCTAGTATTCCTTAAAAATTAAACATGTTAAAAATCCATTTCTAACTCTTTCAGTATCTTTTTTGTATTTTTTTCAAACAAAAGTCTTATGACATGAAGTAGAAGCAAAAAATAGGATTTCCTTTCAACACATGGAAATAATGCTGCAGTGACTTTTAGATTTTAATCCTTCAGGTTATTTTTCATTCTAAAGGAAAAAAGAGATTGTAATCCATTTTTGGTTCATTAATATCTCAAAAATTCTGTAATATTTTGGTGTCAGGATTGATGGTTCTAAACGCCATACTTTTCTAGGTATTGCTTTCAGGATGTCTCTTTAATGTACCTATTCACTCACTCAGTTCTCTGGACTCATTATAGAAATATCTTGCTCCTGATCACTAACATCAGAGAACATCTGCAAAATGGATAATAGYATCTAGGTGTTCAGCAGTGGCAAAGTTCATATAAAGAGATTAATGTAAGCTTAGCTGATGACTCTCTATTTTATTTATTATCACTCAGCCCAATAATAAATTAATTTCACCTATCATCAAGCCATTTTGACACACTCCTTAAAACTGAAGGAAAACTCATAATTTCTACAAGTCAAAGCATGGCATTCATAGAAGCAATATTTTATTCTAGATCCATGAGAATCGGTCTTTTGTAAGGAAATTTAAAATCTGTCTAAGGGAGGTGTTTTGGCTGGCTGTGCCTGATCCATGGGCTAGAACCTGCATCGCAAAGAGGAAGTGAAGGGCGATGGTAGCCAGAGATTCCCTAGGGGAGCATGACCTTGACAAGCTGAAGAAATGAGCCAAAAGGCATATCATGAGGTTTATAAAGACAAATGCAAAGTCCTGSACCTAGGACAGAACAGCTGCATGCATTGGTATAGTCTGGGGAGTGACTATCAAGAGAGCGGCTCTGCAAAAAAGGACCTGGGAGTCCTAGTGGGCAGCAAATGGTACATGCACCAGGAATATATCCTTACAATGCAGGGCCACCACATACTGGTCAGCATTAGCCAGTCTGCAGCCAGCAGGTCAAAAGAAGTGCCTATTTCCTTCTAGTAAAGCTACCAGTGAAGTGTTGTTTCTAGTTTTGGGTCTCGTAGTATAAAAGAAATATTAACAAACTTTAGCCCTAAAGTCCAGCAGACATCCACCAAGGCAGATAGTGATCTGGAGCACATAAAGTATGAGAAGAAGCTGAGGGAGCTGGATTTGTTCAACCTAATGAAGAGAAGGCAAAGGGCAGATATGTAATTGCTGTCTTCAAATACTTAGGGGAAAAGGCAGACCTACATATTTCTTAGATAGGGACAATGAAAGAAGGAAACAGCTACAAATTGCAGCAAGGAAAACTCCAGCTTGATATGAGTATACAATTATCATTGTGAAAATGATTAAGCTTGGGAGCAGGTTGTTCAAATAGGCTGTGGACCTTCATCCYTGAGACTCTCAAAACTCAACTGGGCAGATAAGTAAGCCCTGAGTCCTGAGTAAGCTGACCTGACTTGTAAGCTAAAACTGCTTTCAACAGGGAGTTGAACTGGGTGGCCTCCAGGGATATCTTCCAACCAAAATTATTCTCAACAACAAAGATTCTCAACAACATCCATGTCCTCAAATCTAAACAATGCTGTATTTTCATGTCTTTAATTTTGCTTTCACATTATTTTTAATTAAGGGATGGAGGGCATAAAAAAAGGAGCATCAGTAACTGAAGGTATTTGCTTTTTTTAATTGAGAAAACAAACAGAAGTCTAAGAAAACAACTGAAAATTGCTTAATTCAAACTCCCTTAATTAAGATAAATAACATTTTTTATCAAGCCTGTTTATCAAGTTGCTGATGTATTTATTTCTTACAGGGAGCTTTTCATTATTGTCAACCATGAACTGAGAAACTGATGGAGCTGGAGAAAGAGCAGCAGTTCCCTTGCAGAATTGGGAACAACATTTACTTTTCCCAGTGCAGTGCTCAAAGCTTTGGACAACTTTGCCCATTCCCTGTGGAGAGAGCTCTTTTTAGACCTGCCATTAGTTTTAATGGATACCCAGAACTAGGCAAACACTGCGCATGTTCACACTCAGACGAAACATAGCCAGCTTGCTAGATCATGTTAGGAAGCACTTCAGGGGAAAATATCTCCCCTGATAGAACTTCCCTAAATTTCTTTGACTTAAATGACATTTACATCATCTGAATGCGCCATATTCTAGTGAATTACTGAAGAAAGTGGAARGTAAAAAAAGCAGTCTATTTTTTCTCCCAAGATCCCAGCATAAAGTAGAAATATGAAGCAATATCCACCACAGGAAAAGGCTTTTTGGTTCCAGCTGCTCTATTATGACAGCTTGAGCCTGTGAACGTTCTGTCTCCTAGCGAGCTACTCCTTTTCCTGTCTTGTTTTCTCCTGCCTGAAAGCTAATTTGTTGGCTCCCCATTCACTTCTGCCTTCCTTCAGACTTTTTTCACAGCCTGTTCTGTAGCTTTACTATCCTTTCTGTGCTCATTTTTGGGTCATGGCTGTGTGGATGCTCTTGGCAGGTCATTGTCATTAATCATGTGCCTGTGTCCAGCCTGCTTTACTGTAAAACCTCTCTGAGGAACACATACAGTGGGATTGCAGTTAGAAGCTGGTTCATACCTTAAAGCCTAAGGACTTCTATATCAAGGAATATTTCTCTGAATCTTTTCTATCCTGTGGATATTTTTATTATTCATATAAAGGTCCAATATTTTGGGTAATATAGCTAAGCCATTTGGCTACAATAATGTCACGTCTATATCTTGTGAAAATGTATTCATTCTTCACAGCCCATAAAACATATAGGAATATTTCACATCATAAAGTAAATTAAAATTAACAAAATTCATGCACTGGAAAAAAAGTTAAATGTAGTGTTTAGATCAGAGAGTAGTTCTGTTGAAATTGTGGGCTGGAAAGAAAAGAAGATCTAGATTACTCTGTTTAGCACAGGGTAAGTGAACAGCATTGGAGCAAACGTGATGACTCAGTGTTGTTAAATAGAATTATCAGTCCCCAAAGGAAATGGCTTGTTTTAGTCTCTTTATTCAGCTCCCACTTACAGCAATAACAGCTGCAAATGAAGATCCAGGGTAATTGTGGGTGGGTTAACATGACTGCTTCTTTACAAGAAGAATTGGAAGTATATACATATTCCTTTGTGTAACAGAAATATTCTTCATTCTAACAATATTGATCATATAATCACAGAACTACTTAAGGAAAATGACGTCTACAAATAAAACGTATCAGAAGTGTATGCATTTGTGAGGCAAAACAGAGAAAAAGAAAAACGGCTGGTAAAATACAGTACTTCAGCTTGTGTCAGATAATTTTGTGTGATAATTTTGGATGAGATCCATTCTACCTAAAACATCTATAGCAGTAAATAAAGTAGCGCTAGAATCATTACAGAAAGGCAGTTTGGATGAGGCCACCTTGCTTTGGAAAGGTAAGGCGATTTATTATTAGTGACATGGACTGTTTCATGTCAGGTTGCCTCGGTCCCAAAGAAAATTCCTAGACATAGTTAACTTACTAGTATAGCTATATATCTGAGGTCCATTTTTCTTCCCAAGTTAGGACTTGAATTCCTAAAACCCATTTAAGTTTCAGATAGGAATCTTATCGGACTTTACTTCAAGGTGTTCTAAAATTCTTGGCAGCAAAATCAGTTAGGCACATCCTAAATTGGCTTGAAGCTCCCATGATACTTTAGGCCCATTACTTCTATTTGTAGTGGGGTCATTCTACAGAGAGAAGCTTTGCATTTGTCCGTGATTCAATGCACATCAATAGCACTTATTTCTTGTATGCCATCCTTGTGATTGAAGTCTTAATTCCAGAAACAGGATGCATAAGTTTCAGTGTGAAGATATTGACCTCCTCTCACTAAAGGGTTCATTAATATGCAAGTCATGAGTGTGGAAGAAAATACTTTTCATTACCCTTCAAATTCACAGTGCAGTTCACTATATAAGCTTCTTGGTGTGAAAAAAGAGGAAGTAAGAGGTGCCTAAACGTTGCTGAGAGGCTAGAGCTGGGATGACCTTAGGTTTTCAGATCTTGTTTCCTGGAAGGTGTAGGTGTTTTACTTTAGACTATTAATAAAACATACAAAAACCTTTTGTGAGCAGGAACCAGAACTCTATCTCATCTGATTGCTTGAGCAACAGCATGGAAAATGGTGCCTTCTCACTCATTCAGCACAAGTTCTGGCATACTTTGGTGCTCAGCATTTTGTCTTCAAAAAGGGATTTAAGATAAGAACCTTTCCCTCAGCTATTCCATGTTTTTTCTGTTTAGAGGTTTCTATTTTGAACAGAATTGAACCAAGAACTCAGATTTCTTCTTTCCTGTTGAGTTCTCTAATGATTAAGCTGTTAAGCCAGAGTGCGTACAGTGTGTCCACCGAACATACTTATGTGGCCTTATCAAGAAAAAGCCATGTATAGACTGGATCCTTGCTCTGTGTAATTTTAAAGACAAATGTAGACATCTAAATTACTCATAGTGGGCCAGCCTTAGGAAACGGATGGGCTTTGTGTATGTTTCTGGAGCTGAGCCGAAAGGTCCCCTACTTTTGTAGGTGTGGGGAGGTCTCTCCATCCAAACCAGGAAACTTAGGCACTAATTCTGGATAGAAAAAGTTCATGTTAACGTATATTACAAGTGAAATGTTATTCAGATAGACTGTATCATGAGTTAATTAAATATTCATTTTATTAGTACATCATTGAATGGGAAATGTCAGACTGAAAAAGTCAGCAGCTCCCTACCTAGAGCATCCCAAGCTTGAAAGACCAAAACAAAAATACTAGGAACTACAAAACTACAATTTTCAGGGTTTCTCCATATTGTCCTTTATAATGCTATCATTTTTTTTTGCAGTGCTGTGAACTAGTGAACTGAGGGACAAAAAGAAAATAGGACAGATTAAAATGACTGGAAAACATTTAAGATCCATTCTGAATTAGATCTAGTTTGTATTAAGGAAAGAGGCATGTTGAGGCTTTTAAAAGAGTCTACAGGAAGGTTATAA
This sequence comes from Rhea americana, assembly GCF_003343005.1. NCBI lineage: Eukaryota > Metazoa > Chordata > Aves > Rheiformes > Rheidae > Rhea > Rhea americana. The sequence continues at coordinate 42,138 of NW_028186979.1, read as the reverse complement.
TATGAAGATACCAATGTAAAAGTGGAACAGAAAACTGAGTCTTATAGTGTCAAGAGAAAGTACCATTTGAAAATAGTCAAATAATGTGACTTTTCCCTGGGAACAGTTACAACTCATAGCGAAAAATGTGAGAGGTTATTGGCTCAGGATCTGAGACATTAATTCTCAATCCGTCTTTATCTGAGCTGACACAATAGGCTACGTATTTATTAGGAAACTAAATGTGCCTGGACTATCCTCTGCCATTTAGGCCAAGTGGCATGGGAGAGAATTTGCAGCATCTTAGCAGCCAGAGCAGTGTGGCTGCGTGCAAACCAGCCTTGGAGAATGATCCTTGGCCTGCGCTAGCTCTCAGACCATGTCTGGAGACTGTTTGGTAGAATGATTGTTGGCCCAGGAAAAGGGTGCCAGGGAATGTTCTAAGAATTTAACATCTTTGAGTTTCAATGCCCAGGAATGTTCCCTGGCACTGCTTGATTTATTAACATAGATGTAGCCAAAATCCTCTCGTTTTGGACGCTTACAATGACACCTGAGATAGCAGATGACAAGCTCTGTGCAAAATCAATGTAAAGTATCCATAGGAAAAAAAGTAACACAATGGGATGGAGAAGGTGGTAGATGAGAAGAAATATGAAGGCTGCAGTTAACATTTTATTTTTTTACTGGGTAAATAACTGATAAAATAGATACTCATTAAATAATCTCATTTGATTTTACAATTTCGAGATAAAGAATGGGATTTTGCTTTTAGAACTATCTTTCTGACGGCATTACACCTAAACCTTCTGAAGCATCACTGTGCTTTCTTCCAAATGCAAACAATACTGGCCATCTTTTTCAGCCTTTTCTATATCATTTTATGGACTTACCATTTCTATAAAATGACAGTCCAATACAATTTTAATTCTTAGATCCTGTACGGTTATTTCGTATTGTCCTGATTGGTGCTGAGGGTCAATTTCTTTGTATCTCTTTGCTTCACATTTTCTAACTTCCAATTTATATTTGTGATAATCAGTTGTTCCAATTTTCTGTATATTATGGAATTTGTTCTGTTATTTTTATAATTGTTTTCTCATTTTGGGGTTCTTTCTTTAGCCAGGCTTCTTTCTTCATTATAGGTTTACGACTTTTCAGGCATGTGCTAAAAATTCCTTAATTGATTCCCTATTATCATATGATTTCTCTGAGTAAATCCTCTCTGTCAGTTGAATTGACTCAAAATTGTATCCAGTTTTGGTAAACATCTCTTTTCAAGGACTATTTGCATATATTACTACTCTGGACTTTATTGTGCTTGATGTAGCAAGTGTAATAACACTGTTATTGTTTGTATCTACATTACTATTAATTTTTAACTATAAGATCAATTTCTCCTTACGTCTCAAAATGAGATTTCACCTTGCTGTATATGTACTCTTCCTGCATGTGAGACCTATTGTATGATATATTCTGAAATTCCATGAATGTCTGAGTACTGGCAGTACCACTTTTTTTGCGTGTCATTCACATTGATTTCCCCATATTACAGATTTTTTTCCTTGCTCATTAGGCTGACGGTTACAGAGCTGATCATCCTATTCTATAGAATAAGTTGGAGATTTTCAAAACACAGCAAGTAATTCTCCATGTTGTACTTCACCTTTTAAGGCATTGATCCTTAAACCTCTAAGATTATTTCTGGTGGAAAGAGTTACTTTGCCAAACAGTGCTTTCTATATAGGTTATATATCATTAATTTCAATTTATGAATGTTTTCATTGCGTATCCAAGACATCACTTCTGGCTGCAGATAGGGAAGAAAACAGGATGTAAATCACATCTAGTGGTGCTGCTCCAYGGAAGTTTACCATGAAATTGAGTTTAGAATTAGATTTTTTCTGTTTCTTTTTTATAGGCGGGGAAGCTTAATTATTTAGACTTCAATCCTCTTCATCTTAGAGCTCAGCCCTATTCCCATTGCAGTCAGGACTAGTCTCTCCATTGATCTAATGACAGGCTTATTGTCATATATCATCTATATTTTTTTTGTTTGCTTTCCAATTTTATTTTTGTACTTCCATATTTTTGATATATAAGCAGTGCTATTGAGTGCTATTGTTTTGGAAATATTCACATCTATTATTTCTCAATTCTGCTCTCAGTATTCTAAAAGACATGTGAATATAGATAAAGAGAGCTTGTTTGTACCCTTAAGGAACGGTTGACAATACAGAAAGGAATCAGAATGAGACCTCATGCACAATTTTATGTTTACTTTTTTGGCAGCCTGTTGCAGCAAGTAATAGGAACATGAGTGTGATAATGTGTGCTCCATATCAGCATAGTTATTACCTTAGTTCAAATAACATAGATGTTCTCTGATCTATGGCAGCAATCGCACACTATATATAACTTAAAATAGTGCCTATGGAAGAAAATAAAGCCTCGTCTAGGGAGTTTCTCTGCCAAGTAAGGGCAAGCAGAGGAAATATTTTGACATCTCTATCCGTTGAGCTGGAAGAGAATAGAAAACTCCATTCTAGACCTTAGGTAGGGAGACAAGGGGCATATAGACAAAATCAATATATTTTCCTGTTTCTTTTGGCGCTATGGAGGAAACAGAATCCTCAAGAGTTTGTCCATTTTAGTTACATCCTTATTTTGATTAAGAATGAGATTGCGCATAATTTTGATTGTATTTTTTTATTCTTTTCTTACAGAACCAGCAAGATTAGTCATTCTACAGTACAAGTATCAGATCCTGCCCTATAAAAAACAATAAGATGAAGGAATGCAAAAATCACAGATGTTTTTGACTGATTTTTAGCTTGCACCTCACATTGCAATAAGAAAATATCATTAGCAATCCAATTTGGAAGTGCTCAGTACCCAAGAACAGGAGTCTTGTTGGCCAAAAGAACTCTTGAAGGAATTTTATTTAGATATGTAAAAAAATCAGAACCACCACCCAGGAGAAACTATAAACTAATTGGAAACTATATTTATAGCCAGAACAGGAGAAATTAAGATAATAGATTTGTTCTCTTTATATATAAAACTGGCTGAGCCCTGGAAAGTCTTAGCCTGCAAGCTGTAATTCACTCCATGATGTCTGCTGAATTGCTAGCTCCCATTCACATAATAATTCTTTGCAAATGTTTTTTGGTGCAAAGACTCAAAATGTTAAGTCTTGAAAAATGCTCAGGCTTGAAGGCACAGTTTGTCTTTCCTTCTCTCATACATATTCCAATTGGATGTTCTTTTTTCTTTTTTTCTTTTTTNTTTTTTTTTTTTTTTTTTTTTTTTTTTTTTTTTTTTTGACTAAACAATGGGAAATACCTTTCTCACTGTGAGATTTACTGCTCCCTACAAATATCTGACAGTTAACCTTGGCAATCACTTTATTGCAGAAGGATGCAAGAAAAGTTTGTGAAAGTTCTGGGACTTTGCTCATCTGGCAGCTRAAGGATTCCAGCAAAGCCTTTCTTGGCCTGAGGCTGAGAGCGTGGAAGTTTTAATTGTCCATTTGAATATGCTGAACCAAAGAGAAACTTGAATATTGAGAGGAATTTGCCAACATATCAGCCTCAGACATTATAGATGAAGATTTAGCTGTTCTTGTGTTTCATGCTATTTTTGTTGTCAAAAATGTTTTCTACTCATTTGTTTTCATTGAATAATTACACTGTAGGATTATTAACACTAATCAAGCATTCTTACCCATCCATTATTTCTCCCACAATTCTAAGTCATAATCTAACAATATGATTTCCTGATACTTCCTGTGCACTTTCTAGCGACTTTCAACAAATATATGAACTGACACACACTGATATTACTGGCAGTCCTTTCATTCACCACAAAAGGGTATGGATCAGGCACATACTGGTGAATACAACATTCTCAAGCAATTTAGGGGGAATTTTTAAAGAAATATACAAAAATAATCTCAACATTGGGAAATTGTAATGTGTAGTAATAGGGTTTTTGATAATATAAAGATGTAATGGAAGTGAACCTAAGGATAATTCCAGGGSAGTCAGTGGATAATGCTTTTTTAAAGCTTTTTTTAAGGGTATTTTTAATGCCCTAATCTTACTCATTGAAGACATTTGCTTTTCCATCTTTTGCACAGGAAGTCTGTGTAGGCAAATTTACTACAGCACTCCCATGATGCTATCCAGCCATCCACAGACACTTTTGTCCTAGAAAACATTTCTCCAGGTGATAAATAGTTTGAGGTCAAGAAGAGGCTACGCACCTTGAAAGGAGAGAACCGAAGGGGTAAAACACTGTTCTGTGGGAGAACAGTGGCTGTGCGCATAGCAGCAACATGAGTAGGAATAATACTTGGAGAATGACCAGATAGCTAAAATTCCACAATTCCTTTGAGCATGGAACTTGGCATCACCACCTCTGGGCATCAGATGGTTTTGCTGGTGTTAGCAGCCACAATCAGGAATGCCCCTGTCTTGTGTGGAAGGTGACAGGTCTGGTGTCTCCTCATTATATGGCTTCCAATGTGAGGCGAAGAACCTGAAAACAACAGTTCTGAGTTCTTGGATACAAGAGCTGTAGAACCTACGTAGGATTGCAAAAAGGTTCTGACACTGATATTTGCAGTGAAGTAAAGTTTGTACCAGCTGAAGATCTGCACCATATATTTTAAATGTCAAAAGTCTGTTACTTTTTGTAACTTTGGGCTTTAAAATTCATTCTTTTTATGTAAGTCTAGCTATGCCTGGCATAAAGGAAACTTAGCTAATGAGCTGAAGAATAAGGGGCTACATTAACTGTAAAAATTACTTCCCATGGTAGGCTTTTAATGTTGGCAGAGAATCACAGGTTTGGTTTGGGAGTAAAGCAGAAATCAGCCTGACTGTGGTCCAGTGCTAACTGGCCAATTTTGTCTCCTCCTACCCTCAGGGTTTTAGTATTGATGACTTTATATTATGTATGTTGGAAATCAACATGAGAACACAATAAACAGTCACTTAGCAAAAAGCCCTGAGATCTATGAAAAGAATTGGTTCAATTTTATTTTATTTACGATTTGAAGAAATGGGTGCTTAAGACTAGATGTCCTATAAAAAAGTACTTAACAGAGAGAGGAGTCTATATAAAAATCATGTATGGATGTATTATATGAAGTCAAGCTAAAAACTGCTGAAACTGAACAACAAGCAGCAGAGATTTACTGATAATGCAACAACTTAGAGTTAGCTGGGGAATAAAGATATCTGCATATTTCCGGATACTTGACCATCTGCTATTTTTCTGCCTACCTGTATGATTCAGATTGAGATTTTAAAATTTGCACATTTTAGAGCTGCAGAACACATTAACATTTATGTTAACACAATTCACTAATGTTATTTTCAACAACTCACGTTGCTCCTTGAATAGGAAAAAGTATCTTAGAGATCTCAGAGGAGTAACTGGGTAAAGCAATGCTCCATCTGACATTATTCAATATTTTTATGAAAGATGAAGAATTAAAATGTTATGGAATCAGTTTTAAATATAAATGAAATTCACAGTAGAAATAACCTCACTTAAATTACACATATATGCAGTCAGTAGTAGTCCCTTGTATGTACAGTAATGTTGAGCTGGAAGATGTTTTCTTTTTACATCTAACTGCAAAAATAGAGGTTACACCTAAAGAAAGTGTCTTGCATTCCTGCTGGTCTATACAGTAAAATTTTTGTGCAGACTTCTTGGCAAGAAATATCTTTTTTCAATAAAAGATTGCTGTGGATAATACCTTTCAAATCTACTCCAAATGTTTGCTGCCAAAGTGGCTTGACTCCAGCTATTTTGCAAGTAAATGTTTTTGAATGTTGCCAGGATTAACTCTGAAGTCTTCTTTTGGTAGTAGAAGTACAGTGCAGACAAAACCATCAAAAATTTTAGTACACTGCCTCYTGTATACTTTACATTATGAGAGGATGATCTATTGCTAGATCTTCAGTCAGCATAAATCAGTCTAAGCCAACCATGAGGATTTTTGCCAGCTCTGATCTAGTGTCTAGTCAATCCTTGGCCTGTTTGCTAAAACAACAAATAAGTTTGCCAAGTTGGACCAACTAGCTTTATTTGTATGCTTATATTTCAATACAGTGAGAGAAATGTGGGCCTATAGTATGGATCCAAAACGCATTGTCTCTCCTTCACTTTGGTGCCCCACATTTTTTTTAGCTGTTCTGCTATGAACTAGATCCATTTCATTGTCCTCTTTTGCATTTTTCTTGCCTTTTCACTTAATTCATGCAATTCAAAATAGCAGTCTCTGTCATTGTTTRTTCTGGCTCTTGACTCAGCTTCTGTAGGGCCACATAGAAGATGATCACACAAAAACAGCAGTCATTATGTAGGAAGGAATTTTTCTGGGAATGAAGCAGTCAGGATGCTTATCAGAGCTTTTGTCATGCTATGTTCTGGAGTAATCATGCTTTTCCATTGCAAAAGTATTTTTATTAGCTGGGTTTTTGCCAAGTAGATGTTTTTGGTTTCAATATTACCTTGCAAACTTCCCTGGAAACATTTGTTACTCCAAACTGTGCCTGAATATTTATCTATTTCTCTAGCAAGTGTTAAAAAATATTGCTTGTATTTACTGATGCGTGAAGAAACAGACTAACAGAAACATAACAGAAAGCAATAARGCATTTGGGGTCTGATTGTCCAAAGCTTTCTCCAGCAACTTTGATGATGTTACTCATACTTACTGTATGCTGTACAATTTCAGGATTGGCTTCATCCTTTGAAACAAAGCTTGGTTTGTGAGACAGCGAGCGAGACTTTTTAGGTGAGCTCCAGAATTTAGATGTCTGAAATTTGGGTGCCACAAAGCTCAGATGTCTTAAAACGTAAAACTCTTCTGCCATCATCAGAAGAATTTGCCTGTTGGATAGAAACTTAGTCAAGAATTGAAGGAAATTCCTGGAAGAGTCACCCAAAGACCATTTCAAATACTGGTGTTGGGGAAAAGGAAAGTTTAAGGGGAAAAGAAGTATGTTCTTCACTCCTATTTAAGCAGATGTACTCAGTGCCTTCTTAATCTTTTCCGACCTGCCTCCCACGATATCATGTATGTGCTTCACAATTGCCATATCTTTGCTTCATTTCTGAAAATGCTGTGGACAGCATAACATTTCTTGACAGTATGCTAGCATGAGATAATATTTGTACTATCAGTGCTGATAAAGATTTTGGATCCACTTGTCCTACAGTATCAGTGTGCAGTACTGAGCCATCCAGACAGCGTAAGTCGGTGGTCAGTTCCACCAATTTAAAGGCTGAGTGGGTAAGACATTGCCGCTGGTGAATGGGTGTAGGCTGCCTTTGCTATAGTTGGGTGTAGTGGCATATAAGAATCTTTGCTTTTATTTTATATTATATGAGACATTCAAATATGGCTAACACACTATGGAACAGAAAGATATCAACATAATATCAGACTTTTTAGGGTTAAAAGCACACAAAATGGTTATTTTTACATGTTTATTTTCCTAGCTGGCAACATTTGGATTTCTGGTTTTCTTTTTCTGATTTTTATGAGTTTTTCAGCTTTGTGGAAAACATATTTGTTCTCCGCATCATCTCAAACTCATAGACAGTGGTAGGATCTGATAATTTTACCATGCAATGATTATTCCCCATTCTTCCTGGGTAATGCTTACTTCTGACAAAAAATTTTGCTACTTTCCCTAGTAAATTTTATTTTTTTCTTTGCTCCAGGCATCAGATAAAGGTGACTCCTGCACTTAGTGTCACAGAACTACTCCTTATTAGAGAGTATGTCTCTAAAAAAGTTTTTTTCCTCATTCATTTTCATCCTTTCTCTTGATAATTGACAGGCCCTTCAATATTTATTTCAATGGCCTCAGTTGGCTAAGAGGTGTTGTACTTCAGTTTGTCTTGAAATAGTATCTATTTTTTCCACAGCCAGTTAGAAACTAGTAACAGAGGTATGATAAATTCTCACTTCCACTTTGTTATTTTGGGATTACACATTTCTTCACAGTTTATTTTTTTCTTATTTCAGCATTTATCTTTTTTTTTTATTTATTTATTTTAAAAAATGGGTCCTTTTTACTTTAGTTGTCCGTAAAAACACAAATCTTTACATACAGGCATGTGCATGTGTATAAATCTCTGTTTCCTTAGCATAGGCCAGCATACTAAATGTAGAATTTTGATATCTCTTTTTTCTTAAAAGGTAAATTTTTATGAGCTTGTAGAATTTGCGGTGGAAAAGAAACTGGCAGGCAATATGTATGGGGAGTGAATCTTGAAATGATTTGGAAGAACAAACTTAAGTTGATGCTCTGATGGTCCTTAGTGACTCACTGCTCAATAGTGTAACATGTATCTCCTCTAATTCCAGCCAAATAGACAAGAACATTATTTCTCAATCCTATTTTTATTGTTTTCATTAGCATTTTTATCCTTTTAGTATTTTTTGTTTGAGTCAGATTGGAGCTTTTCATTTTTTTCAAAATTTATCCTGGGAAGATGGTATGACATAGCAATATTAATGAATGGTATCCTGTAGGGAAAGATTGAGATCTGTCTGATGTGTAAAGGGTTGACTTTACAGTCATCCTGGACCGTAAGCTTAAAAAGGTTACTCTCTCACTATTTCTAGGGAGAATAATGCAGACAAAACAGGATTTAAAGCTTTGATTTCTGAAACCAGTAGTTCCCATGAATGTGGGAGACATTTTGTGGTATGATTCACATATATTTTGTCAGAAACAGTCTCATGGATTGAAGGGTAATCTCAGTTCACATGGTATGGTGTGTATGTGTGGGGAATTTTAAAGTGCATTCAGTAAAATGACAATAACTACAGTGATACACATCTGCAAACAAACATAAAGTCCTGTGTGAACTGATCCTCAGCTTCCTGTGGGAATGGCATCTCCAATGGATTACACATGAGCCCACTCAGCATCAGCTGGGATGACAGCTGAGTGGGAAGCTAYGCAGCAATACTGCCTGCCATCTGGTTTTGTATGCAATAGTGGTACCTGTACTTAATAATAATGTAATAGTAGTACCTGTATTTCTACCTGTAAGTACATTACCTGTATATTTACATTAGAAGTAAATATAGAGGTGATATATAAAGTGTACTCCCTTAAGCTTAATTTGCTTAAAATTCCTGTCATTAAACAAAACCTGTAGAATCTTCATTTAAAAGCAATGTGTTGATGTGACTATGGTAATAGTCATATAACTTACATTTCCAGAAGCAAGAAAAAGAGCCAATAGGAATAGGAAAGTTTTARTTTAACTGTGTTTTGCTTTCTTTTCAATGTGAAGAGAACAAATATAAGAAGGAGTGAGTATAATATGTTGGTGAATTCAAGTGAGACTAACTCAGCAAGTCAAAGGTAGTTCAAAGAAAGTAATATTGGAACACTCAGGGGAAGATGAATTCTACTCTGACTTTGAGTGTCACTAGAGTTAGATTCATTTTTGCTTTATGCTCAAAGAATCTGGTAAACAAAACTGGTGATAACAAAATCTAAAACAATATATTCTGATAATTAGTCATTTATTTCATAATGTTATAATTAAAACAGTAAATTAATATTTTACATTTGCTGGGGGTAAAAACAGTTGATCAAAGCTAGTAAGAATAGTTTGTAAAAATAAAAGAAAATCAGAACTTTCTGAAAGTTTTTTAAGTGAAAAGTTGTTTTAGGGAATGGAAATAAAGTTTTTCTCTCATTTTGGCTTTACCTTATTGGAAAGAAAAAAAACAAACCTAAAACAACCATGATTCTTGATTTATTTATTTATTTTTGTCTGGAAACAAAACATGTGACTAAAACTGTTTGAAATTAAAGAAGAGAGCGTTCCAATAGCAATATTCCGAATAAGTTGAGCTGTGAATCTTCTGGCTTCTACTACTTTTTTATAGTCATACTGTAGATGGAGCAGAATATGGAGCTCAGTGGAAAAGAGAATAATTCAAATAGAGACTTTGGTCATACACTGAGCTAGCAAAACAACCCCAAAGCTCCTGGAGACATTTGCATGTGATGACACTTTCCTTTCATAGGCACTTTTTTCCTTTTTAGATAGCAGRGTACACTGCCCTTGAAGTGTTATTATGCTTGCCTTTCCCAGCTAGTCCAGCTCTCCCCTTGAAAGCCAAGCTATGCCCATGCAACTATTAAAAAACAAAAGCTGCAAGGAAAACAGCTCTGTCTAGCCTTCTAGCACAGGAAAAAGCCTCATACCTTTCTGAGATAAGAAAAATTATTATGCAAATCTTACGCATTGCTAAAGACTGTGACCTATTTCCTGGAGTGCATTAGATTTTTCTAGGAACAAGTTTACAGCTGTGAGAGGCACTGAAAAAAATCCTCTGAGTGTGTAGATTGAAACTCTGGGGAGGAGGAAGGGACACTGTGGTGTTACCATACCAGTTAGACATGAATATTTGGCATGTATAGCTTCTGCTTACACTGACTCTGTGGAGGACACACTAATGTGGTCTCAGCTACATATACTCCTATACAATTTGTGCATGTTCATGTTAGCACAACAAATCTCTGGTCTTGACTTTAGCAGCTGAATGTTACTATACAGCAAAATATTTGTCATAATAACGATGTCACAGGCAGCGCTTTAAAGATGAAGACTCCCAGTCTCTGTTATGCACACACAAAATATAAAAATTATTTCTCWGTTCACTAGTGGAAAAAAAAATTCCAATTTCTCTATCTGTATTATAGTATAAAGAATTTTATACCATCTAGTTACTGACATTTAACTTAAGGAGCTAAATTAGAAGTTATTCTTGACAAACCAATGATGAGGGAGAGAGAAATCACCACAGAACCAGAATCACAGAGCAGCTGAGGTTGGAAGGGACCTTTGGAGATCATTTAGACAACCAGCCCTGCAAACTAGAGCAGTTCACCCTGGGCTCTGTCTAGATAACTTCTGAATGACTCCAAGAATAGAGATGCCACAATGTCTCTGAGCAACCTGTTCCAGTGCTCAACCACTCTTATAGTAAGAAAATGTTTTTTTTCCCATACTCAGATGGATCTGTCTGTGTTTTAGTTTCTGCCTGTTGCCTCTGATCCTGTCACTTGGCACCACTCAGAAGAGTCTGGTCCTGGTCCTTTTACTCCCTCCCATCAGGTACTCATGCTCATTGATAAGATGCCCCCTCAGTCTTCTCTTCTCCCAGCTCTCTCAGCCTCTCCTCGTCTCAGAGATGATCCAGTCCCTTCATTATCTTTATGGTCTTCTGCTGGACTCGCTCCATGTGTCCATGTCTCTTTGGTACTGAGGAGCTCTTGGCACTGGACACAATACTCCATGTGTGGCCTTACCAGTGCTGAGTAGAGGGCAAGAATCACCTCCCTTGACCTGCTGGCAAAGCTCTCCCTGATGCAACCCTGAATACCATTGGCCTTTTTGGCCACAGGGTGGCACATTGCTGGCTCATGGTCAACTTTTTTCCACAAGGAGGGCCTTTTCTGCTAAGCTGCAGACCCTGAACCTGCACTGTTCCAGCCAGAGAACACGAGACAGAGTCTTACTCTCAAGCTTTCTCATATTTTTCTAGTCTTTCTGCAACTATCACATTATTTCAAATTATCTGAAGTGATCCCACTCTGTGTTGCTTGACCCTGGCACACGAACTGTGGATGTAGCAGAGAGCATGCCTAGTGTCTCCTGTGTTGTAAGGAATCACCAAAAGACATTGTTAATGGATAGCGTGATAGCTGGAGAATGATTTGATATAATTTAATCTCAAGTGAATGTCATTACCGTGGAATGAATAGTATGTATGCTRACAGCTGTCAATTGTAAAATAATCTTTTATGCTAAAATCTCCAGGATGTAGAAAAGAACAGAGCAGCTTGGCAGTATAAAATGGTGTGTGTGAAGTACGAGGATTTCCTGCTAACATTATTTTTGGCTTTTTCTGCTTTGTACATTGAATCAGTGGCACTTCATTCAGTATGTATTTTTCTTGAATAACTTAAGAGAGAGTGGGACAAATGGAAAACTCTTTAAAGGTCTTGTTGATTTAGTTTGGGAGTAAGTTATGTGATTTACTTCATACTCTATTCAAAGTCAAGTTGCCTGTCATAATTTTTATCGGTATTTTACAATGTACTTTTCATTCAACAACCTTCTCATCTTGACTGATCCTCAGTTTTATATATTGTACATAGATAGTATGGAAACTTTATATGTATTGTATGTTCTTAGGGCACCTCAAATGTGGTAAGAAAATTGACCTAAGCCCTTCTCTTAAGTATGTTATTCAAATTTCTGAATGCCCACAAAGATGAGACTAATCCTGTATCTACCTTTAAAATACAAAAATACAAAAACTGTGCTATAAACAAAGCTCTACTTAATGCAGCAACATAATCTGTCTTCAGTTAGAACAGTGATTTGGATTAGACTCAACCACATCCGTTTTTCTTACCGTGAAAGGAAGAAGCTTTGAGACAAGCAGCGCTGTAAAAGTTCTGTGTGACATATTCGAAAAAAAATGATTAAGGATGTTATGTAAACATTGTGTTTTAGCTCTTGCAGAGGAAGGAGCTCTCTGCTCCCATCTTTTGGTGAACAGTAGGAAATATGCTCTTTTTGTCTACATCGTATATTTACCTACAACTGCATCTGGGCAGAGGCTCTAGGTCTTTGTGCGGGTCGATCACACACATTCAGGGATTCCTGTCACCATGAGCTCTTTTGCCTGCTGACAGTTGGAGATACCTGGATTCTACCTCCAAAATACTGTTAGCATATAGTTTTAGAAGTCATTTCAGGTTTCAAAAATGGCAAGAGGGAGGACCCAGGTAACTATAGRCCTCACCTTGATCCCTGGAAAGGTGATGGAACAGCTCATCCTGGATACTATGGATACCTGGATACCATGGGTACCTGGATACCATGGATACCTGGCACATGAAAGGCAAGGAGGAGATCAAGAGTAGTCAGTATGGCTTACCAAAGGAGCAATTGTGCCTAACCAATCAGACTCTTCTGAGTGGTGCCCACGTGACAGGATGAGAGGCAACGTGCAGAAACTGAAACACAGACAGGTCCATCTAAATACGAGAAAAAAACTTTTTTTTTTTTTTTTTTTTTTTTTTTCCTGTGAGGGTGGTTAAGCACTGGAACAGGTTGCACAGAGAGGTTGTGGAGTTTCCATCCTTGGAGACTTTGGATTCAAAAGCTGTCTGGACACTGTCTTGGGCAACCTACGTGATCCTTCTTGAGCAGCTAAGCTAAAAAGAAAAAGAGTGAAAAAAAATTAAAAAACAGTTAAAATTCTCCTGGCTTCTGCATGTTTTCATAATTTTCTTGAAAATCTGTACAGATCTGACAACCTGATCCTCTTTCATAAAGTGAGCAATGAAACTTTAGAGAATTTTCAAAGATCTTCTCTACTAGATACAGTAAATTATRAATCAATTTCAAGGAACAAGTTGATTTTTTCTTATTATATTTGTTCTCAATGAGACAGTGTAGTAAAAATTATTGAAGATACCTATTTATTTCTTATACACCTTTTTAATACAAAACAGATACAATGATTCACTCAAATAGAGAGGAGTTTTCTTACAAGTGCATCAGGATATCATAGATGCAATGGTAGTATGGGTGTTGAAATTAATGTAATTCACTTTACTCCTTCCTGCAACAGCCACTGATATAATATCTAAATAGCATACTTGGAGGAAAATTCTCCCAAAGTGGTAAATACTATTTTCCACGTAATATCTCATCACTGCACAACTTGAAACAACTTCTGTATGCAGATGCTTTGGTTTTCAGATAATGAACTGGACAAAATATTTCTCCACAGTGTGTTGACTTATCTATGTGATTGGATGGTCTTCATGTACTTCTATCTTTCATTCTACTTCTAATCTTCATTCTATTTTTTCACTTGGAGAACCATTCCCAAACTCTGTATTACTGTCTGAAATTCTACCTAGCTATCTCTGTATATAGCATTACTGCTACCTGAAGTAAAGAAACAAAACAAGTCATAACCCCAATGGATTACAGTGAAACTGGAGCAAGGGAATGTTGAATCAGGCCCACAGTATTTAAAATACAGCTGTGACAGAAGTGAGGAAGGAAAGAGAAATGTGGGAGGATGAGTAACAAAATCAGAGAATTATATGGAAACTCTTGAATTTATTCAGGGGCATTCTCCACCCCACAACAAAATATGTTGGTTAACTTTTTAAATTTCCAACAAATTATGTAAACTCCTTTTCTGTCTTTTCCATTGTACCACCTATTGGTTTATCCATGTGCTATTGATCTCTGTGAAAGAATCAGAGTGCACCATTTGATGTAGCAAATGTAGATGTCTACAATCATCTATAAAACTTTAACCCCTAGCCAAGGATCTAGTCAGTGATTTAATTCTTCTAATTAGTTAAACCTGTGACAAACTGTCACATTTTCCCAAGCTAATCTTTTTTTTTTTCCAGGAAAAGAGTCTTTGAAATTGGCCTCATTTTTTTAGCTCTCAAGCAGAGAATTCTCTGTTGCTATGTTCTCACAGGATGTTTCTCAGCAAGCAAGTGTATTTATAGTAAATATGGGAAGACATGAATTTAGATTTCATTTGCCTTGTTGAAAAGTGTGACAAAATATACAATCACTAATGCCCATGTCTCCAAAAGCCACTCAATGATAACAAGTCTCATTTTTTGATAGAGATAGCCTCTACTTTTTGAAAAGCAGACTCTTTAAATTAACCAAGTCAAGCCCCAGATATAAGGAAAATAAAATCACTATTTATGTCTGAAATATGTGTGTAAGAATCTAAAGAAAGCTAGATATAGCATCCAATACTCACAAACAGAAGTCCTCAGTTTTACCCATAATCARCTTGATTAAGTACTTGTAATCACATCTCAAAGGAATTTTAATGGTGATTCTGGTTTAGGACATGTGGTGACTGGTAAATAAAAAGATAGTGTAAGTGAAATAAACAAACCAGAAGTTTCCCTGGGCACTAAWCAGTTTCATAAAGAAATGAATGTAAGTTTATATTTAGTAACAAAACTCTTTTTTTCACAGGCTAACAGCCTGAGAGAAAGTATCAGACTGTAGGTCTAGAAACTTTGGACAATACTGCGTCCAGATGCACTTTCTGCAAATACATGGAGACCAGAGCCTGAGGTTTTGAATTATGAACCCTGATGAAGTGAGACATAAAGGCTGAAGGTCTAGTGGGTGAACATGAGTTCCTCAGGAGGCAAAATGCTGAAGGAAGGTCTGCTGAAGGCAGATTCATATATCTTAATCTTTATAATGTGTAGAAAGACTTTATGAACAAAGGACACAAGGAAAGCAAGATAGTACAGTAAGATCAATAAGGGTGTTGCTGTGCAGTAACCAAACTCCTTTCTATAAGAATGAGGACAACTGGAAGAGYCTACATTAATATGCAATAGGTAATAACAGTGTAACAGGAGTCTGGAGCCAAAATAGTAGATGATGCTTAGTTACATATAACTGTTAAGGCTTTCTTTTGCATTCTTGACTTAACAGGACAGGAAATCTCACAGTCCTCTTGTAATACAATTATGGAGACATTTGTTTTGTAAATGTTTGTGAATTGTTTAGACACAGCAATTAGCACAGTCGATTCTTACTTTTCCCCTTATTCATTTGAAAATAAACAATCATGAACCTTTCCTCCCTTACTCCATCAAAAATGAATTGAAAAATAAAAGATGTTTATGTTTCTAGAAGCAAACATGAAGTTTATACTTTCAAAATCACAAAAAGAGCATTTCAGCAGAAAT
Organism: Rhea americana; assembly: GCF_003343005.1. NCBI lineage: Eukaryota > Metazoa > Chordata > Aves > Rheiformes > Rheidae > Rhea > Rhea americana. Next base: position 26,320 of record NW_028186979.1, on the reverse strand, counting down.
ATGTTCTCTAGGGATACTCAACACCTGCTTATATTAAATTCTGTTTTTCCATTGAAAATTATATCCCTTTGACAGAAAGGGCTGACATTTTTAGTTACCTGTACTGACTTCCCTTTAAGATCCCTGTTTGAAGTCAGGCAATCCTAAGAACAGCTGTGATACTATGAGTAGAGTGATAATGCGGGCAAAGGGAAGCTTTCAATTATTTATCAAATACAGGAAACGGCRGCTGCTTTCCCACTTTGTCTCCTTACATTTCTGCTGAAGAAATAGGCAGTGATAATTAACCAAACTGCATGGGAGTTACTGCATTGCAGTCCTTTAGGACAGTGAAATCCTTGAGGAGTGAATTCTGAATTGCTGGAAGGTGCTCCCAGACAGGGTGTTATAATACAATCAGCATCTTCTGTGTCTCAGTGTAACCGGACTTTTTCCAGCATATAAGATCACTAAGCAATGTGGAATAACTTATTAATTGGTGAATGATATACTTCTCTTGCACAGCATATTTTTAAATCTGACTTTTTATAACAGACAAAGACCACTGCAAGCCTGGGGCTGACAGAGCCTTATAAAGGTGAGTACGTAAAGGATGTATCTGAATTTACTTAGAGATTGTATTTTGTTTGTGATGGAAATCTCTGATTCAGACTGGGTAATTCTTCCAGCACAGAAATGCATGTCGTGCTTTAATCAATTTGAATGCTTAACTTCAATTCACTTAATGTGATATAGTTGGAAAATAGGGTGTAGTCTTGATAGCGTTAGATAAACATGCTATTTTGGAAGCTTGCCACACTTAAAAAGACTTAGCAAATCCATAGGCAAAAAAAAAAAGTTCTAAATTTCAATTATAATAGAAGCACAAGTCCACCAAATAAAGGCCCCACACTGAACACAGTTACATGATAAAATAATATAGATTATGCAGCTCAGGATGCTAGCTAGTCAATGATCAGAAAGGTCCCTAAAACCTTTGCTTTCAGACTCTAAGGATTTGAAAAACAGTTAGCAGCTAGCAAACTAGCYAGTACTAGGAAAATACTGAGGTATTGCCCCAATTACTCTGGGGACAAGGTTCATTCCTTGGAGCAGTGCATGCACTCCATTGAAAAATCAATGAGGCAGAAAAACACATCAAAAAGAACTAGCTTGTAATGTAGATATATCTTCCTCAGACAGGCAATCTCAGGAAAAAATAAGTCTCCTAAAGAATGYCTAAGCAAAAATAGGGACACAATTTGCACTGTTTTGTAAAGCAGAACTTTGTACATTGCTCTTTGTCAGTAACCAAAAAGCAGAAGGATGAATGTATTTTGCTCTGTTGGAATAACTTGAAGGTAGTAGCAGAGGATGATGGATGTAGGACAGAAAAGCGTGGCAAATGCAGTAGGATGCTAATGTGTGTATATGTTAACAGTGACAGCTGGAGTTGCAATATGTCCATCCTTTATTACTCCTTTTCCTCCCTATATACCCTTGAAAGATATTCCTTCTTTTCACATATATCCTGGAGGTCCACTGACTTACTAAAAAGGCTTTACTATGCTCTAAACTTAATGAAATCACTGCAAAACAAACACAATGGCAGATGATAGATATTTCAGACTCTCAAAGACAAGCCAGGACCTGCCCAGATTCATTCTACTCCATTATAGACATCTGTAATTTGAGTATCTACCCTCAGACTAGTCAGGCTTAGTTCACTTCACCATCAATGAAGAGAAATCAACACTTTTGCGGTTTGTTTGAGCTGACCTCACGTGCATGTTTGTGCTGAGGTGAATCATGTTCTGGAAATGACTTCTCCTCTTTGCCTGCAAAAGGAACCTGTGGTGACTAGCTCGGAGGTAAATGTATACCTCAGATATCTGAAGGTATGAATGAAATGAATCTCATCGAAGTAATTCTTTGTGAACAAACAGCTCATATATATTATGCACCATTTTGTTTTGCAGTGGTACAGCTAAGGGTTAGAGCATAAGAGGTCTTTAAAAATATTTGTTTCAAAACACTTTCTATTGTAGCAAAGAAGGAAGTCATATGAGAGCAGCTGTAGTATCTACAGTGAATGCAAACTCTTCCATTCCTATGGGTAACTAGTTAGTCAGTGCATTTCTTCARATTCTAACTAATAAGAACATTATGAATTCCTTTTACAAATAATGCATGCTCAGTTTTGAGTAGGAATGAATCGATAATTGAGTGCAGATTATTTAGTTCTCTCGTCAGCTAAAAAATGAGATAAATGAGAGTGACCTTATGGAAAGGAAATTACAACATCAAAATACAGAAAATTGTTGCTCTTCCTATTAAATTAAACTAATTGACTATAATCTACTTTGTTAGGTATTTGTGTATAGTTACAGCTGGGTAAAGCCATTCATTCAAGACCGTGTACCTAACCTAACACTTCTAACGGCTGCTTGTCCGTCAGTGTTAGATTTGGAAAGTGCTCATAGTATGTGTTTTGCAGAAATTTATTTCTTTCACTCCACAGAATGTCCTTGCACCATCCAAAAGCCACTTTATTTACTGTTTTAATAATTTACTGAATTCACCTCAAATGTATAGTTTGAATATGCGTATTTTACATATTTAATAAAAAATCCTAAATAATAATAAGACATTAGTAGATTCCTTTGATACAAGACAACAAAACTAATAGTAATAGTTCAGAAGTCTATCAGTTATTCCCACAAGAATAAATAAAGTATTTCACTTGTGCCTGGGTTTCTAAGCCCAACACCTGGACTGAATTATTTTATTATGGATAWAATGGTAATGGGTTAAAAGTGTAAAATCAAGATGTGATTTGAGTGACTCCAACTTCGTTTTCTCTGATGGTGATGAGACCATCACCACTGAGATGTTCTGGAATCACCTATTGACTGCAAGATGAAAGTCAAGCTTAGAGGCAAGCTATCCAGCTTGCCTGACTTGTTATGAGCTCCCACGCCAAAAATGCTTCAATAAAAAATGAAACAAAATGATTGGGGACTGTATTTTAGGACCCCCAGCAAACCCTCAATACGAGGATGACTAAAAACCCATAAGAATTCATTTCTCACCTCATTTTACCTTTAGTCTTCTTTGGACTTTCATTTACCATACCAGATCAAGAAAAGAGTCTGATCAGGCTTACTCCCTGGCACATGATTGAACACATGGTACATATGAGCAGATGCCTGCTGCTTAGGCTTGACTTCTCCAAAGAYGGACCCAAGCTGATGACTGACCTCAGGGTTCCCTTCCCTTCCCTTCCCTTTTCCTTTTCTTTCTTTCCACTTCTACTTTTGCTTCTGACAGTGTAGAAAATAAAGCTCTACGAGTTGGAATCACTGGCCATAATGAGGATGTCTATGCGGCAGATGTTTACATTAGTCATCTAAGTGCCCTTTGCCCTGGGGGGTAATTCATCTCATCCTAAAACACATCTATAATAAATCAGATGTGTGTGTTTCTTTCTCTCCATTGACTACCCATGCAACCTGTGGGCAGGGGCTACATTTTTAAAGACTGGTGAAGTAAGTATGTAATTTCAACACACTTATGTCTTTCCTGAACAGAGCTGAAGAAAAGAATGTATACTCAAGGAGAAGCTGCACAGGAGAAAGCTCTGAAGCTCTGCTGCACAAGGTTTTACCTAGCAGTTCTACTACTAAATGATAGAATTTCAGTGGTTGTGAAAAATACCTTAACTACTTAAAAAAAAAAAAAAAAAAAAAAAAAAAAAAAAAAAAAAAAGTCCTCTCCTGTAGCAAGGAGCAACATACTCTAAAATTCTGCCAAATAACATGAATCTAAGGTTGTTATTTATTTCTCCGCTTTGTACACTGGAATGTTTGCTTGTCTTCCTAGCACATGAATGGTATGTTCCAAGATTTTTATCTATTTTTTATCTTGAAGGCAGCTGAAATTGCCTCTCCAGATGTTATTAAATAACCAAAGCATGCTGTAATCAAGCCGCCTARTTCTCTGGAAAGGGAAATAATTTCCTGTACCTTATTTACATATCTCTAATTTTTTATAAAGCTTGCAGAAGAGACTTATGACAATGGTAGCTGATGCTGTTTTCCCATTTAAGAGCAAATAGTTTGAATTCTCTGCTGCCATAACCCCACTCACTCCCATCAACTAGCCCCTCTGGGAATCCTGTAAGAACAACTTGAATAAGGGTGAGTTTGGCACTTTGTAGTATAAGGATTTAGCTATCCCACAGGAAGAGTATAAGAAGCCGAGTGGAAAATCGACATAACCTTTGCTTCTGTGAGCTTGAGAGCACAGGCAAAAGTAAATGCATCTCTTCTAAGAGAACGAGTTATGTGTTTGTTCTCTTAAATGCTAGCAGGATACACATACCTTTAATTGGATAATATAACCCTTGCACATTCTTCATTACCATTTTAAGTACAGCTCCCATTATGTATTCTGAAGCTGTAACTTCTAGCAATAAAAAGAAATATAATACCTTAAGCTAATGGTCTTGAAACATTTGCAGACATGGATACTTTCAAATAGTCCAGCTCAAAATTAGATTTGTTTTTGAAGAACAAAAATTTCAGAGTTTTTTTTAGTTTCTGCAGTCTTGCTCCACCCTGTGTACAGATTTCTCCCCGAAACTGAACAGTATAAAGTTAAGCAGAATATAAACCAGACCGTAAAATAAAAGCATGTGTGATTTACTATATAGCTGACGTAGTACCTTAGTTTGGAACTCATCTTTTATTGCATTATTACTAACAGGCAAAGTGTTGTTTAGAGCAAAGGATGGACAGTGACATTACAGAAATTTTCTCTGCGTTATTGTTGTGAATGTATATGTCCAGCTTAAGTTTTTTCATATTGTTCTGTGTGTGAACRTTATAATCTCAAACTTTGGCCTTTCCAGTAACAAAGAAGGAAGGAGAGGAAAACTAAGATAAAAAGAATATCCTGCAAAAAAAATCTTATTTTGTGTCTCAAAGGGACATAGGGCAGACTCTGTAGCTTAACGTCAGAGTATGAAATGTAAGAAGTTCCTCTCCTCTTTTTCCCTATGCATCATTAAAGGCCAAATCTAGCCTCAAAATTCATCCTCTTGAGCCCCTTACAAGTTGGTTCTATGATAGCCTATTTCAAGAATTTACCAGTTTTTYAAATGAGGCCTTATTAACAGTGGATGAAGTTCTACAATAACTTCACAACTCAGCAGACATGTCCTGGGACTTAGTTTGTCTTGTTTTGTTGCTGCAAAATCACATGCAGATGATTTATTATGTACAATCACTCCCTGTTCCCTTCTCTGACCTATGTCCTATAACATTAACATTAGATATTATAAACCTCAAATGCATTAACATTTGAGAGTTTTCATCTTAGAAGTCATACAATCTCAATGAAAGACATTCATTAAAARCAACTCACACTCACAACAACTAAACTTCTCATTAATGTTCTTTAAAGGTCAGGGAAATGATGAAGGAAAAAATCTATAGTAATACTTAATAGTAATGGTTTACATTTATAAAGCACTTTTACTCCCAGCATGCCAAAGTATATTAAAGAGATGATGTATGGAAACATTTGTACTAAGGGTGGTTTGCTGCAGAAGAAAACATATATATCACAGGAACTGAATTTTGAATAATTTGCTGGGATACACAATGTATCATCTTAGTGTATCATTAGGTTCTAAATGTGACAAAAGGGGCCCAGGCACCAAGACAGACCTAAGCTGCTACGGCCCAACTCAAAATGAATACTCAGAAATGTTGTAAAAAAATGATTTTTTTTAATATCATGTAAGTTATTATAAAGCCATGAAAAGTTTCAAGTTAGAGGTCATGCTACCTGGAAGGAGAAATYGATATAAGAACACCAATAAAATTTCATGCTGTGCAATATATTACTATGTAAGTGTATAACTACAATTCATTTTATTTCTTTAAAGAAGTAAATCAAAGTTTATGCTGGGGACTTTAGGGTCACATTTGACTCAGAGATCTATTAAGCCTGTTCAGCATTTCACAGATAGTAAATGGTTAATGGCAATATATCTATTTAAGGAATCCCCTTAATAGGAAAATAACTTTTCCTTAGGAGAAATGCTTTGAGGCTGTAAGATGACACATTTCGATAGTTCACTTGCAATCTATGCACTCTAGTAAAACAAAAATATAGCTAATGACAGCAACATGAGAAAGATGGGATCTTCTGAAGTATCATTCTGTCCAATGAAACAGATACCAGAACACAACTTCAGCTATGGGGCCAAAAGCAGAATCCGGAATGGTCGTTAGGAATGGTGTTATGTCTTTTACCTGCTATATATTTTATTGTTTTGTCTTGTAAATGTTTCCAGAGTTCTGTCACTAAGCATGTTCAATTTTACTCTGAAGAATAATTGAATCTTCTCATTTGCTTCTTAACCTTGACTGSTAATAAGCAGAATTTTTCAATGAACAGCTGACTTACACAGTTTATTGTGTTCGTATGAAGAAACAGGGTCTGTACAAAGACACACTTCCACAAGAGACAGAGAAAACACTTATTTCTCTGCAAGGCCCAGTTGCATAAATGCCATACCAATGAAAGCAACAGCCTATGACAAGTAACATCCAGCATCACGGCATGCAAGCAGCCAAATGGTGTAAAAGCAGCTTAAGAACCAAAGACTATGCAAACTAATCACAGCAAGTCTACTCAGAAAAGCGATTATCCTGGGAATCCCTTTCTTGCTGAACAGATCCATTCTTCAGTTCCACTCYACAACTGGAAAACTGCCATTAACTTCAGTGAGCTTTGAATAGCATGTAATGCATATTTAGGCCTATATGCTTATGCTAGTGACAACATTAAATTCTTAATGCATGTTACTCCTTTTAGCACTGCAGAGCCAACACAGGGGTCTGAGCAAGGGAGCTGGACACTAGGCAGGCTTGTGCTTCATCAGCAGATCCGTCTCCTCTGTCCTGATCGCTGTTTCCTTGCTGCTGGTGATGATTATAAGCCAGGAAAAATCACAGCTGTTGCTTTAAAAACCCTTTTCAGCAGAGTAAATCTGATCCTATATCACTGGCAAGAYGATTAACATAAAAGAATCTGTTGCTGATTTTGCAGCCTTACTTTTTAGAAGGTATCAAACAGAAAGCTCAAAAATAAGAATCTGCATTAAAGACATCATCTTTACATTCTCTGCTTTAGAGGAAAGAAAAAAAAGAACCAGCTGTCACTATACCTGTTTTAAATTGCTCAGGATACACATTTTAGAAATGCTGAGAAGGATTCAGAATACTCCCCCAGAACTGGATTATTTTTTAAAATACACAATTCCCATTCACAACAGGGGTCCAAAATCTGCAAATTTCTTTTCATCATGATTTCACGTCACATAAAATTATTTATTCTAAGTATATGATATCATGCTTCAGTGCATAGTTAGATTTTAGAGACATAGAAATGGTAGTAGAAGGAGATTTGTGTGCTTGAGCAGAAAAGTAGGCCTTTCTCAACAGACAAAAGAAGGTAAGGAGAAGCAAAGGCTATTGCAATGCTGCCACTTACTGTCTAAACAGGAGAGGAGTCACTTTCTGCTTTCTAGTGCGTGATAATTAATCAGAGTAGAAGTAACAAATTGTGTTAAAGCCAGGAGAACTGTAATGCCAGGAAAATAGCAGTTTTTGTCTCCTTTATCTATTGAGACCCTAAGGTCTTCAGAGCAGGATTTAGCTACTGCTGTGAAGTTTTGTGCTACTGGAGCAATGAATGTGAGTGGGACTTACAATTACTAGCCTAATACTAACATCCTAATCTAATAAAGAAGGTAAAGACTATAAGAGGGCATAAACACAATCACAGTGTTACACTTGGCTATGCAGTCCTAAGTCATTTGTGGTAATTGGTGTTTTAGTAATGTAGATAGAACTAGACAGTAAAATAGAGGAGTATTATATAGAAGAATTAACTGATACTTCTGAGGGAGGGTGACATGTCCTGTAGAGTAAGAGTAGCTCCAAATGATAGTACTTCTATTATTCTAAGGTCTTTAGATAATCAGTAGAGCTGCTCTGAAAATAAAATTTTGACAACTTGGAATAACTGCAGAACCTAAACTACTTAACACCTATATCTGCCTGTGTTCTGCARTGCCCTGGCTTTGTTTTCCCTTTCTGATGTGAACAATTTATTKTGCAAAATGATTTTTGAACAGCTGCTGATGTTTGGAAATTTCTGTTTTTGAGATCAGAAACTGAAAAACAAGAAGACTAAATCCTACGTCAACAAAGCACTTAACTTTCATTGAAATTGATTTAATTGATTTCAGTGCCTGAATACTTCTGAAAATATGAAATTTAAAGAGATCTAACAATCACAGAGGAACTGTATAGTGAGGRAAGGGTCTGAATATTAGCTTATGGAGTTCAAGGCTATCATTGAAATGACCCACTGGCTGAATCAAGAATATTTCTTTAAATGTTAGTAGTCACTTCATATTACCTGTAAATTGAATTCAATAATTTATTCTTGCACGTGGCTTATTAAATTCTAATATCAGGGGCTTTAATACAATTCAGTTTAATTAAATAAGGTCTCTTTTACCATCAGGATGTATGTGGAAACTTAATTGGCATTTATGAAAATACCCTCATTTTAATTGTATTAGTAACAAAATCTGTAAAGCTCTTTCACAATGAGTATTTCAGCTTCCGAAGAAGCTTCTCATATGAATTACCTATTAAATAGACTAAAATACCAATATGTATTTGACTTTTTGCAGATAGAAAATCTACATTTGTACTTGATTTATTCTGGAGCCAAAGACCTAAATGCGTGTGTTTTCATTTCTCATTTATTTTATGCCAAATTCTTCCTATTTATTGCCTCAAATTAGAATCAGCTGGGGAGTATCTTATCTAACAGAGTAGTTTTTTGCATTCTATATGTAGTATAAACAATGCATTTTTTCCATTTATATGGATCTGATGGTGCTTTTGAAAGATTTCTCTGATTTGCCTCCAGACTCTCCATGCTGAGAGAATTTTTCTTTCAAAGGAATTTGCAGGAAAGAGAAAGCTAGAAAGATGGAGCACCTTCCAGTCAGCTCTTCTGGACACCTGCTACAACTTGCCCTGCTCTCTGGTCAGACTTTTGCTTGTTTTGACTGGATCCAGTCAAAGGGTTTCATGCCCTTTTAAGCTCCATCAGTCTCTGGATGATGAGTGATTGCTATTCTTAGCTTCAGGCATACCCAGCTATTAATCCCCTGTCTGGCAGCCTTGGGGGAGTGGGTCTCCGACCGGCAGTATGCTGAGCTTCCCAGACCTCAGATGCCTTGCTTGGGCATGTTCCCAGTCAGGTACAACTTGGGACTGRCGGCTTTGGTTTTTAATTACACTCTGAGCACTGAATGGCACGACACTTGCTGTGTTTTGAGAGAAAATAATAATCTAGTCATTTAGACCCAAAGTGCATGACTTCAGCACAAGAAATAACTTGAAGCTGGAGCTGTTATGTCTATGTCAGCAAGTTGTGTGGTGTACTAAGAGCAGCTTTATAGAGAGACCTAGTGCTAGGTCGCTGATGGCCACACTTCACACATTCTGGGCAGATTTTGCTCTACCTCTAGTTTGGTCCCACAGACTGAACAATTTCTAATGGTTGGAGCATGCTTTTGGGTTTTATTTCATTCAAAAGCAGCCCCAAAGCAYGATAAACAGAGATAACTGGGAGAGTCCCTTCAAAAATGAACTTCTGATCTGAAGTAAAATGCTAACATGATTCTTGCCTGTAATTCTTACCTGTGAATCTGGCATGTGTGGAGGAGTTTAAATGTACTCCTGATTTAGGCTGCTGGTAACAGCCATTCAGTAAAAGTATCCCAGGTGAGCTAGGCTTGCCTGCACAGCCTGGACCCAGATGCCAGCGGCTAGGAACTTCACGCGTAGGTGTCTCACTCCCTCTATATTCACAGTATATGTAACAGGAGTACCCAAACCTAAACTGTGAAATCCATGTCTGCAGCCAGGGACCCAATTTCAATGATATGCTTCTCTGTCTAAACAGCTGACCATTAGATTTTAATCAAGAAATCTCTTGGGACACTAGATTTGCAACCCTTCTTTAGATATCATGCTTTCACCCTCCTCTCCAGTACTTCTTTATACCTTTTGTACTGTTTAAATAAGCTCACTCAGTGTATAATACTGATGCTGCRATATTAGTCCATGCAAATCTATGGACTAGAAGTGAAATAATTAAAAGTACTTTAGACTATACCACTCATGAGATCACTTTCCTCATACTATTCCTTTTACTGTGCCTCTTGATGTCAAAAGACGTATTTGAAATGCTTTCATCCGTATTTTATCTTTTCACATTTGCCTAAACCTTCTCTCTTTTGTGTTTTTTAGTCAGTCAATTTATGCTGTTTCTATGCATATGCCTAATGCATCTAGAATCACTATTTGAATATAATCTGGATATTTTCAAGCACATTTCTGGAAGGTGCACTTTAAATCTTGGAAAGCTTAATTTAAATTCTTATTGTTTAAATACTGCAGAAGTCTGACATGGCAACAGCAGCTCTGTGACCTGCTGTGCCAATAGCCCAGGTCTTTTTACTCCAAAGCTCCATCTTCTTTGTGGAGTCTGATCTTTGATTTTCACAGCCACTCCCCCCAGTCCTGTTCCCTCATCCCTCTCACAGCCTTCTGGCAGCCAGAGCCAGCAGGAAGAGGAAACAGCACCAGAAATCCTTCTGGAGAGGGGGATATTAAGTCAAAGAGCAGTGAAGATTTACTCAATACTSCGCCTCTCAGGTTCCTATCCCTTCTAACATACAGTTTTCTACCTTCTATTTTCCCCTTGACTGCTTTGGGTAACCTCATTTCCCTCACTGTTTTCTTCACCTTTCCATATCTTATTATGCATATTTCATCAGTCACCACTCTTATTCTTGTTTTTGAAGATTATAGGTGGTGGATTTGTGACTCCTTGTGTACATTTTCACTAGCTAGAGTCAAAAGAAAAAAGGTTATTTCTTTATTGGTGAAAAATGCCGAATAGATAAGTATATTTTAAGAACAACAAGAGTAGGGATGGAGGGGGGGAAGAACTTGCAATAAGGCACTGTGGTTTGGATGAGAGTATTACTCTGGAAATACGTTATCCAGCAATAGCCTGGATGGTGATTGCCTCTTGGGGCTTGTAATTTGCTGCTTGGTGTCCACCAAAAAAGACTCAACCCGTGGAAAAGATGAAGGAATAGGACCTCTTGGTGAAATACTATGTATGTATACATAGATGTTTCCACATCCACACAGATTGTTGCGGTCACTAAGGTAGGACGGAAAATTTACTCATTAGGTTATTAGGAGTGAGGTCTGCTGAAGTTTTGGAAGAAGCCTGCCTGGACTGAGATCTATTGTCTCGAAGTATGAAGGAAAATATGCCTGAAAAAATGGTTCCTGTTTCAGGAATATTCGACTGCATTTGTGCATGGGAATCCAATTACACATATCACATCAGTATTGTGGAAAATGATGAAGGGAATGCGGAGAGAGGTTGGAGAAATACACACTGAAACACATGGCAAATGTCACTGAGCAAATGCATAATGCTTTTTTGTGGCTCTTTTGTAGGGAAAATGCTACGTGAACTCCAGTGTACATCTATGGGGAGTATACTATAGACTTGCATTTGTTCTGTTGAAAACAGCATAGAAACATCTTTCAGGCCTCATGAAAATAGGGAGAAAGAATATAGTTTAGAATTTATTAATAGTTCCAATAGGAACTGCAGCAAGGAGTCACCGCATAATTTTCAGAAGATGTTGATGTGATTGAGATGAACTATGAATATCCTCTCCCTTTTCTGATAAAATAATGAATGAATTCCTTGAAATAAAGGTATTATAATGGATTTAGAGTGAAAGTGTAAAATATTTAGCACTAATAGAGATGGAACAGTAAATCATAATGAGCACCTGAACTGGGTGAAACTTTATGGTCTCTTCAATAGGAAACTCAGAATAATATAATTAGGGATACTACAAGATATAGAATTTGAGTGTCGAATCTTATGCCTTCCTCAAAATTCAGTGGCTAAGGAAAGTTATTATTTTTGCAAGAAGTCAATCATGATACCAGCACAAAGATTCAGATTCTATATCTCCTGAAATTTTGACTAGCTAAAATTTTTAAAATCCCTTTTAAACATTCCTTTAGTCTCACTTACATTAGTCATAATTTATAGTGGAGAGGAAATTCTGATTCAAACTTATTTCTGCTAATTTTTTTCTGATGTTTTTACTACAATATATTTATGACTATGTTTATGACTAAAACAGGTTTTCAGGAAATAAATATCCTTGAGGCAAGTGAGGTAGTTAAGAAAAGTTTTGCTTTTTTCAGGTGGGATACTTTTTCATGGGTTTTCTCTTTTTTTCATATTGTTTGCAATTATGTAACCCCACATGGTCAGTAATCATACTTGTGCAATGTATCATGAATGGACAATTATACATAATAATCAATAATAAGTATTCCTAGTACAACATTTGAACCTGCTATTTGTGGTTAATGTTTGCAATTTTGATTACAGAGACTTGGAGATTGCATTATGGGTATAAAAAAAGAGATAACTTGAGAACATAATCATTAAAGCAAATGCACTTTTTATGCATTCCTCTTTTAAGAGATAAATTTAAAAGTTAGGATTTTCTTTCTGCTACAGACAATTTTTTTAATAAATAATACTCTTTAGTGATGTTAATTACCATTTCTTCCCACTTGTCTGGTTTTGACAAGCTTCAAAATATCCACTTATCATATAACAAAGCTCCCACTCTGCTATTACCAACATGGGAAATGTGCTTATAGGCATTTTGTCAAGCCCTGTAGTTAGAATAGTCAGCAAAACCTACTCATTCACGTTTCTCATGAGCTTTCCCCCTCTCTTTCCCCCTCCTCTCTGACCATCTCAAACAAAAAGCTGGCTCTGTGTTTGCAGTGTACTGTGAACTGTTTCATTGCTGGTGATTAAAACCAAAGTCTAACCTTTGTGGGAATTTATGGAGTGGTAATAAATCCAGTACATGCCATCCATATGCTTTTCAAACCTCCTCATATAACCTTTGTTTTTTGTTCTGGGATAAAGAAGCATGGACTCTGCTAAATTTAACAGCTTGAAAGAGGGAAAATCCCTACGTCCCATCCTGTGTGCCCCCTGCCTCCCCCAAGTGCTATGTTTATAACAGGAGATTAGAGGGTGAGAGGATACTTCACCAAAGTATCCTAAACTCTACAGAGGCTGGAGGCTGTAGATGACACAAAACTGTCTTTGCTTTTGTCAGATGTAAAAACAAGTTAAGGAAAGACCCAATTAAAAGGAACTGAGGCAGAGTACAGTTACATGGAATAACACAGAAAAAGTAGGATATAAATTTAATCTGTTGTGAAAACAGAGTAGTAATAGTTACAGCATTGTACTTCAAATGATATTAGAAATGTGTGAGACCCACATCGATAACTAACAGACAAGTTAGGCCCAAAGTTTGCTTTATCAGAACAAAAAGCAAAGGAATGGTGTATGCAGTCAGTTTTGTACTAGTGAATATTTGGGAGAAAATGCAAAACTGCACTCAGGTTTCAGCTCTCATCTTTGGAGTTGTACAGAAAGCTAAAACTGACTTGCTAGCTGAGGGCTTTCCTGTTCAGAGATATTTACAGCAGGCATGATCCAAGAATGATTGGGACTTGGCAGGGAAAGAGGCAGAGTGTGTGCCCATTCTACGTTACGCTCTAGGAGTCAATAGCCAGCAGTTTCTGAGGAACCGTCTGCCAACTTGCTCTGGATGGGACTACAGGACTTAAGGATCATATTTGTTGTGAAGATAAAAAAGAAAAAAAAAACACTGGCTTACTGGCTCTTGCTTATTTATAACATTTAGTTAACCATTTAGTAAAATGTCTTCTAACTGTTTATCATACCTATTCTATGCACAATTCTATAATAGAGCTAGTTTCATGACAATAAATAGCAGAGAGAGTGCAATCAAATTCATCAGCCCTTCCAATTTAAGACTTTTAATAGAAAGCTGAAGTACTTAAGCTGAAGACTTTTCATCAGAGAACATAACCTGATATAGTAAAGTGAGAAATTAAGCAGCAAATAGTCATTGTTTCATTCCTCCAAACTGGTCACCAGGGAGTGGAAAATACGGGCTTTGTGTGCCGGCTGGCAGGCTTGATTTCCCCACATGGCAAAAGTGCTTTGTGCCAGCGGAAAGCATGGAAGTCCATTTCCCCAGGAACTGTCCTTTCCTTTCTTCTCTCCCCATTCATTACAAGCCTTTTCTATTCTGCAAGATATGAAGCAGAAGTCCTACAGATAGCAAAAACTATGAACTTTTCTCTGTGAAGTATTTTAAAATCTTGAAGGTTTCTTCTTCTCTTTAACTTGGAGTACAGTAAAATTTAAAAACTCTTGTAAACAGCCCTTCTAGCCTGTGCATAGTGGCTCACTGGCTCAACAACACAGCTTCCCCTCCATTCTTGTTTCCTCTTCAAGGCACAGTWGCATTCATTGATTAGTTGATAGCAGTAATAAGTTGCTATCACCTATGCAATAGCCACRAAAGGGAGTTGAGAATGCTTTCCAAAAAGAGAGGGCTTCATCACAGTTATTTTGGAAGGAATAAAGTAAAGTGCCAGAACACTAATACTGAACAGCACAGATAGCTCATGGGCAGAACAATTCCCATACGCTATTTTGGATCATTTCAGCGTAAAATGAGCTCTGGCTTTCACAGTTATATGCTGTCACTAGAAATGTTGGCTCGGAAATCAGGATCTGTGCTCCAGTTTTAAGGGAGACTCTGCTTAACCTGATTCAGACACTTTGGACCATCTCTTTTCCCTAGCAGAACCTTTCAGCAGACACCCCCTCCACCATGCCCTGGTGTCAGACCTCTCTCCTATCCCAGCTCCTCTGTCAAATATCTCCCTTAAATACCCTTGTTTCTAGACTTTTGCTCAGTCAATGCACATTTTTGTCTCTAAGCTTCTGTAATTTCTTCCCACTTCAGCTCTCAGATCTAGTCTCTCAATCCTCAGTCTCCCTGGTTTGTCTCATTGCCTCCCATCCCAGTTTCCTAGCCCAGTTAACCTTCCTTGACTTAATGAGCTCTTCAGTCCTCTACTGGACTGCCCCACTCTGTTTACTTTCCAGATACAGTACTGCCTTGCAAATACCTCCTCACTCACAATCCTTGCCCCATAGACTTCATTTTGGCCTTTCCTGTCCCGTTCTCCATATCGTCCAAAGTCTTTCTGCTTTCTGAGTTGTCTCTTCCCCCTTCCTTTGAAACCAGCTGATATGACCTCTTGCTCTCCTACATGTTTCTTTTTTCACTGTTTCTCCAGCACCAGCTTCTCCTCCTCCCTCATTTCCTCCACCTGGCTCACGATCATTAGCCCCTGCAACAGTGCTGCTCCAAGAACTAGAGTTAGCCATGACTAAGCCCCATTTCTGCAGCTCACGCAAGGCACTGTTTAGAAAACTTCCTCATGTGTATTCCCATTTCTGCTGCCAGCAAAAGCAGTGTCTGGAAGCTGCAGCTGGAGAAGAAACAGAGGGGTGCTGCTGGGGAGCTTAGAAGATTTGGACTGGCTTCAAATTTCCTTCAATGAAGCATAGGGAGGCAATTAATGGGGAAGCCTGGCACAGTGCCCATCTGCAGAGCCTGCCTCTGCTCTACAGCTGGCCTTGTTCATTTGAACATTTTCTTTGGTTCAGTTCACCACATGGCTTTTCTTCACCAGGATTAGCTCTTCAGTTGTTGTAAATTTATACAGCCTTATTGAAGGTAATGTAGTGATGCTGGTTTACAGCAAATAAGAATCTGGCCATCTTTTCTTTTTTTCTTTTTGCCTTTAAATGGAACCAAAAATTGAAACCAAGTTTCACTTGGTGTCATGTCAAACCTCCAAGTTAGAAATAATTTCAGCATAAAACCTCAAAGTGGTCTGGGTGGATATGAAAAGGCTCATGAACTTTAAGGAATCTTTAAATGGGCTTGATTTCAGTTCCATATATGTAATTATCTCATGTGGTTCTAAGTGTCAGGTTTTACTGCAATAATTTTGCATTAATTAAATTTATCTCCAATTGGAAGAATATACRTTAAAATGTACATGGTGAATTCAGACTTAAGTATTTGTTAATCCTTATTCTGGGTCCCATATCTTCAACAGTCTGAAATTCTCAGTTTCACAGACTTCATGGAAGTTAAAGGTTAAAGCTACATTGGGAAGTTAGGTTAGAGCTAAAAGATGATTTAGGGATCTTGAGACAAAAGCATTTTTAGGCAATTTTTAGGCAATTCCTGAAGTTAGGCAATATAGCAGCTATATTTTAGCATTTTTCCCTGGAATGCGATCCAGAAACAAGAACTGTGGTCTTCAGGGCATGGGAAGAGTTATATAATTCAAAATGTTAGTCCAAAAACCCTGTGCACCAAGTGGAGAGAGCTAGCCAATAGAAATTGCCAAAGATGGGTTATGGTGGAAATTTTCCTTGGAGTTTAAGCACAGAGTTAGGGCTCAAGGCAGGCACATTAACTAACTAAAATATGTTTTAGAGTTAGCTTAATTATCTAGGAATAATTAAGACCTTATTCTAGGTCAAGTTAAGGCCTGAATTCCCCTGATACTCAAGCACTGTTGTCAAAAATTGTAGCTGATTCTGTGTAATTTCTGGTCATTAATATGTTTAGGAATCTGTGCCAGACCTCAATGATTGTATGTTCTATGCCTATGCTAGATGTGCATCAAAAGTATAATGCTTTTCAAAAGATAGATATGGAAATGGACTAAAAAGGTAGAACAAGATGCTGATCTTTTGTGTAACTATTTTATGTAGTTAACGTAGGAGTTAACTATGTAATTAAACTCCTTACGTATAAATGGGATCACTTAGGGTCATTTAGGTTCATTTATTGCCTTAGTTAAAAAAAGGTATTTGAGCCACAAATTCCTTCTGTGAAGAAGAACATCTTGGATGTAAGACAGATGTGAGGTAGCCAGTCAGAAAGGGAATGGGTGCTGGCAGCGTGGCTGGGTGACATACTAGTTAGGATTTCCAGTGGAAAGGAAAGAGGCTTGGGCCCTAATGCCTGCATCTTGAAATTCAACATTGCACCATGTAAAAGACAAGCAACCCTGAGTAGTTCTTGGTACGCATAGAAATAGGACTCCAAGGATTTTTCAGTGATGACATTGGTGCGAGAATTTTTAAAATGATATGTGAGGACGTAACAGATGCCCAGACAAGTGACACTCCTAATGAACACACTGCAAAAACTTTCCATGTGCTTCAAAACAATGCAAAAACAAAACAACGAAACTCTTCAGACTACTGTTGGTCAAAACGTTATCAGAGAAAATCCCCTAGACTACTAATAGAAACCCTGAAGTTGAGATTTGTGTGTAGTCATCGTAATGCAACAGTGCACTTGGCCTCAGTGCGCTGCAGGCAGTGTGAGTAATCTTCCTCATGTGGTCAGAAGAAGAGGAACCATGAGATCCAAAGATTCAGAAGCTGGAAAGAAGCAGTACAGCCCAGCAAATCCATGTTGTGCCCAACACACAAACAAAGGCCACAATAGAAGGTGTTCTAGCACTTAATTTAGAGAAATTACTTTCCCCTTTACCAATTTTTCCTGTAAATATGATCATGTGTTGATTATTGTAGAATGATACAGTATTCAATGGTTTCTAACTTCTTGTTGCAGCAAGATGTTTCTTATTCCTTCACTGAAGCRCTCTTGCCCTCCCAATTTACAAACTTAGATCTCTTCCCCATATTGTTTTTCTGGAAAGTGAAAAAGCATTTTCTTTCTGCAGAGGTACTTTGAAGAGTAACTATATAATGATAATAAAGGACTTAAGAAAAAAATATTGTGAGCATGTTAATTATTTTCTCATCTAACCTCTCCTTCATRTGATTGAAAGAAAAGCAAAACTAGATTGGTTGCTAAGGATTTTGATAAAAATGATCCTATTTACAAAGAATACCTCTATATATCCCTTCTTAGATTAAGGCAGAATCCTCAGTGTCCTCTTAGTTGCCTGCAGTCAAATTATTGCTGCATTTGTTGTTGCCTTTTTACATTTGCAAGCTGTTATATGAAGCAATGCTTTTTCAGCGCAAGACGCTYCGCACTAGCCAATGTTATCCTAGAAATGACTGATATGATCACTACATTTCATAGCTCGGAGGTTAAAAAACCCAACAAAATATTCTAAGCTGGGTTTAAATGTATTTCTCTCACATGATTGCAGACACATCTGTAACGTTTCCAGACCACCAAGCTTCCTGAAGAAACCATTGAGTGCCGAAGTCTGCTTCCATTTATGTGAATGCTAAATTCTGTTATTATATATGCCCATGGCCAAAGAATCAGCTTGTAAAAGAGTAATTAAGAACACTATTTCCTCAGTGTGAGTTATGAGAGTGTTTTTGAAGGCAGATTTTGATTGTTTTACCATTGTTTTTTAAAAGTTCATTTCCCATGAAGTTGCACTCAGACACTGTGTAGTAGGATTGTTTTGTAGCTACACCAAAACTTTTGTAAGGAGTTTTCCTGTATGTAAACTGATATTATTCATTCCCATATTTTCACTGAAATGAAAATCTTAATACAAGACATATTCTCTCACTATAGATATTGTCCTCAATGCAGGA
>NW_028186979.1:0-7572 GCF_003343005.1 Rhea americana | reverse complement strand
AAAAAAAAGTTATATTTTTATGAAATTCTGGCAGGTTTAATGTTCAGCAAGAACATAGTAAGAGGAATAATCTGCAGCTGTACCTATATATTTTTTCCTTGATAACGACATGCTAATATTAGTAACACAGTGCTTTGAGATTTGTGGCTAAAATGTGCTAAGTGACAATTGCTGTAACATGTATTCTTCAGACACCACTTCTGACCTAATGTTTCTTATTACCTAACACTGGTAWACTGATCCTACATATCAAAAAGCAATTACAACATTGTCCAATAAGCACTGGGCAGCTACATTAAAAAAAAGCCTTTACATCTCAACTGTAAAGATATTTCAGCTTGTTCAATGTAGATAACTTTTAGTGGATAAGAAATACTGGCCGTGCCATGATACAAAAAGTTATTTGGTTCTCTCTCTTTCCAAAATACATTTAAGATGGGATAGTACTCACTGTCYTAATGATTACAGTGATGATTTTCCCACCCCACACCCAATTCCCCACATTCTGTCCAGTTACATTTCCTGGAACTCCTTCATACCTCATCAGATGGACTGCAGGATTCAGGGGGCTTTTTAATATGGGAATCTAGCTAGGAGACACAACTCTGAAACTTATTTAATTATTAATTCATCCAAGTGGATGGGAGTTTTGAATAATGGGTGAATAATGATTGCATAAAAGAAAGAGATTTTGCATTTCACAGCTCAGCTTAACTAATCCTTTGAGCTGTACAGCTAGGCATACYGGTCATCAGCTATCAAAGATGTTAACGTGAGATGAGTACACTCAGAAACACATGTTAGTTCTCTATCAAACTGAAAAATCCTATGCCTCTAACCACAGAGAGAYGCTGATTCCTCTCTATATCAGTTCTTGGATTGTTAAAATAAAATTACTGTCTAGGCAATTRTAGGTAAAGGTAGCCACAAAGAGAAATTCTAATTCAAAAAATTGAAGATGACATTATCATTTAACCTTATAACTAGATAAATATGAGCTTAAATTGTACTGCCCTAGTTACATAAAATGACATGACATTTTATTCCTTTTGGAAAAAAAGAATGCTTCAATTCTTTCCAGAATAAAAATACTGTAATGTATAGTAATATCACCACCTTGTGGAGAAGAAATATGGCTTAGCTATGCACAACCATTCTAATGTCTGTGACTATTTCTGGAACACCTATGTAGTCAATAGGGAGAGCCAAAAACAATACATAGGCAATGTTGCTGAAATTAGAAATGAAAAAAATATTTTAACAGAAGATATAATCTGAATTGCAAATGACAAGGTACTGCAGTAGACAGATCTGTCTTCTGATTTGTTCTCAACACTGTTAACCCTGTAGACTTCATKCAACTGTTGTGCAGCTAATTGCAAATATTAAGGTTTAAACCTTAAATAAAGGTATTTAAAATTTATAAATGTATTTGATGACTTTATAAATGTATTATAAAAATAATGCCTTTATAAATCTAAAAGCAATGCATAAATGTAGTGAATGCATTTAAGAGCTACTTTACACAGTGTTGCCAGCAATTCTGCTTTCTCCAACTGTCATTTTCATAAAAAACACTAAAATGAGGCTCTTGTGAGGAGCTGGACACCTGGCAGAGACAGAAATATATCAACCTACACATAACAAACCTAAGAACAAGACTATCCTTTCTCCTCCTTAAGCTCCCATTTTTTGTTTTCCATATAACTTTAAAATTCTGTCAAACATAAGGCAAGATTTGTACAGACATCAGTTTCTTTCACTAGAGGCCTAACAGTCTATCCTGTGCATTGAATGACGCAGTATCCTACAGAAAAAAATAGTATATGCTTGCATTATTAAAGACGGTAGCTATACGCAAGGTTTAGTAGCAGAATTGAAACCTTAACTCTAAAATTTCCTAATACTTTTGGATAAGTTCTGATGTTAATAATAGCCACTACATGTTCTTTCATGCTTATTTCTATAGATTTTATGTTAATGAGAAGAGTCAAAACAGACTGTTACCTGCTACTATAACACTACTGAATTGCTATAAGTCTTAGAAAAAAAAGCTTTTCTATATCAGAAAGTGTCAGGCACCCTTTAAAATATATACCTGTGAAGGGATTTTGTACTCCTGACTAAGAAAATTCTGAATTACTACTTGAAGTGATATATTACTACTTGAAGATTTTTTCTCTGTCCTGGTACTCATGTAGGAAAAAAGGAGTCATGTACTCTAGCAGAAGACTGTCAGAATGCAGAATATTGAAAATATACTTTATAGAGTTCTGTTAAATTCATGCTTTTAAAGATGACATTATAGCTTTAACTTAAATGAATTATTTTTTTTGTTCCTGATGGAACAAAACACAACAGAAGTCCTTGCACTCCTCAAAGAAAACACAAAGGTGTCATCTAGACTGCCTAGCTCTTTAATCTTAAATCTTTAACTTAGACGATTCAGTGCTTAAAAAGGCAGGAAACAGGCTTTCACAATGTGATTCAGATGATAGTCTAACTTGGGTTCCTAGGCTTCCTATCTAGTCACAGATGTCTTTAGAGAGGGTTTTCACAAAGCCTCAGTTTGGGGCGTACTATTATTACCCGGAAAGTCCCAAATGGGTGATCGGATAGGAGAATGACTCATGTTTTATAATAGGCACTTCTCACAGCTTAATTTCCAGCCACTGATTACTCTACTGGGAGTAGACACTTGCTGAAGAAGGAGAAATGAGCAGGATGGCTTATTTCACAGAGTAGAGCGGTTGCCCAGAAATCAGGAAGAGGCTTTGGGTTTGCACTAGCCCGAGGATCACAATTTCAACTATTTTGTACTGCTGACTAAGAAAATTCTGCATTACTACTTGAAGTGATATATTTTTTTTCTCTGTCCTGAGCATCACAATTTCAACTACTCAGTGGCCAAAAAGCTATCAGAAGTCAGGACTGAGAATGTTTTGCAATTCTTTTGAACAGGAGCTTTCAACAGCACAATTTGCAATCAAAGCAAGAAAACAGGATAAAATGAGTCTAACTCCTGGGAGAAAGGGACTTTGCAAAGAGAGAGAAGTCCTAGTTTCTAGGCTTTTTTGTTCCTGGTGTTGGTTGTTCATGATGACTGTCATGATGCTCAAGACAGTTTCTTGCTTAGGCAGTAGATCCCTTCATTTTCATTGTTTTTCTGACATAGCCTTGAGGAGTCTAATTATTACAGCTCACTCCCCAAACTGATAGAGTTAATAAAGATACGCACAAATTTTCTAGAACCTAACCCTTTCTCTGGTGTTATGCTTATCCTTTCTTTACTCCTCAGGGTCCTAAGATCATTGGCACAAATCTGTTTTTGTGTCTAAGAGTAAGAGAATGGCTTTGTCCAGACTCTCTCTGCTCAGACACTGTGGCAGTGTTACAAGTGCTTTGGCTGCCAACCTAGAACACAGGTTTGCTCACAATAATCAGGCCATTACTCTTAGTAAAATATGCAAGATCAGAAGCACTGAAGCTCAGAAAAGGAGCCTATCTCACGGTCCAACACTGACTTGAAGCCAGCTCTGGGGACATTGCTTAACCCACCTTTGCTGCCTCCTGGTGAGGATCCTTTCTATCATACTGCTACAACCAAGTGACTGTTTTCACTGAATCACAAATTTATTTGAGTCAGAAATTTCATGATTTCTGGGGGTCATCTAATCCAACCTCTTGTTCTGGGCAGTGCTACCTTCCAAGTTAGGTCAGGCTGCTCAGGGTCTTTTCTGACAATCTCCAGTAATGGAGAGACCACAAGCTCTCCAGCAACCTGCCTCCAYGCTTAACTGCTTTCATGGCTAAATTTTCAAGTTTTCAATATATTTCCCAGTCTGTATTAAGAAAAAGCTTAAGAAGTTTCAAAGTTCAACTGTTTATCTATGTTGTGAGGAAAATCAGAAGTGCCCTTCTGGTTTTATCTGAGAAAAACTTCCCAACCCCATGTTTCTTCCTCTTCTTCGCCAAGTAGTGCTGCAGTCATTCAGCCCTTCTTGAGCAGCAGCAGCTGGGAGGTTCAGCCATTTAAAACTCTGCTTGGCTACAGCTCTTTAGAGAAATCTCCCGGTACTCAGGTGCCTGTGGCAATTCCAGGAGTAAGTCCCTGGGCTGCTCTCCTGTGAGGGAATTTGTGTAGGCCCCTAGGTGAAGTGGTCTAGATAACAACAAATGACACGAGGCATGCACGTGACTGTCAGCCAGATTAAACAGCAACCAGATATTTACCAGGAGACCTCTGAACCAAGAAGAGAACACCTACAAAGAAGTAAAAAAGAAGTATGAGAATTTACATATGTGCATATATATTTGCATATATCTTGCAGGCCCATGGTCAACTTGCTGTCCAGCAGGATCCCCAGGGCCCTCCCTGCCAATCTCCCTTCCAGTATGTTGGCCCCCAGCCTGTCCTGGTGCCTGGGACTGTTCCTGCCCAGGGCCAGGACCTGGCATTTCCCAGTGTGGAACTTCCTCTCTGCCCATTTCTCCAGGCTGCGGTGGTCTCTCTGAATGGCAGCACAGCCCTCTGGTGTGTCAGCCACTCCTCACAGTTGTGTAGCTTCAGCAAACTTGTGGAGGGTGCGCACTACCCCATCACCCAGGTCACTGATGAAGACGTRGAACAGGATTGGAGCCAGCCTTGGGGACAGYGCTTGCTGCAGGCCTCCACCTAGACTTTGCGCCACTGATCACAACCCTCGGAGCTCTGCCATTCAGAGCCACTAGTCAATCCATCATTTGCTCGTGCAGTCCCTATTGCTCAGCTTGCATACAAGGATATCATGGGAGAGAGGGTGGAAAACCTTCCTGAAGTCAAGGGAGACAACAGCCACTGCTCTCCCCTCCTCCACTCAGCCAGTCCTGCCATCAGGGAAGAATATCAGGCTGGCTGAGCGCGATTTCCCCTTTGTGAAGTCATGCTGCTTGCCCTTTTGGAAGACTGGAGTGACATTTGCTTTCCTCCAGACCTCAGGCACCTCTGCCAGTCACCATGACTTTCCCCAGAGGCTTGAGATTGGCCTTGCAAAGATGTTGGCCGGCACCCGCAGCACACATGGCTGCATGCCAGCAGGGCCCATGAACTTGTGGATGTGCAGCCTGCAACCTGTTCCTCTTGCACCACGGGAAAATCTTCCTTTCTGCAAACTTCCCCTCTGGTCTCCAGGGACAGGGATTGCTGAGGGCTGCTCTTACCAGCAAAGACTGAGGCCAAGAAGGTGTGCAGTACCTCAGCCTCTTCTGTATCCTTTGGCATCAGGGCCCCTGCCCTATTCGGCAGCATAACCACATTTCCCCTGCTCTTCCTTCGGTTACGGATGTCTTCAGAGAAGCCCTTGTTGTTGTCCTTGATATCCCTCACCAGATTCAACCCCAGGCGGCCTTTGGCCTTCCCACCTTGTCCCTGCATGCTCCAGCAAGGTCCCWGTCTTCCTCCCAGGTGACCTGTGCCTCCTTCCATCCTCTGAGTTCTTCCTTCTTGGGCTGGAGTTTGGCCAGGAGCTCCTTGTTCATCCAGGTGGGTTTCCATCTCCTGCCCCCTTTGCTCAACTTCCTGCTCACTGGGATGGATGCTCACTTCTGGAGCTTGGCAGAGGGCATCCGTGAATATCAGCTACCTTTCTTGCACTCCTCTTCCCTTCTTGGGCCCGGGCACAGTGCCTTGTGGAGAAGCACAGCCTCACGAACCAGCAAGGTGCAAGCTCTTGCTCTGCCACACACATCTCAGCCACTTGATTTGGGAGAGCGACTTGCAGCCAAACCCACTTTGRCATCCACTTGAGAGCCAAGCRTCGGGGCAGGCTGAGAGAAAGACCATCCCGGCGGATTTCACAGACGTTTGGACTGGCACTCAGATGCAGACTGCACATGCGGGGATTTATATTTCAGTACCTGCGTGCAAGCATTTCTTTGCCTAATTCCTGAGAGGTCTGCACTGGAGCCTCTCTGCACGCTCCTGGGATGGACCGGTGTTGAGGYGAGATTCAGCTGCCTGGAAGTGGGTGTCTAGAGGCATTGGGGTATCCCAGGGCACCACAAGGAATTTTCAAAGGCATCACAAGTGGATGCTGGTGCTGATGTTTAGGTTACTGAATTCTTCCCTAAACTCTTCCTGGACTGGGATTGCAGCCGAGATTCCCACTTCCCATGCTGATGCCACCTTTAGATCCCTGGAGTGGAGGGAGGCCTCTAACGTGGGGCTGACCACTCGGCAGACTGCCTGCAGAGGAAGCGCGAAACTTGTGAYTTTGGGAACCGTCTGAGCCCTGGTTCTTGGGCGGGCACAGGTGTATCCGTACTACATGATACTTGATGGGAATGGTCCGTGTTGTAACTTTTTGTATCTGTACTAGGTGATACTTGGTGAGAATAGTCTAGTGTTGTAACTTTTTAGTGCCTCGAACAATACCGCTGTGTTAAGCGGAATACAAATAAGTAACTAACAAGGTCTTGGAAATCTGTGAGAAAGAACAGCGGTTGGTTACATACGGACTCTGTGTCTTCCAGCCACAGAATCCCCATGAGAGGCAGTCAACGTGAAGGTCAGAAGTTGAAGYGTAATGAAATAGCGACCCCCAAAGTCAAATGTGGCCCCCGAAATAAGTCTGCACGCGTGCGCAGTATCATAGCCCGGTTATGCAACCGGGGCAGAGTTGGGCTAGACTCCCCGCACTTGTTGGCCGCATGTGCCRGGACTCCCGCCTACCGCGAGTAATCATGAATACCGGRCTTTTTTCCGAAGGAGGGAGCCTGCTACACAGCAGAGGACCACGTTGCCTCCTCGGGGACGCCCAAAAARATTGTGCCTGCCGACTCTCTCTCTCATCATGCAGACGATYGGGACAAGCATTGGAGTGGTCCTTCTTGAGATTACCATCGGGTTGGTCTGTTTGTAAGTGTCTACTAATAAACTGCTTGCTACTGAAGAGTGTGTGTGTGTGTGTGTGTGTGTGTGTGTGTGTGTGCGTGCGCTGGCTTGCCAAACTGGATGTTTGGCCCCCGGGAATCTAACTAGAACAACAGGGTCTGCTGCTTGCCCCCTCCAAAGCTTCAGTCCCCCTGTGCCAGCCACAACGGGCGATGTTGGAGCCGTGCGGGGAGGCCTGTGCATCGGGGGGTTTCACCAACACAGATGTAGCTGTGGAAGCTGGGAGCTCCTCCAGCACCAAGCCCATCTCCTCCCTTGTCCCGGGCACCATTTGCCTCCCCGCAGCCACCACTGGGACGCATAAGGGCAGCCCCTCCYCTCCRAGCACATCCCTTAGACCCTCTCCATGGCAGGAGCCRGCACTGGGCATGTGGGGCCCAGATGTGGAGAGCAAAGGGGCCATCGCAGGAGCCAGCAGCGGTGCCCCAACCCCACAAGCTGTGCTCCCACACCGCAGACGTGGCAGTCCCAGAGCGCGGGAGGTGCCGGGTGGCCAGGCAGACGCCCCACTGTGCCCACAGCCCCCCGCCCGCACCCCCGGCGCTGCCCCCCGCCCGGCCGGCGCATCACAGCGTGCCACAGAGGCAGCGGGGTGGTCACAGCCGCCGGCGCCCGCCCGAGCCCCAGTGCGGCACGGTGCC
>NW_028186978.1:11377674-11418277 GCF_003343005.1 Rhea americana | reverse complement strand
AGTTTTTTTTTTTTTAAAAAAAAAAAAAAAGTGAAAAGCTGAAAACAGTAGTTTGAGGAATGCCACTGACCAACTATATCATCCAGCACTTACTAGAAACTGCTTTTGCCAAAATAGCGTTGGCATAAACATAACACTTTTAACCCTAAAAATTACAGGCACACAAGTAACAACAGATGAACATATTCAAACACAGGTATTTCCAACAGCACTTGAGGCGCTTTCAGAAGCCATGTTATATTTTGATTTCCAGGCAATAAGCTCAGGGATGGAATAATTCACTGCGAAGGAAAACAAGGAACCAGATTTGTGACAGACATAAACAGACGCAGCACGTCCAAGCTCACTGACATCTCCTGTGGCAATTTAACTGGGGTGAAAAACGGGTCCCAGTCATTGGAGAAAGAGGACTGCAGGATGCCTTGAAATCTTGCAGTCCTTGCGAGTATACCCATTCACTTTTTCACAAGCTCCAGCTAGAAATACTAGCCAGGTGCAACACCTGGGTGCAAGAGAAATCACATCAGCAAATTCCAGGTGGTAGTTTCAGACCTTTTGTAACATCTCAAGTGCTGCCATCTTGTGTTGCCATTTGGGCTTCCCCACTTAAAATCCTTCTTTATTTAATTCCTAATAGCTCTCCTATTGGGTCATAGAACAGGCTTTGCTGATATTTCAGAAGTCACCTACTATAGACATCTTTTTAAAAGAAGACATTTGTTCACTTCCATATATTACAGGGGATTTCCTATAAGTATGTGTGATAAATGCACTGAATTTAAGAATTAAAGCCACATTAGAAGGCATTGATTTTCTTTACAGTAAGATGAGCCTCTTTGGGAGCTGGATAGAGGTAGTGAACTGAGCAGACACAGCATGATTCTGGCGAGGTGGAGCATTTGGGGAATTACTCCCGCAATAGGAAAAATTTGTTTTAATTAGGTTGGTTGGTGGTTCCCAAAGCAACGTGCTGTGAGTGGGAAGGCAGAATGCGGATGGGACTGTAAACAGCTTGTTGTGCTCCGAGACTGTGAGTCACAGCACAGAGAGGACTTGTGCTCTTGGCTCTACTGCCGGAAGAGTCTTAGGAGTGCGAGGAGGGGCGAGGGAGGTGGTGAGCAGACATCCTTTCCTTTTTACTATCCTGCATTGCTCATAAAAGCAGACGAGGTTTCCTTCTCCTGGACAAGGGAAAAGATTCGAGGAAGAAGATAATAACAAGCAATTAGGGCAGCAAAAATATCCAAGAACAAAACTGACTGAAAATAATAAAATTAAAAAGTGAGTTAGAGAGATTTTGTCATTCTGTCTTAGATTATGTTGAGGAGGCTGAACTCAATTTTATTGAGAAATCAATTCTAATTTGGCACTCCACACGGTCTCTGGCAGAGGACACTGGTAACAGTCTCCATTGAAATCTGCCAGCTAATTTACTTCTGCTGACTTTACACTAACAAACAGAAGCAGGAAAAAGTTGTGTAGTAGAGATGACATTTCCCACTAAATATCTCATGCTAATACGCATTCTGCATCCTCCCACGCTTGCGTTAGAAACACATCACCTTGCAAAGGGGAAAAAAAAATCCCCAGGACAAAATGGTTTGAGCAGTCAGCTAAAGGTCAGAAGTACAGTACGTAGCCTACAGATTGGGCCTGTACATCTTAAGTTTAGCTTGAAGGAAGAGCTTGGAAACAGATTCCTCTGTCAGCTGTTATAGGAGTTTAACATCATCTGTCCTCCAATTAAACTGACCGTAGAAGTCCAGTACCAGCAACTTTTATAGACACTGTGTCCTGTTATTGATTGTCAAAAGGAAAAAAGCTTTTAAAGGATTGTGAATTATTGAAGAAAATGTGTCTGTAGATATTTCAGAAATGTACTGCATAAAATTTATCATGGGTTACGTGTCTGGGAGCACAAAATGTGCCGTTTAATGCTATGCTTTACTGACCTTTAAGCAGTGGCAGCTGTCCTAACTGTGTTTGCAGCTTATGTGTATTCACTCAGAATTTATACAAAATATCATTTATTTTTATGAGGTTTGTGCCACTAAAGATTTTACTTGCATTGAGACAACTATTGCTGGGTGCATAGTTCATAGAACTGTTTCCAAACATGAATATAACCAAGAAGTGTGAAGTTCTCAACCTGCACGCTTACTAGTGCACCCTACTGACAAGGGTTTCACTGAGTAATTCGTATATCTGGACATCAGTGAAAAAAAAAATGTTTTTATTCTTTTGAATTACCCATTGCCTTTACCTTAGGTTCTAATAAAACCAAATGACCCTACCTCTCCGGCACAATTGTGTGTTCTTTTTCAGGGAAGGTTTCTGTCTTCCGTTAAGTAATATCCATACAAAAGCCCCGAATTTAGAAGTGCACAATGACTTACATTTCCTCACTCCATTTATAAACCAGGTTCACTGCTCCATAAGGACCTGATTTCACCCTCTCCCTCTCAGCAACATTCTTAAAGTCTTTACAAAGATCCATTTTCCCTTTCTTATTCCCAGAAGCCTGCTAAAACTAGGGCAAGATGGCCTAAAATTACTATTTTCCTCAAAGTCCCAGAAAACCTAATGCCAGCTGCACTTCTCCCTTATAGCAGAGCTATAGCTTAAACAGCTGTGCAAGAGCATCGCTGGGAGGGCCCGGCACTCCCTCACTTGCACCGCTGCAGAACCTGGGCCCCGTGCATTCAAGGACACGCTTTCACTTAGTCTCAAGAAGCGGTTCATCTGAAAGCTATGGACTTTTGACCCAAGCAGGCATTTCATGGCTCCACAAACCTGAGTCTGGAAAGACTGAACTTTATCTCTGAGAAAAGAAATAGGGTAAAAAATGAATATAACAGCATTGTTCTAAATAATTGATGTTACAATCTAATGCTATTTCCCTTTGTATTACTGCAATCTTCTTAAAAAGATTTTCTCAAGCTGTTTATTATAGCAATAACTATAATTTTCCCTTCTCTTTTAGCAACAGTGCTTCACCCATAATGTCGCCTACAGATAATGTATTAAAGATATAAATAAAATAACACAGTATAGGAAGCAAGTTGTTAACCAACCAAACAAAATGTTTTAGAGTTGGATTAGCTAGAGCTATTTTTTGAGTGTTTGCTGTCTTTTGATTTCTCCATTGTCTGCCTTCTGTCTGTCTCTGTCTGTATTTACTTTGACATAACTACAGTGCTGTGAATAAAACCTAAACACATTCACTCTTTTGTTTTATTCACCTCACTGGGAGGAAGAAACAAAACAGAAAGAACAGCTTTGAGTGACTAGAATACAGAAAACCAGCCCCAAATTTTAAACACTCTATTGACTCTCATTTTGTGTCACAGCTCTATCTGTTCTAGTATGGACTAAAAATAGTCAAGAGTGCAATTATTACCCTCTAACCTCTAGTTTTGGTTCAACTGCATATGCTGTCCTCAGGAATATCTCCAGCAGCAATCACTGTTGTTATTTGTATTACGGCAGCATCTCTAAACCCTTGTCAAGAGTAAGCCCAAGTGAGGCAAATTCTACACAAGCATGAAGGAACAGATAGTCTTAAAGATTTAAATTCAAAATAGATCATTCTAAACATATGGAACAGGTAAGCAATGGGCAGGAAAAGGTGGAGCTCAGTCTACATGCAGGGAACTGAGACACAGTGAAGTAGCAGGCTAGACCAGACATCAGGGACAGCATGGAAAAGTAAACTGGAGGTTATAGCTTAATCCCGCCTTCTTGAAAGAGCCCGCAGGAAGCGCGGGAGAGCCTGATGCTCAGCACAGCCGACAGAAGCAAGCCTGGCAAAACTGCTGCAATGATTTCTCAGCCATGCAGCAGCACCTTCATTACAGGTCCATCTCTGTCCCAGGCTGATGCCGGTCCCATCGTGTCCTGACAGGCTCCTTGAGGGAGCCAGCCTGCACGCAAGGAGCCAGAAGGAGCGCAGCTGCGGGCAGCAGCACGTCTGCACCGTGATATCCCAGATGCAGCCCAGAAAGCCTGCAAAACACCACACATCAACCTTTCTCAAGTCAGAAGAAAAGCAATAGTTCTTCCTGGAGATGCCAAGGAATAAACAYAGCCTTCCATGAGGACTGGCATGAAGTAGGACAAAATGCTGAAGATCGCCTCCACTGCTTCCAGGAAAAGCTGACCTTCAGAGTACCCTTTTCAATCTCGTTTCAGCACCACTTACATAGGTTCAGGCCTGCACACATAAACACTATCCAATAAGGTGCTCTYCTTCCCATTGCTACAGTCCATCCCCATACAGTAAATCTCTCTTGAAATGTGTCACAACTCTCYTGAAATGTGTGATGACCAACCCCAGGTCTGAGTTGATCTCCTTGATAACCTTTAAATAACCACTTTAAATAACCACTGATGTTTACAGCCAAGAAGAGTAACAAACAGTCATCAACACAACTCTTCTAGATTAAAGCTACAATCTTTCATATGTTTATGCCCACACTTAAGTCTAAGCTGGAAAGTGCTCCCAAGTGATTACAATGAGACCATTCCCGTGCCCTTAGCATATGTGATGGGTTCTGGTAGGGTCAGCTCCCTTAAAAGCTGAAAATTGAATGATGTTTACCAGATAGCATATAGATAGCCTACAAACATTTCCTACCTGAAGACACTAACCCCATTCAATTTTTGTATCTGCAATACTGAAGCATATTTTAAGACAAATGCTTTTCTAATTTGCTGTAGGCATTGAAGACCAACATACATTTCAGTGGAGGAAGTTATGTGTTTTAATTGGTTTATGAAGACAAAGCATATGCCATGACACAGTTAAATGATTAACAGATTCCTACGAATGCCTTTGGCATAGAATATCTATACATTCATTAGCTGGAACAATTCATCTTCTTGATAAAACTAGAATTAGTTATACAGCAGGTTTACTTTTTATGATTAATAAATGATAAAAATCTAAATTATCCATCTGAAATGACTGCTTTCTTAGCTATTAATCTCACATTTATCAGCTCCTGTTATTAGTTTAAAAATCAATTTTCCCAAATATTTTTACTTTCTTACAAAAAAGCAAAATACATGGCATATGAAAGCAGAATCTCCTTCTCCACGCTATTTTGGAGTGAATTCTAAATCAAGATACAATGTTTGATGTACTCTACCATTAAAACCAAACAGATACAATACACAACTATGCCTACATGATAAATGTCAGAAAAAAAGAAAAGAAAAAAGAAAGAAACTGGCCAGTAATAAAATATCTGTAACACAAGATGTATCAGCTCATTTGGATTTTCCAGCTTTCTATAGCTGTTTTACCAAGAAGCAAAATCCAGCTCATTTTGCAGACAAATAGCTTAGGACAAAGCAGTGTGGATAATATGCTAAAAGGTCAAAAGTACAGTACTGTCTGTGTCCTGGAGATTGGGTTGACACATCACAGGTTTAGCTAGGGGGAAGGGTTGGGAAAAGATCCTTCTGTCAGCTATTTAAAATGTTGAAGACCTTCTGTCCTCCAATTAAACTGATCAAGGAAGTCTACAACGGTTAGCTTATGACTGCTGTGCAGCATTCCTATTAAAGACCAAGGGCTTAGTAAGACATTATAGTTTAGTCATGTCATTTCTGTTGTCAAAGGGTGATTATTCCTAAATCCAGCAGTATTAGAGAATCGTATTCTTCTGAGAATCAGTGAAGCTAAGTTTACAAACTCGTAGCAGGCGGAAGACGGCAAGATAATAGCTGAGACATCTGCTGGGGTCCTCAGCTACTTGCTACTTAACTAGTGGCTCAGCAGTACCTTGCTGCAATCCCTCCAGGTGCCCAGACACGAGGGTTGGGGCACACTGGGAGTTGACACCCTCGGACCTGCTGAAAGGAGGAGCAGATGTCAATGCTACCTACCTTGCTGACTAACTGCTCTCCTTGCCAGCTTGGAATAAGATGGAGACCTTGTTAAAATCCCCAGCAAGAAGAGAAAGATGAACTCATTGCAAAAMAAGTGCTGAATGTGTGAATTCTGGAAGTTTTATGAACTTTGAGCTGTTTGTCACATGGCAATACATCCCTATTTGAAACATGTTGAAACATATTTTAAAAACCAATCACACAACTGATTTTTTTTTTCATTGGAAAATAATTTGTTTAGTTTTTTTCAGGCATGCCCACGAGTAATCCTCTATGCAAGTAAGGGGAGAAATTAGCCAGGAGATGTAGACAGGCTAAACAAGTACAAGTAATAACCTGGGAAGACAGAGGTGAACATTTTCTTAGTGCACCAGCTGGAATATATTTGCCCTGACTCTGAAGTGCAATAGCTCAGTCATAGCATGAATCCTCCAGCAAACCTTTAAGCTGCAGTAAAATCAGCAAAATGAGTAGATTACTGCTAACCAGCACTTCAATATGAATTAAAAATACATGGTTTAAATCTAAAACATTTAGGCTTGAGAAACATCTTTTTTATTCAGATATTTCCTTAAAGATTTTGAAAGAAGGATAAACGGAGAGAAGATCGTGTCAGCCAACAGCCAAGCTGTGATGCCCAGCCCAACCCCTCCATAAACACTTAGAGTAGAGCTGGTATGGAAAACACTTACTAGATGAGTTTTGGCAGTTTTTGCCCTGTACTATATTCAACAAAGATTTTTTTTCCAATACACAAGACTGGCTCAAACAGTCAGTTTGTTAAAATGTTGTTTGATTATTTTTGTCAGCTGTCAAGAAACCATTTGCCAAAAAAAAAAAAAAAAAAAAAAAGTTTTTGAACAGCTAAGCAGGTAGACAGAAAATCTCGCTGGATGTGGATGCGAGTAAGTGAACTCATCTTTTTTACGCCCACCAGCTAATACAAGCCTACAGGCCTAACTTGGGCACATGTGCAAGCACTCCATTACACAAGAATGGACTTATTCATCTCCATCTCCAGTCTACAGGATTTGCAGAAATGGAGCTGCTTTCTGTGGATTCTGGTGGAACAGTACTGGTATTAAAGGACTATATTTAAGAAGGTTTGAGTGCTCCATGCTCCTTCGAGTAGCATAGGGCGGAACCACAAAGCCTGAATGATCATAAGAGTAAAACTAATTTCCCAGTGAGAAAAGGCTGCTAGTTAARTAACATCATCCTCAAACCCAAGTGTCTGCACATCCATATACTTCAAAAACATAACTCAGAATAACACAGCATTCATTTATCAGGTTAAAAAGAAGCTAAAAGATGTCCYGAGGAAACAAAAAGATATAGTTTATATCATTTATATGAATATATACACGCAGATTTTTATATATAAATATGTCACAGAACAAGTAATCTTCAAATGAAATTCCCTTTTTTACTATCAAATGTCTTTAATGTTAGAAAAACATAAACCCAGCTTATAAATAAAACTGCATAAACACTTTGGTACTGGCAATAAATTGAGAATAATTGACCTTGTCCTATCAAAGGATGAGTGTATCTTTAGATCTTAAGTGCTGCGAATGGTTATGAACAGGCTTAAAGTACTGAGCAATAGCAAGCTAAGCACAGCATGCACAGTGCATTTCACCGGGTATTAAATAACTGAGGTTTGTAGAACCTCTTCCTCAGTGTAGTCTTAAGGCGTTTGATTTCTAAAACTACAGTCCATACAATATCACACGTTAGTCCTATTTCTCTTTAGACTAATTAGGTATTTTATTATCAAAAAGACACCTCACACTATCCTGGTGCATCTATGACATTTTTCTTACTGATATGTGACTGATCCTGGCTTTCAGAAAGACTGACACTGTCTCGTACTGTGAGGGAATATTCCCCTTTCAGTGCTCTTGATGAGGAGCATCAAGTAGAGAACATTTCCTCAGGGATGATGAAAATCAGGTAAATCATTTTGTCCTCGCAATACAGGGCCTAACCCTTAAACCCAAGCACGGACTAATCATTGACAGCACTCTGAAGAGGGAACACTACATTCTTCCCTTCCAAACGGTAGCGCTAAAAGTGTTCTGTCTAATGTGACAAGTTGAGTAAAGGTCAAAAAGTACATGGATAATATCACAGATGACAGAATACCAGCGCTGCAGTCTAATAACCCTAAAACATAACTTCATTGGCATTCATTAACTGCTTCTGCTCTATGAATAGGCTGTATTTGCTCTTAAATCCTCCTAGATAATACAGTTTCCTATGTTAATATCTGAATTTGAAGAACCATGTATGCATTTTAAAAGATATGAAAAGATATCAAACAACAACAAAACAGCAACTGTAGATAGCACTGACAATGTATTTCCAGGTCTGCTATACTTCTGTTCAGTTGCTGATCATTTAACGAAGACACTTTTCTTCCTGCTGTCTTCCACAGATAGACAGCTTCTGGGATTTTTTGGAGAGTATCCAATGTGACAGAGAAAATGAAAGTCCAGCCAAATTGGTCCATGTGCGAAGAACTCTGACTGTGGTCCTGGAGCCCTACAGACATCTACCTCSTACTATACCTTAAGTGCTACATTAGGTAACCAATTTTGTTTATAAGATCAAAAATTAATCACCAGTAGATCTTTTTATGATCATCATATTGAAAATACATTACTCAGGAGAACAACTGAAAAATAATAGTTTCAGAAGTTACCTGTTTAGGATCAAATTGTGACCATTCTCCCTCATGCAAAACAAAACGCACAACTTTACTGTTYGATGGAATTCAGTGTTCACAGCAAACACAGCACAATGGTGCTATTAGATACCTTACACCTGAATCTTGGATGCCTTAGGTGATAAAATCAAATTTTCTAGCATTTTCAAATCCAGTACTGGGGGAAATACAGGGAAGCCTGGTAGAAAAATATATGAAATTGTAGATTATATTCCATGCTTGGATCACTGGGTGTTTAATAGCCCTGTTTGACTACCACCAACTCAGAAGAACAGTGCTTTCAGCACTGTGATCAGTTGAAGTGAGTATTTTTTTAAAAAATGAGTCTGCAGATTTTTTGCTCTTCTTTCCATCATTATAGAATGGCATTCATGTCCTTGGAAAWGTGGAAGAAACAAACCCCAAAACTTTGACAGCTTAAGATTTCTTATTGTTTTGCTAGATGCATGAGAGAGATCTCTTCCAGCTAAATGCTGATTAAATTAGGAACAGGAAATTTTACAAGGTTTAAAAATGGTTACTCTAGACTAGACAACAGGAATTAACACAATTTTACATACAACTTCAGCCAGGGATTTATCTTCCTTTCCAAAACATTTAATTTTCAGTGTTACCATATCTTGAAGATGAGAACTCACTACAGGCATGCACAGATGTAGAGATATATACCCCCAAAGACACATACAAATAATTCACATAAACACAGTGATTACCCAGTATTCTTCAATCAGTATTAACTCAATAAGATCATACTATGAGTTCTTGAGTCTCTTGCACTTTAAAGTGCTGTGCTCCTAGCTTTACTGAAGCCTGATAAGATCTCATTTAAGCCAAACTACTCCCACTCCCCACAAATATATATGAGAATAAAAAAATTAAATGAAAGTGGCAGGACATGTCTGCTTTTATTACACTGTAGGAAACTGATCATCAAGCTGTTGAAGGCTCTGACAAAATGCCTATTTTTAATCAACTGCATGCCGATCTTGATGAAAGATCCCAAATGATTCTGAAATGACTTAAACATTTCTTGCCCTGTATCCTTCCCTCTGCAATACTGACATTGTATTTTAGCCTATACAGTAACTCAGCATGTCAAGGACAAAGCTTAACGTAAGCCTGAGACAGCGACCATACTCTGATTGAGCCATCAATTAGGAAGAAAATTGTGGCTTTCAAGATCTCAATATGTCAGCAGAGGGATTCACTGCTCCRACAAGTTGCTGGGATTGGCGTTCTCAGGACATTTTGGACTACATTTCGCTCTCATTTATGGAAGCAAAATTCCTATTCAAGTCAACTGGAGTTACTCCAGCATCTCTAAGGGCATATATTTCCCTGAGTGTGTAAATGTGAAGTAAAATCCATGTCTCTTTAAATATGCAGGACTTTTTTCTTTAAATATTGGCATCTGCACCCTTATAGATTTCTTAACCTCTAGTCTTTCTGCACAGCTGTGGTCACCCAAATATGTGACTGGTCTATGGTAAAACTGTGCCAGCTTTGTGACAGCTATAGATCTGTAGGATGTCAGAAGCTGTTCCCAAGGAAACATCAGGAAAAGGGATTATACAAGGTTTTGAAAACCTGTTCTGAAGGTCTGCTAACATGAGCAAGAAAGCCTACCTTTTTCTATGAAAAATGAGAAATAGATATACATCATTACAGCAAAGTCTGAGATGATGAGAACAATAGGAGATAAAAAGTTACAAAGTTAAGTGATAAAGACAGAATTATAATTTTATCCTTTTTTTTTATTTAATAGAAAAATGACTCCTTGAGGAGACAGAATGCATTCAATTTTCTAAACTATATATTCCCTTGAAAGAAATACTGTAAGCTTCTTTCCTCTTTTACTTACAAGTTGATGTTTATTCATGTACATGGGGCTACTGCACAGACCTTTCACAGCATGACGAGTGTGCTGGCTGAAAGGTAGGATAGAAGATGACTATCGCCAGAATTTTTAAAGCAGGATACTCAAGTTAGGCTGCTTAACCTATATTTAGCCTGCTAAATAAGCAGCCTGATTTTTTTTTGAAGTGCTAAGCCAGAATTGTCAAGTCTCTCACAACAAGAGTGAGACTCACAAAACTGGCCTCCTCCTTACACACTTTGAACTTGCAACACAGCGTTAGGACTTATCTCCTGCTTTGTGACCCCCTGTGCCTGCCACAACTGGTCAACACATCCTTTAACCTCCTAACCACATATAGCTGATGTGTGGGGCTGTGAAGGGGCGGAGAAGACCACAACAACATGCCTCAGCAGGGAGGTAGGTTCATTAGTTGGATTCTGTTCTTACAGGCAATTTACAGCCGTAACCTTCRGCTGCAACAAGCAGTGCAGCCCACCTCATACCCCAGGACTGTAACGCAAGTACCTACCACCATGCAGCCTGAAATGCAAGTCTTACCTGTTGAAGCACAGAAAACTGAAATGTCTGTTAACTTCTCAGGATACTCAGCACTTCTGAAAATCAGGACACTTATTTAGGAGACTAAATATGGATATAAGGGCCTAGCTCTAAAAAAACTTGGCCCATTTAAGAAGAAAGAATGTACACCATCACCTTGGAGCTCCCTAGCAGACAGGACTGAAGAAGAGCTCTGGCTCTGCTGTACTCTAATTCAGTTCCTTTCAAGACTGATGCTGTGCGCCCTATCCTGGGATTTCTAAGGATCTTGTAGAAAAAATAAGGGATGAGTTACAACCTGAATGAGAATTGGATAGCTCTTTCCCAGGGGTTTCTCTGAAAATCTCACTCAAATGTAACAGGAATCCAGTTTCAGAGCAAAGCATCTATAACCATGTTGCCCCCTTTCTTCTACCACGTAAGAAGTGGTCGGGGGGTGGGGGGAGAAGTATTTCTGTGTTTCAGAAGGAGCAGAATGGTAGCAGACTGATACAGAGGCAACAGGGCACAATGTCTCCTCAGAGGTAAGTCATGGGCTCGCTAGGTCCCAGTTTTATCCATTTCAGGTAAAACACCTACAACACCTAAGTCCTCTTCCCATGCTTGGCAGCCATCACAGTACAGCCACCATGCTGCCACTGCTATGGTGCACCTCTCCCTCACCTAAAAAGGAGGCAGGAACTGTTGACTGGAAATTAATTGTGACAGAACACTTGCTTTCCAGCCAGGTACTACAGGAAAATCACTGCCATGTTGTCTAAACACACTATTCCCTCATCTGACCTAGCAGAAATAGCATATATCAGGGAAAGAGAAGAACATATTTCCAGTTCACTTAACTGTATGTACAGACTAGCTGTAGATCCATCCATGACCCCCCCGTCTCCTCCTGCCTTTCCCTAACTCCTCCAAATTCTTCCACTTGTTCACCACTTGTTGAGTCCTAGTCTTCAGGGCAGTGATGGTCTCCCACAGTGTGTTTGTATAGTGATCACCTCCTCAGCATCCTGACACATGTGCCCTGCTCCAGCTAAGCACGCTGAGCCCAACAGGCACATTTGGCCCATATCTGCTTCCACAGAGACCTGGACARGAGGGATCATTCAGCTTCTATACTCACAATATTCTGATTTTGCACTTCATTTCATTAAGTGAAACAGCTGATSAAAAAGCCACCACAACAAAAACCACAAACAGTATTACATGAAATATCACATCCCTCTGAAAAAAGACTTSTATTTCCTCCTCTAGAGAAAAGTTATGGGGAAGAGATCCAACTAAAACAGATTTTCCTCTGGGGGAAGGGAGTATGCACTGTAGCATGTAGACTGCTGCAGTAACTCTTACCAAGCTGGGACTCTTACGCAGCTTCACCTGATAGGAACAAATCAAATCACCACTTTATCTGAATTTTATATAATGGCATCACCAAAATAATAATAATAATCTTCTTTAAAAATCCCCTGTAAGAAGCAGCAAGGGGGAAAAAAAGAAATAACTTGGTGACACATCTCTTGAATATTGTTGATTGACTAATTAAAATGCAATAGAGCAGAAAAAAGTGCATAGACGATGCTAAGGATGTAATGTAAAGAGCAATCACAACCACTCAGTGGGGCTTAGCRGGTCTGAAATGGTATCTAATTCTGCAAACTCCAGAAAGGTACTGCATAATGTAAACATTATTGCTCTGCACACTTTAATGAAAACTGCCTGCCTTTGGATTGAATTGCATACATACCTATTGTGAGTCCGGCAGAATAAAGAAAACATGCATTGTGCATTTAAAGATGCTACCTCGTTAAAGGAGGCTAAAAGAAACCCCTTGTTACAGTAACTACGACACAATTAAGTAACAGGATGACAGTTGTTGTATTGTATTTTTAATGGAATAAACTTGCATATATACAGACACAAACCATGTATTTCCTTTGATACTACAGCATGCACCTGCGACTTGTTATTGCAAGGACCTTTACTAAGCAACTGTACATTTAGCAATGTCGAAAGATTTATAAAACTCTATTTACTTGTCCTTTAATTTGGAACAGATGGGTTTGAAATCTTACAACTATTCTTTCCAAGAACATAGGAACATAATGCTAACTGGACTCACAGGAATATGCTTTCAGACATTGCTGTGCTACAAATAAACATAATGTTTCACCTATGCTTAGGTTAAAAAGTTCAGAGATTTTTAGTGCTTAGATTTAATCCACTTCCAAGCATACGTCTTTGTATCACTAACCTGCCAGCTAGCTTCCCGTCGCAGCCCTTTTATCCAGTTTTCTTCTAAGTCCTTATTCTCTCTTGTGGATGTTTCATCCATAGCTGATGTAGCTCGCACAAACTCGATTGGCCACTGGCTGTTATACTCTCTTTGTAAGCCTTTACCAAGGCAGCAGCAAGTGCAGTTCAGAGACAGACTGTCATGAAGAAAATGTCACACCACAGGCTGGGGGAGGGGGCGGCGGGGACGGAGGGAGGGGAAGGAAAGGGTTGACATGAAGAATCCACATGTGAAAAGATTTGGGAAAGTGCGACCGCGAGCCGACGCGGTCTGACCGGTCCAGCGAACGCATCGCTACAGCCAGGGAGTTCACAGCGTAATGAAAGCGCGTTGGTGACAACGTGAAATAACTCTAATTAGATGCAAAGTACATCAGAATTGGTAATACCCACGGAAGTATTTTTACACACGTTTGCCAAAAGTGTTATTTCACGTATTGCAGTAATTGTCTCATTTGGTGCCACTATAATTAAGACTGCGTCGGGGGGGTGGATTCGAGCAAAGCAAATACAAATAGCTGCTGGGTCTGTGTAAAAGAAAATATTTCAGTGTATCTGTTTGAAAAGTGCTTCATGAACCGCTCTGCAGCCAATAAACATGAATAATAATACAGGCCATTTTGATAGAAATGGGCTCATTACCATACTCACTGCTGAGCTCTTTCAGAGCTCAGGTTCAGCAATGCAGAAGTGGGTTCAGCAGGACACAAGCATTTCAACCCCAGATCAGAAAAAATAGTCCCAGTATAAGACATTAAAGAAAACTGCTTGAGCCTGCTCTATGCACATCGCACCTARGGATGCCTGCCGCATAAACTGAATATGGCACGACTTTCTTTATTACATTTTTCATCACTCCTTAACCTAGCACAACTATCTTTCATCCTACTGAGAGACAGTTTAGTCTCCCCATCAACTCCTTAAAACATTAACTGTCTCCTTTTTTTTTTTTTAACTAAACTGAAAAAATACAGAGAATCTATCCTACTACTTGAGTACAGAATTCATCACAGAGTGTCTGAGACCACTGAACTCACTGCATTTAGAAAAACCAAGATTTCAGCCAGTTTTAAGTAACTGAAGAACTGAAAACATTGTTTCAAATACAAAAATAAAGAAAGATTAATTTTTAAGCATGCTAGTAAGTGAAAGAACTCTGTCATTTAGTAAGTCACAGGATAACATCTTCAAAATTTGTAAGATTTGGGACTACTCAAATGAGATTTTTTTAAACCTTGTTGACCATTCACCACMATTCACACTGTTTATTTACTATTCCTAGCAACTAAGCAGACAGAGAAAATTTGGGATCATTTCTAGATTCACTTTTGCTTCTGAGGATTTTCATTTCCTGACCCACAGAYGTTCTTACTGGGCTGGAATACGTGGAGTAAGAACTCTGCATAAGACTGTTCAAAAACAAACAAAAGCCACTTCCTCTGCACCTTTTTCATTGATTCCTGGAAATATTTCAGTTTTTCTCAGGCTTCACACATATCTGTCTTCACAAATTTTGGGCCTCACACAGCTTGATGATATCCATGCCATAAAACATGACAACTGGTATTCAGCATAAGCTCACATGCATCCTACCTATAATGGAAGACTCTATCCTTTAGGTTCAGAATTTCTCTTTTTTTCTTTTTATTCCCCCTTTTTTCTTTTTGTTAAATATGGCTACACTAATCAAATGATCTCGGGACGGACAATCCGGTGAAAGTTTTGGGGCCRCTTGCTTTGACTTTAGAACTTGTGTTACATAACAAGAGCAAGCATGAACACCAGATTCTATTACACATATGGATATTTTATTTTTAGACCAAGAGAGCACAAGGTAAACCAATACAAACACAGGAAGGAGTCAGATGCTTGCACAGACACAAAGAGACAAATCAGACTGGCAACAAAAGAGACACAGAGGAACTTTTTGTTAAGAAAGTACTTACTAGAATTCTCTTTTCTTGGGGACAAAATTCACTTCCACTTAAGACACAACAGGGGAACCACTTAAAGGTGACTTCCATTCGCTAGCCCTGCCGCCTTCCCCGTACTCAGGGTAAGACACCCAGCAGTGCCACCGATCTGCCCCGAGAGCAACGGACTATTCGAACCATATTTACATGGTGACAAAAGGCCATTTGTAATGCCAATAACAAATCACATCTCCCAGTGTCAGTTCATAACAAAGTGTAACAACAGCAACAGCAAACCCTTGAGATGAGATAAACTCTCTTTTAAGAGTACTGTCATTTGCAAGAGACAGCATCTATGCAACAGCTGGTCTGATTTTGGAGGGGTACAATAAAAAAAAAAGGAAGCAGCAGGAATTCTTTTCTCACTCTGCATATGGCAAAGACAGATGCAAACCAACATACTGACATATTCTTATTGGGCCAGAAGCATAAGTCTAAATCTAAGATGGATGCGACACAGAAAGGGCTGGGTGATAATTGTAAATATTAGCAATGCTTCAAATCTAAGCTGCTCTGGATTGCAATGAATTATTTCATGACTTTTACTTGTCTTTTTCACAATCATGAAATAGCACCAATTGTGTACAAGCCGCAAGAATATGAATACGTTTATTGATGGAAATCAAAGTACTTTTTTCATCCACAGTGCCTTTGATATGTTAGAGCCTGAAGCAAAGAAAACAAAATAAAAACAATATATAGATGAGAACTTCAATTTCCCTCCACATATGAATCTGTCACTTATTTGCTAAAAATCTAATCTAACTCCACAGTTAAAGAAGCTCCATACATCATTCTCCGTAATTCAGTACTCAGCTCAAATGTACCTTACTTGAAGTTCATACAACACACTTGATTTTAAACTACTCTAAACAAAACATCACTAGACATTACAGCTCTGAGTCTAAAAGGCTTTACCAGCAATTTCATCTCCAACAGTGAGAAAAATACCATTGTGTAAACAGATCTTCAACACACAGTAACAAGGATGCTTCAGAAGTCCAACCTGAGGGCTGGTTTTGACTGTAAACACAGGTTAATTTTTTTAAATAAATCCAAAGTTTATTACTGTGGTATCTCCAGATATTCAGACATCCAGAAAAAAAGTGAGAAAAATACAAGTTTTTGTTGAACACTGAATTGCTATCCAGTCAGATCCTAATTTTTCAATACATTTAAAACATCCAATGGGTACTCCTTCTGGGTAAGGACTGGTTTCTCATACTCACGTAGCTGTTATGTGCACATGTGCAGTAGC
Organism: Rhea americana; assembly: GCF_003343005.1. Taxonomy (NCBI): domain Eukaryota; kingdom Metazoa; phylum Chordata; class Aves; order Rheiformes; family Rheidae; genus Rhea; species Rhea americana. The sequence goes on along the minus strand of NW_028186978.1, from coordinate 11,401,715 downwards.
TTTAACTACATTAGATACAGTCAGGAGGATACRTCTCCACCTCAAGTCCCGCGGGTTGCTCACAGCGCCTCAGTCAGCCATCTGCTCTCCAGTGGTATAACACAGGAATAATAACCAAGCAGGAAAGGATTGGGTGCCTCCCAGGAATCTCAATGCTGTAAAGGATCTTTAATGGAGTACCAAACTACTCAACATTATACTTGATACTAGCAAACTTGTATGTCTGTCAGAGAGCTGCAAGGATGAACACGAACAATATTTGCCTCCTCCTTCAAAAGCTGTGATGAGGTCAGCCTGCACACAGCACAGCATGGGCCCATCATGTTTTCATATATTTCTTCCAAAGCTCTGTGTTCTCTTTAACTGTCTCATATATGCTCACATTTTATTTCCTTCTTCCATAACTAAACTTTGTATTCTGGTATCTTTTACCAGTTACACATGAATTAAACCCATCTTGCACACATAAAACTCCTGCTATGGCTTTGTTTTTCTGTCACACATGTCCATCCCAATCTCACAATAACCTCAGTTCTTGAGTTTTATCATCAGAGGACAAGGGAGTGGATTAGTAAACTTACTAAGAAATTCTTGGGATCTCTCACTGCAGAACATCTTACGCTGTATGCCATACGCATATCTGAACCCAAGACTTCAGCACATAGCACATCTTCAGTGTTGGGCACATGGCTGGCACCTTAATTCTTGATGACATGAGATTTGTGTTCAAAAGGTCCCTCTAATACTCCCACAAAAGACTGAAGAAGAGTTTATAAACATCTTCAGTATAAGCCAGGTCAAGAACGACCATTGCATGATAATACATGTAAGGTACATTTTTTTTAATTACCTCTCAGCTTTCAATTATACACAGGCTACTGACAACCTTAAATTGTTCCAGAACAAATCCAAAGCAAACCTATGTCACATCATACAAAGCCTATATAGAAGCTGTTCACAGTGTTTCTTACTTTTAAAACAGGCCCTTTTAGGAACTTGTATCAACAGGCCAGAGAGCGAAAAACAGGCAGGTTGTCAGATTTCCTGTACTCAAAACTGTGTAGCTGGTTATTTTCCAGGGAAGGACAGAGCTGGAAGTTCAGTGGACATTTTCCAGGGCTGAGCTGAAAGATTTACAGTATAGATGATCATCAGGTATACCCATTAAGGTTAAGTGTAGCCTGCCATGCAGCTACAGACTCATTGGCTGCATCTACACTATTGGGTCAAGAAGGTTAAAGCACAATATGCTCTGGTAATTGACACTGTTGTTCCTGGGAGACCTATAGATAACGTGAGTTGTATCCACAAGGCCAACTTCAGACATTCTAACTATCTGGTGGTGACATTCATCTCACCTGTTTTTGACACTTGAATGTGAACTGCCCACATCCAAGTGAGGTTCCTTTAGTAAACAGGAGAGAAAAGCAGGCACTTCCAGAGAGCAATTCATCTGACTTTATCCTAGGTACTCACCTTAGCCTGAAACAAATCATCCTATGCGAAAAATGCCTTTGCTGACAATGGGAGGAACTGAGGGTGACTACTCCAACTTACACATCTAATTCCTAAGCGGCTAAATCAGAGCAGAATAATCCTACTCCCCTGGCTGTCTGCAATATAAGCACCGTTCTGGACAGAGCCTACAGCCAGCTTGTCTTGCTAAATACTGTCCCCATGTACTCTGCAGTACCATACATATGGTCAAGACTGATCCATCCACATTGCAGTTACGAGTCTGCTTATGCTTCTCATAAGAGCTCAAGAGGACTCAATCTTCTTCTCCCATACATCAAAGATCACAGAAAGCTCTTATCTGAGCTGTCAGATTCTGGACACAAACACCATTTGGACAGAAGTCTCAAATTCAAACTTAAAATACATTTTAGAAGCTATTGGTGACTAAGGAGATCTAATCCTGCTGACCCTAGGCTCATAAAATTCTCTGATCATTTCTGGAAGTAGAGCTTAGGCTATTAAGTCAAGTGGAGACTTCGGGAAACATTTGCTCAAAGCACCACCCTCCTAATGTAGTCACTGTACATTACTGCAATTCTGCAGAACTAACTTTAGCATCTGGCAAGCTGACAATGTGGCAGATCAACGCAGTTTAGACATACCTGCTCTCATATGTATTGCTGCATGTGCTGCTTATATTGATTACCTGTTGACAAGCTATAAATAAAGTTGCCATCAGAGTACCACAATGTGTGACATTCCAAAGGCTGAGGCAGAGTTATATTTTTTCTACCTTAACCTAAGTGTCCTTCGAGTAGAGGAGGTTGCTCTGCCTTGCTAACCTGTCAAGGTGGACCTTGTTTCTCTGTCTTGCCTATCTTGCAACTTCTAAGCTTCTGACTGCAAGAATTCCTCATTTGTCAGTGCCAGCCTGTCATCTCTTTGAAAGTAGAGCCACAAGATCTTAACAGAGTGGATATACAGAGCTGTTATATTTATTAGTTAAGAAAAACAGCAAATGACAAGTGAATAAAGCACTCCTTGGGATGTTTGGACTACGGATTTTGTATAAATCAATATCAAGTGCTATAAAATGTCAGAAAATACCAAATGAGGAGAAAGGAATCAATAGATACCTTCTGAATTAAATGAGTGATGAATATTCTTTACCAACCAAAATAAATTAAACTACAAAAACCCTATGTTAAAGCAATATCCAGCATCTTATTTAAAACCCTAAAGGAACGCGATTCAGATTTAAGGCTGGGAGTTCTGTCCTTAAACACTGCCACTAAGGAAGGTGGAGAACAAGAAGGAGGAACAGAAGGAGAACAACTAAGTTGCTTTGACACAATTTAAGAATGAAATATTGACTCAAAAATGTTCATTCTTAATTCTCTTGATTTTCTGGACTTAAGTCAAAAAGACAATGGTCACCTTCCTGTTACATGTTTGCACAGTGCCYGATCTTTGATTTGGACTCAGACGGTAATAAAACACAAACACCAACAAGAATGACTAGAAGGTATACTAAATGCCTTACTATCAACAGAGGATGTATTCTTACGCATTTTGCATATTCTGAATGTCCTTCCACATAGTTTAGTTAGACGCCAGCATGGTGTAGTGCCCTGAATGGTCTAATAAATGCACACATCAGGCATCTGACAGGAATACCACAGTGTAGTCGGGATATCAGAATAGAAAACAGAAGACTTGTGATCACACTCAAGTTTTGTAACAGCTGTGGATCTGCCCTTAATGCAGCATATCAATTAATCAAGGCAAGGATTTCTGTTTTTAATAGGCCCCAGTTTATAAAAGCTCTCCATAACACACAGCTGCTCATCAGTTACGTCCTGCCACATATCCATTATCTGTTCTTTTTAACAATGAAGTAAGTCCATATAATCAACTGCAGTGAAACTGAGGTTGAACCATTAACATGTCCTTAAGTTCAGTTCATTCTCCAAGTCCTTACAATTAGCAGGAGGGTGAGGGAAGGTTCTGGGGGAAGTGCAGTACCCCATGGAAACACCCAAGCTATCTCCACGTAACCTGTCAGACCTACACAGCGGGGCRTAACTCCATCCAAAGCCACAGCTTTGAGTCCCAAAAGTCACATGAGCGCATCAGGATGGCACCGTGCCCTTCAGCACGGCTCCACAGGGCTACTTGAAGGACCCTGCAGAGTCAGACATCCCATAAGCAGACATGCCACAGAGCTAATAATTGAAATTAACAGTTAACACAAAGCTCTGTCTACTCAGGAAAAGGACAGTGTTATTATGTACAACCTAATGAAGACCTCTGTTTTAGGTCAAACATGATGCAAGGATGCATAAAGTCTGAGATAATATATAATGGAAATATGCTTATATATATGTCTTCTAGTTTAATGTTGAATACTGTATACACTGCTCCTCACTCCCCTTTGGAGAAGTAGGTCAAAGAAGGGCAATGAAAATAGAACACAGAAAATCCCTCCTATGAAAAGTGACAGAAAAAAAATGGGATTTTTTTATTTAAGGAAGAAAATGATTAGTACAAGACACGATACAATTTTCTAAAAAACACGGTGGGTCCGTTCTTTCTAGCTCTCAAAACAAAAAGGAAAGGACATTCAAAGAAAGCCAAAGGTGGCAGATTCAAACCAAGAAAACCAAATGCTTTTTGCAAAACATGTAATTAGAGAGTGGAACTCATTGCTGAAAGAAGTGCCTGAGGGAAAGAATGTATCAACTTTCTAAAAGTGTTTGCGCAGCTATAATAATAGGAAATTCAAGCTTAAAGCAGATACCACTGACAAAAATTCATTCTTCACAGTGTATATCAGTTTGTAGGAGTTAGCTACTTGCATTGGACGTAATGTGAGGACTGGCACATCTGACTACTCTGAAGCTCACTGTACCCTCCGCTGCCCTTTGCTGGAAATATCTGATACCAGCCACTTTGAAAGATCACCCCCTGGTCTAGATGGATTAAAGAACTGATGAAGCATGGCAATTCCCTACCAGTCATCATTGGACCCTACTGTTTTACCTATGTAGGCAGGTACCATACCTGATTCGAGTTACACAGGAGAAAAAAAATCAGCTCAAAGTCAGAGCATTCTCAGTGTTGAAGAATGGCTACAGCTTTATTGTGTTTGAAATCTTGGTGCATACAGAGTGAAAGGTAAACATCAGAAATGAATCTTACTTCCTCATTTGTACCCTTTTCAGCTAAACAAAGACTTCRTTAATCCTACGTTATCAGTTACATCTTTCCAGTTTGCAAGCAAGGCAGACCCTGAATTCTTGGGTACTGCCCAGAGAAACTGAAAATAAGCCCTTGCAACTGCCTCTGGGTCAGCACTCCTGCTTTGACAAGACTTGAAGGAATTCTGTTAGGAACAGCAGAGTTTAAGGGATCAAATCTCCCACGCCAGAGACCAGAAGATATCAGTTTCTGCTTGTGAAGACACCACATGCATCGGAGTGGAACAGGGATATATGCCATCACTCACACTGTGACGGACTTTGGGAGATTTAACCTTCCTTTGCGTAGACAGGATGGATAAAGTTGAAGGTGCTGCCTCATTTCTCAATAAACCATAACTGGTTTGGGGAATACAAAAGAGGATGCTAGTGTCCACTGCCACATCAAGAATGCTCATCAGTATTTCTCATCCGACTCCAGCAAAGTACATTTGTCATAAAGATTTAGGAGAGACTAAACAAGGCAAGAACAGTCCACTTCCCATTCCTACCACTCGCAGGACGGCCACTGTTTCCAGCTAATGCAGCGAGATAGCCTTAATCTCACTCTGCCCTTTCCTGAMCTCTCTCAGGAGATTTGTACTGCCACCGATACCATTTCTGGGCAATACTAACACTATCCACCAACATTAYAGTTAGCTTCATACACTTGCTCTTGTTAATCCCTTGTGATATCTGTTCCAGTGCTGGACATAAACTAGCCTGAATCCTTGACTGAAGCATCCTTATTCATTCTGAAGCACCTAGAGGTAGACTTTTGAGGATGATCCCTGAGCAGCCGGAATAAGAGATCTGTTTCATTAGAGCAGTACCTGTTGTTTGTTACTGTAATAAGCCTTCTCAGTGGAAACAGAACTGAAAGTGTGCCAGTTCACTGGTGTTGCTTGCTATTTCAGACAGTGTCATGAGCCATACAGTCTGCTGGTATTTGTGCTTCAGTTTCACTGCCCGCCTCCAACCACTCAGGATCTTTATGAAAGTAATACATTCCTACCTAATCTGCAGCTAAATTAATGTCAGAAGTAAGACAGTGCCCCAAGTGATCAATAAGTGGGTTTTTCCCTATAGAAATATTAGAAGCAACTCACATCAATAAGCCTCAAATTTATGGGGCAATTCAGCTCTTCCATTTACAGCTTGAATAACTGGCCTTTGTATAGGATATTACATTACTAAATAACATGTGCTAAAAGAAGCTTCTCTGTTGCAGTCCCTGACCTGAGTTAGCAGCCAGTTTCCAGGCCAGTCAGCAGATGCAGCAACAGACCCGAGATCTCCATTTCATCTAAGCTCCTTTCAAAATCAGCGTAATATTCCTTCTGATGCCAGGTAAGTAAATGCATTATACTCAGGCCCCACTTCAGGACTTAAATTAAGATTGCTGATACTGGGACCTACAGAAGACAAATGAATGACACTGGCTTTGATCTTGAAACAATATACCTTTAAAATTATACATCAGAAAGAGTACCCTGCTGAATATCCTTGGTCTTTTCTTATCAACTGAGTCACATAAAACTAGGGTACGGAAAGAATGATGTGTTTATAGAAAGAGCAATCCTTCACCAGCAGTGAGATAGATTAGATGGACTAATAAGTCCTTTTCATTTCTAATTTTTATGATTGCATACAGATTAGAAGACCTGAATGTAAGGATCTGCTTATAAAACAGAAAAAAAGCAAAAGTAAAAGCCCATCTGTTTTCCCCTTGTGATATAATTTTAGGTCATACAGCTGAAAATAGAGAAAATGAACTGAAAATCCTATGAAAAACCATTGATTACCAAAAGATTCTCTGAACCCTTTTTACATAGTCCCTGCTGCTCCTTGCASAGCTAACAGGACATTGCCCAAAACAGTGAAATTATCCTTGGTTTTAGCAAACAGTAGCATGGGTTGGAGCGGTTGGGTCTGCTCTGAAGTTTGGTGCCCAGTGGAGGCAAAGGTCAGTCCCAGCACTGCAGGCAGCCACACGCAGACTTTGAGTGGTAGCTTCACCTGGCTCAGACCCTCCGACAGCAGGAATAAGCCCAGGCGGAGGGAGGTGCCTCCTCAACCACACTGCAACTGCCACAAGGTCCAAGAGGAGAGTGGCTATGACTTTTCCAAAAAAAAATCTTTGATCAGAAATGCATTTTTTTCCTGTAAAAGTTTTCATTGGTAAAAAAAAAAAAAAAAAAAAAAAAAAAAAACAATTTGGTATCACTGGCCAGGTACTTAAGCTTTGTTTGATCAGATCAACCCATTTTACTTTGTCCTTTTGGGTAGGTTCACCATTTACCTAAGCTCCCTGCCCCCGCGAGCACAGTGCTTCAGGGGAATTGCTACTATTTTACAACCATCTATTTCCATAAAACCTTAGACAAGCTTTGACTGCCCTTAAATTCTTTGAAAATTATTACTTGAAATAAAAAATACAGTAAGAAAGAACAGTGTTTGGCTCCAACAAAACTACTTGATGTTTAACAAACAAGCTTGTTGAACTCAGTAAGGTCACAAATAGCTATTTCTCATTTTGCAGTTATGAAAGGGACAATGGCTCCTGCGGTGTGTTCAAGGTAGAGCTTTGTCTTTCACACACATCCCCTCTCTCTTTCTCGCTATTATTTATTATAGCCTGCTTTTATTTAGGCATGTGATAAAAAACAGGCATTCCTTCAAACTAATAATCTTTCGTTTCTCCACCCCATCAATGTTGACGTGGTAGAGAACATCCACAAATTTTCAGACATTTCTTAATTTCTTACTAACCATCACGGATACTTGAGCAACAAACAGTCTGCTCTATTTGCCATTTTAGAAGATTYGTAACACTAACAAAGTGCAGTACAGGAGAGGAGAAAATGGTATAAATCTTTAAAGTAATATATTGCACCAAATCTTGAAACTGGTTTCCTAGTGACAGATGCAAGTTCTTTTAGCCTTTTTACACTGCTGAAGGAGAGACCTTCACTTTGTGAAAAGCAAAGAAGGCAAAAATCAAATTCATTGTCATTTTCCTCTCAGGTCCCYTTTAGAGTCAAACTGGAACGAAATTTGCCTGCTTTTCTTTACAAAGTAAGCTTCTGCACAAGTACTGGCAGTAAATCTACATGTGATACCAGCCCTCAATATGATGATTATTGTGAAAGTGTCAAGGTCTGCCAGCAATTTGGCTGCGCTCGAAAATCATTCCTTTTTTTTCTTCTTAGTTGAGGATGCAAATGCTCCAAAAATGAATGGAAACACAGTCCCGGTTTGTTCCTTCTTCCCCAAAAGAGAAGCCCAAACAGCAGTAAGAGCACTATGACACTACGTGTTTTCTTTGCTCATCTTTTTCACAGYAATACATGGACGAACAAGTGGCCATGACAGAAGTATGTATCTTAATCACATAGAGTGTTCCTAGGTTCATCAGTACGACAGCTTTTGGAGTTTTCTATCTTTAATATTCTCTATTCTTACATTGTGGTGTTATTAAGGACTATTATTAAAGATATGTTTTAAACTGGCAATTGTAATGGTATCTCCACACACTACGAAAATGAAAGAAGGAAGAACTAACCTTCTCCATACCTTCCATACCTTCTCCAAGTTAGCTCTATCATTTCCAAATAAGAGATGATAAATGGGACTTTCAAAAATTATGAAATCAAACCCCTATAAAGTTCCTGGCAAGACCCACATGGACTTGAACGAGACCAGTATGACTTCTCAGGTAATTTGTCTAAATTACATGTGAGGCCTACACACACGCACACAGACGTTAACACTGACGTGTTTGCCACCCTGCCCACTCCCACAGCCATCAGACCTCTTCTTCTCCKTACAAGTGGATGGTACTTACATACAAACTGCATCCCACCCCAAAAGTCAGAGATGGCTCAGAACATACCCATGCAAGAGCCTGCTGTGTAACAGAGAGCTCTCTGCAAAASGTGCTTTTATATATGAAACCTTCATACTAAACTCTTCTCACGGCTGTGCCTACTTTTATTACACAGAAATACTACCACATCTTTTTAACTCGTTTGTGGATCTTCTGGACATGCTCACCACACTCCCTGGTTTCAAAGCTACAGGGAATCCATGGCTTGAATGTGGCATATTAGGGGTTTTTWAGTAAGGTTTCTTCATTTTGTTTTGCTACACAAGATGCTGCACTGGTCAATCCACTTGGTGAGCAARAGCACAGAGCAGGCTGGCAAAGGAGGAGAGAGACACGTCCATCGTTATAGCTGCAATATGGAGAGAGCGTGCAGGGCAGGGGCGGAGGAGGGAGGATGGGACCTTGTCAGAGCTCCTCTCTACACAGCACAGTACAGCACTATTACAGAAAAAGGAAGACTAAAATGGTCTATCCTACATGTGCCAGCAACCCTCAGACTCCAAGCTTTGCTCTCCCCAAGGTGCAAGAATAGCATTCGTCTTYCTTGTCTTCCTTCACCTGTGTGAAACAGAAAGGCACTGCTAAAAGAAGCCAAGGGATACTTATCTATTCCTTGCTTTTATCTGCTCCTCTTGTTTCTCTCTTTATTTGAAATACCCTGTTTTGTTTTGGTTTTCACGGATGAATTCCACCTGTCCTTCCCTTCTAGGACTGTTTCTTTTGTCCTCTTTTCTGCACTTTTTTCTTAAAAAAAAAAAAAAGCAGGCTTATAGCAAGATACTCTGACTGAACTGAGATCCTATATGTGTGCATGTTGACAGCAAAGTAGCCTCATTTTGACGGGTAGCACTTTCTGATGCTACTCAGGGAAGAAGAGGTCAGCTCTAGCTGGGCCCTTGGCACAATGATAGTATCAGACAAAACTAGCTACTTTCTGTGGCTCTCACTGCACACGTTCTCTGCTTCTGCTCAGTAATTTGCAGAACCATTTCCTGCAGTCCATTTCCTTCGTAGGATCATCTTTTACCTCTTCCTTACTCCTTTCCAGCCTCTTCATCTCTCTGGTATCCCCATAGCAAGATATACTCCCTCTCTCTCTCTCATCTCCTCCCAAAACCTTTTGAAAGAAGAAAAGTAACAGAGGAAGAAGRCAGCTTTGACAAACACTCTAAAAATCATTTTACTTGTTTTGCCTGCTCACTTTCCTCCATCCCTCCTCCCATTTTTTTTGGTCTAATTAAATAGATCACTCTTAAGCAAGCACTACGTACTACCTTCCATTAGCACAGAGAAGAATTCAGCAGGGTTCTCATTTCAGATGTAGCACCTAGATGCTACAGCAAATGTGCTACAACCTACATTGTACCCAGAAGAAGACAAAGAGGCACAGCATCAGTGACTATGAGAAGAGAGGATGGGGGAAGGGACTGCATCTAGCTTGATCTGCTACATCCTCATAAACCTTTTTAACGTACTGAGGAAAGAAAGGATTTAGCCCAATGAAAGACCCCCAGATTACTCACATGTCAACTGATAATTAACTATACTTCTACTAATTATGTGACCCTGTCATAAAGCAACATCTCAACATCTAAGGCCCTCTAAATAAGCAAGGAATGCTAAGGGGGAACACTGTGTTAAAATAGATAGGGAGAGATTGTGTGCAATATTTTTGGATTCACTGAGCTGACCTAGCCTTGATCAGAAGTCCCACATACTCCTAARTTCCTGTCACAAACCACACAGCACTTCTTCATTCATAAATGTTACAGCTGCCACCACAGGTATCACGTGTGAAGCACTTTTTAAAAGAACTATTACTAGAAGAGTAGGTTTTTTTATTATTATTAAAGAGCCCCGCAGGTACTCACATTTTAACAGCAAGAGTAACGCAGGCAGTCTGAATATACACGCACCATCAAAGCAGTTGTGCGCAGCATTAGCATTAAGTGGATTTGGCATAATAAGTCAAAACAAAGCGTGTGGCTACCAGGTAACATTGCTGTCAAGAGGCAGCCTTGTGAAGCACCAACGTAAAAGAGTTTGTCAGCTGTGGAATAGAGTTGACAGTGACCAACTGCAGCAGGGRACAAATGAAGAGGGGAACTAACTGTTCGCATCTGTTTTGCGCCAATGACATCAGGGATCAAGGTCTGCTGGAAAAGAGGGATTTCATCTCATGGCTGTTCAAGTCACTAGTTAGCAATGGCAGCAACGCAAACCTGGGGAAGGATACGGCCCCCACAAAATGACTTTCCTGTCTGAGATTGACAATTCAGGGACTCTCCTTTTGTTCTCATTTACTTGCAAATAATGGTTTCCTTGTATGCCTACCAAACAATATTTACGCAGGACTGGATATATAGCTCTCATTAGAGCAAATACTACTACCTAAATTGGGCTATTTGCGACTCCACACCTCAAGTTTCACTCATCCCTGGTCTGAAGTGCACTAAAAGCATATTATTACTGCTTAAGATGCAAACTACTATGCTGAAAAATATCACTTTTTACCTCCAGTGAAAGAAGTTAAAAATTAATAGTTAGCTGAAACTAAGGTGAACAGTAAACAGAAACTCCTTGTGACCATGTGCAGGCTATTCTCAATCTGTAACGAGGTTATACATACTACTAGATTAATTACTCTTTTTCTTCTATCTTATTTTATGCTTTAAGAAACCAAAATGTCCACTAACCACTCTGTATGTGATAAAGAAACACAATAAAAGCAATTTCTCTCCCAACCCCCCCAAAAAACCATTCTCAGTAACGCATTTTTGAATTCAGTATACCTTCTCCTAATGAGGTTTCAGTATGCCATAAATAACACTAATGAGACTTTGTCTTGCCCATGTAATATATTTCCTTAATATAGCTTTAGATTTTCTTATGTTGCATGGAAAACTAACAATCACAGAAAGAAATGTCCTCCAATAGCACATTAAACCCAAAAGTACAATTAAATATAAATGAATTCAGTAATTTAATTGCACTATTGTCATCTTTAAAAATTCAGAAGAAAAGTAATGGTGTCATTTTTTCTATTGGTAAATAATAAAAGTGCTGAGGAAATCAGATAATATTTAAATAAACATTATTGTGACTATGGGTGATACAAAGATATCTTTTATTGCCAGGTAAATTCTGTGTTTGCTAATGAAGAGATAGTTTGAAACATATATCTTAACAAGCTGAGGAACCAGTCGTTCAAGTATTCTGTGAGCAGTCCCAATAAGGAATTTAAGATTTGGCTTCTTACAAAGCCAATAGTCTAAGCACACACTTCCAGCCTCAGAATTCATATACTTTAAATATCACCTTCAAAATGCAGTCATTTAAATAAAAGTTTACAGTGAAACAATATCCAAGGTTAAACAGTGATGTATATATAGAATCTTCAGCTCTTGTCATTCTACAAGCAGACCAACATTGGGTGAAATTTTCTTCCACTGAAAATACTATTTCTTTTCTTCCCCCTCAAAAAAACCCAAAATGATGACAAAACATATTTTTGCAGAAATATTAAATGGTTATTTGGGGCTGTTTCCACCTTAACAGTTTTGAAGCCTACTCTATTTTTAAACATAGATTGAAATGTTATGCCTTTTGACTTTATTTTCCTCAGAGAGCAAAGCAAAGCTGATACAAAATTTCATTGGGAGCACATAGGGAATTTTACTATTGACTTTCATGAAAGCAGTTAGGTTAACTAGGACCTCTTTTTTTAGAATTCCACTTTTAATGGTGACATTGAGTAAACATTTTGGACTCAATTTGGCAGCGATGCAGTGACAACAGGGAGGAGGTAAAAGAGCAGCTAATGCTGTCACTGAAATTAAACAATGATAAAGATGTTGGCACTAATGGTGATATGGGCAAAAGCAGTTATGCATATTTTAAGTGAAGGTATAAAAATGAAAATGATCAAATCTGAAGTGGAAGCAAAACTCCATTTCTGTACTTCCTTCACATCAGGAGAACAAGATAATCAGAGCTCTGAAATCTGAAAGAACTGGCACACAAAATTATAGGTTGAGCATCTAAACACATGATTAAGCCAGGGTGGAACCATATGACTGAAGATTAGCAGATAAAATGACTTATGCACTTCAGAAAAGGGAAAGTGATTCGTGCAAATACAAGCCTGTTTTCATCTGATCACAGTAGCATGTAAGGCTCTGGAAAATTTTTTCAGGAGAGAACATATAGAAGATGTGTAGACAAACGGAAAATGGCATCAGAATCAACATGGATTTATCAAAAGTGGATCAAACCAGGCTAATAACTTTCTTWGATAACAAACTTTCAAGACAAAATAACAATCTCATCTACCTGGACTTTAGCAAAGTTTTTATTGCCTACATAGGAAATCCTTAATTAAAATGGAGAAAATGGTTTTAAGAGAGTAACTATATGGCAAGGAAGAAGAGAAGGGCAAGAAGGCTCCTATAAGGCTCTGGTGAGACATCCTGTAGAAACCAGAGTAAAGCTCCAGTTATCTGCTCCTGACAGACACGGACACAGACCTGAATGGGTGCATGAGAAAACTGAGACGACAAGTACGGGAATGTGAAGTATGCTGCCTAGAGGAGTTTGATTCATTTTGTGTAGCAAAAGAAAAGATGGCTTTCTATTAGATAACAAACATCAGAGAGGGGAAAAGCTACTGAAGGTAAGAACAATGTTAATATACAGAAATAATATACAAACAAACTTTGCCCCCTTTTGGGATTTTTTCCATTTTTTCAGTAATTTTATCTGCAAAATGTACTAATCATGCCAACACTATGTGGCTTATTGGGAGGGAGAGGTGGGTGCTAAAAAAGCCCTCAACGCTTTGCTCTTTGTATGCTTTCTAAAAATTCAGAAGGCTTTATGAAATCACAACAAACGAGATAGACCCCAAATCCTAAGGTGTYTGTATTCCAGTTTTTCTTTTTAAACTTAACCACCTATCACAGTGATTAAGCTCAGGTTACATGGATACATGGATATGAATAAACAGTTTTGCCAGGTAAGTGTACAAGTCCCATGCTTTACTTCTGAGAAAGGAAAATGGCCCCTGATAAAAACAGATTCTCTTGAATGCTTACTCACAATCACATTTTAATTTTACAGGTAGAGGCATRAGATAGGCTATTAGAAAATCCCACAAAACTGCAAAATGTAGCTCAAAAAAGCCATGTCTTTTCATGATTAAACTAGTATTTTTTTCATTTAAAAAAAGGGGGGGGGAATAGATTATCAGCAGAGAAGATTATGCAAGAAATGTTGATCACATTTTTTTAGAGATTCCATAGTAAGCTGGTGCTTGTGGGTGCTTCCTGCATAATAAGGAGGACTTTATGGTTATAAAGATCATAGTACAACATTAAATTTAACATATAGGATCASGCAGTGACCTATGAAATCGAGTATGAGGGAGAAATAAACTATAAAGGCAGCTAACAGAAATGGCAAATGGAGCAAGCATGATCAATATTAGGATTCTGATTCAAGCTTGAGATGGATAGAGAGATCATTCCCTAAAGTCCCTTTCTGGCAGGCAATATTAGCAGAAGTGATGTCAAATATTGTCATTTCATATCCAGTCAATTGGCATTACTCTCTCATTCTCAAAGCATCATCTTGGAGAGACATGCCTGGACATACACTGGGCAACAAATCTGACGGGAACATCTCTGAATCTTCCTGCTTAGAGACACTAGTACACCTTGTCAAATCGTTTTGGCTTGTTTCTAGTTGGAATCTGACTCAGGATAACAGTCCTTTTATTTCATTGAAGTTACTTATGATACATCTCTTTCTTTCATGAGATACTGTCTTTAATTTTCATTCTTGCACCAACTGCTGACTTTCAAAGAACCTGTAACTTGTGAGAAGAGATTAATGAATCTTACCACTCACTTCACTGGAACTGGGCTGTTGCAGTTAGCTGTGGTTAGCCACAGTGCACTCCAATAGYGCTAGCAATCTGGAAGAAATTACCTTCCAGATGACATACGTGCATTTAGCAAGTAGTTCATGACTTACAAATCAGAGGACTTGATTTTCCTTTTACATATACAACTTTCCTTATGCAAGTGCTGCACTGGTCTAAAAGGGTTGTAAGTAATAGTGGAATCAGCCAGGGATACAAAGCAGCTGATGTTCTTGTAGCAATGTAAGAGGTTCAGAGTGCAAAATATTGTGGATCACAGAGAAAACAGGACGAGTGCTGAGATTCATCGGTTTAATGCTTAAAATAATCAAAGGTTGAAAAATTTAAGTTCCTCTTCACACTTTTAAGGCTACAGTGTACTTTGGTTGTGTTGACATCTCTGCCTCTTTTTAATTCCAAATTGAGGTAACACAAATGTATCACTCTAACTGTCTTGGTCAAAAACCTGATCGCAGACAAATACACATTACTGGTACCCTATTTTTAGATTAGAATTTTTAAGAAATCCTACCTGTAGGATTTTTACCTTTTCTAGGCCATGGAATTTTTATAAATTTATCCTCTCAGATGAAGCGCCTTGGGTTTTGATCTATCTTGTGTATGTTCCCTAGACATATCAAACATACCAAACCTTATTTAAATCTCTTTTTCAATTCAAACATTGATACCACAACAGTAACCACTAACAGATATGACGTGGAGAATCAGCAGTTCTGTGTCCCACATACGCTTTTTATGTGGCAAATGAGATGGAAGTCATTCCAATACAGTAATTTTTTACTCAGTTTGGTTTATTGGTATGTTAGGAATAATAACCCCTAACTTCGAAAAAGGCCTCCTGGGCTAAAAATATCCATGATGAACATGAAACAGCCATACTAGAAGATGTACCTTGTGTAACAATAGTGATGACCTATTGGGAGTATAACCTTCTACAGTCAAYGTATTCTTTATCAGGTATTCATTTATGAAGGATTTCAGTGCATGCAGCTTTAACATAAATAGATGCATATGGTACATATTTTAATTTAATATGGTTGTAACTTTGTCATAAAATCGTTCAGGCTGTTTTTAGTTTAATAACAGGATCATTAGATACTACTTTCTTCAGTAAAGATTACAGTAGATTTATTCCTGTACCAGCATTTGTTAACATGCCCTCTCCATGTCTTTGGCCGCTAGATATTCCCATTCCTGGAAGAAAAAATCTGTGTGATTAAATGTTTTCAGAAACTGAGAAGTTCATCCCATCCCTTAGCTCAGCATTGAAATATCTCTTCATAATTTCATTACAAACAAGACTTGATTACATTGTCTACGGAACTAAAACTTTATATATATATAAACAATTGCATCTTACAAATATGACAAATGTGACAGCATACTAACTTTATTGTATCAGGCTTTGGGTAAAGAGGAGTTCTGTAGATTCACTAACGGAACAACAGACAGTAGTGTCTTTCCTGAATTTTAATGAGCTTAGTCTACTGCTTTTGCACTACAGAGCCTGTTATTTCAGACAAACACCGCAGATCTAAAATTAATTACATCTTAAAACAAAATTCTTCAGGAAGCTGGAGGAGAAAGCATGTTAAGAAAAACAAGTACTAAGAAGAGCAGCAGAAGAGTTCAGAACTGAGCTTTGGTTTGATCAACAATCACCAAAGAACTTAAATGCAATCTGAACAAACAAATCCCTTTGAATCCATATGAACTTCCAGAAAATCTTGCAAGAATTGGCTTTCTTGTGATAATTCTTACATTTTCTACTTCCATTTTTCTTGGAAATACCACAAATAAGTGTTTTTCAAGGTTTTCAGTAATCCAAGGCAAAAGTAGAAATCCTAAAGAATAAAGCTATGGTGGAAAAGAAATAAAACCAAGTGTCCTAGCATATTGCAAAAAAGCTTTGAAAATAAAAGGTCCTAGAATCAGCTACTTAWATAGAAATATTCTTCTTTTTTCACTCAATCAACTTCTTTTCTAACAGAAGTTCCAGATAAGGCATAAGAAATTGAAGGTACTGATATGGTTTCCAGTTGCTCCTCAGATTCTCACTGTTACCTTTCTACAAAAAAATGAAAATGTTAAGTGTCCACCTCAGCTGTTTCATAGAAGTATAATATACATAACCCACTAAATTTTGAGCAAGATTCTCAAGAACCAGTTTGATTTGTGAGCTATACGCCTAGTATTCACATCTTTGAGAAAATTTAAATCAATGCATCTCTAGCATTTCTGCGATGTGTGCTTATGACACATTGCAAACATGTCCTTATCCAAGTGTGAAACGCTTGTTATCTGGTACAAAGCATGTATTTTATCATGCTGCATCAGAGCCTGCTCTGTGAACTAGAACCTCCACTTTGTAACAGACCTTTTCTGCTTGCTTCAGATAAGCAAGAATTCTGGGTTATTTCTGTGTTGTAACAAGTAGCTTCATTGCTTCTGAAGGATTCTCCACACAGAAACCAACTGGTATGACTGACGTTTGGGATTCTTCTTATCCAAGGTGAAAGAAAATTGAAAAATTATAGAAGATCAGAGAATCAGACTGAGAAGACAAGAAAGGCTTCTAACTAGAGGACATTAACTGTGCACTCTCAAAAGGAATGAAAAGAAAATCATAGGTCTGAGACCAAGACTGTCTAACACGTTTCCAAGGTCCTGCAACATCCGAGTGTGCTTGGCTAAGAAATTACTTAGCTAATCTGTTTCCCTTGCTTTTTTGTCACATGGTCCATGAAGAGTACTTAATCTCTGATGACTAGTTGCTAGAGCAGCTAGAGCAGACAGAGCTAGGGAGATGGGGCGTTCTGCAACCAACTGCACCTACTGCACTGAAAACTGCAGCTGCTATGATGATCTAGAGGAACAGACTTCACCTACAGAAATGAATTGTGTTCCAAAGAAAAAGAAGTGGAAGTAGTGCACATGATGTTATTCCGCAGTGACATTAACAACTTGCACACAGTGAGGAAAACATGAATATGAAAACGCATATACTCAGTACAGAAAGCAACTACAACTTATTTCAAAATAAATTACTAATCAACATTACTAAAATAAATTTTACTAATATTAATATTACTGATAAAAGTAATGCTAATAATATTACAAAAATACTGCACTAGTAAAATATTACTAATAAATTACTAATCAAATTAGAAGGAGTGGCTGATACACCAGAAGGCTGTGGCTGCCATTCAGAGAGACCTGGACAGGTTGGAGAGTTGGGCAGAGAGGAACCTCCTGAGGTTCAACACAGGCAAGTGCAGAGTCCTGCACCTAGGGAAAAATAATCCTAGGCACCAGTACAGGCTGGGGGCTGGCCTTCTGGAGCAGCTCTGCAGAGAAGGACCTGGGAGTGCTGGTGGATGACAAGTTGACCATGAGCCAGCAATGTGCCCTTGTGGCCAAGAAAACCAACGGTGTCCTGGGGTGCATTAGGAAGAGTGTTGCCAGCAGGTCATCAGAGGTGATCCTGCCCCTCTACTCAGCCCCTCTGAGATCACATCTGAAATACTGTGCCCAGTTCTGGGCTCCCCAGAACAAGRCAGACATGGAGCTACTGGAGAGAGTCCAGCAGGGGGCTAAGATGATGATGAGGGGACTGGAGCACTTCTCTTACTAGGAAAGGCTGCAAGAGCTGGGCCTATATAGCCTGGAGAAGAGAAGGGTGAGAGGGGATCTTGTCAAATGCCTACAAATACCTTAAGGGAGGGTGACAAGAGGATGGGGCCAGACTCTTTTCAGTGATGCCCAGTGACAGGAGAAGAGGCAACGAGCAAAAACTGAAACACAGGAAGTTCCACCTTAATTTGAGGAAGAACTGAGAGAGTGACAGAGCACTGGAACGGTTGCCCAGAGAGGTTGTGGAGTCTCCTTCTCTGGACATATTCAAAACCTGCCCGGACATGATCCTGTATAACGTGTTCTAGGTGACCCTGCTTGAGCAGAGAGTTTGGACTAGATAATCTCCAGAGGTCCTTTCCAACCTCAACCATTCTGTGATTCTATAATATGTGATACTATGCTGGTTGTCCACTTTGAATTTTCCATTAAAGTTGAAACATTGGACATCTGGAATGAAAAGACTACACCTTCTTACGTTTTACTCATGCTTAGCACTCAGGAGTAAATAAACTTGCAAATCATATCACAGTCTCAGATTTACTGTAAACATGGAAGAATGGAGGAATTTATGAAAATCTTCTTAGTTCTTGCAATTACTTTAAGTAAATTCTTTACATTCCTACCCTGAAGGTAAGAAATACATACTCTGGTTTTACGGAATCATTAAATTTTCCTTTGTACTTGATGACACTAAGATTCTTTACTACTCCTTCACAACAATGGTTGTTATCTTAACAAGAAAGAATTTCCAGGTTTCCAAATGCCTGTCTTTTCACTGAAAATCAATCAACTACATATTCACAGGGGCCTAAAACTAGCGTTTCACAAATTCAAATTATTAACACTGTCATTTAGCTTCAGTGCRTTTAGAAACAATCTT
The DNA here is from genome assembly GCF_003343005.1 of Rhea americana. Classification (NCBI taxonomy): domain Eukaryota; kingdom Metazoa; phylum Chordata; class Aves; order Rheiformes; family Rheidae; genus Rhea; species Rhea americana. The sequence continues at coordinate 11,382,672 of NW_028186978.1, read as the reverse complement.
TTCAACAACACTTTTTGAATTAAGGATGTTGTATTATCAACCCAATCTTGCAGAATGGAAATGAGACTAACTTGCCTGCAGGCTTGAGGAAGTCATGGGAAAAGCTGAGGATGGAACTTGAGTACCTAGTCCTCACCCACCCACTATCTCACTTTCAAAAGCAGAAAAATCTAACTGCCCACTCTCTTGAATCTTAAGCTTTCCACCCATCCTGCAAACGACCATGCATTCTGCAACACAGGCAACAACTGGATTCTGGACTTTAAATTCTCCACCATTTGGGGATCAGTCCTGCTTTTCTGCAGTCCCCATGCAAATCAGAAGTATTTCCGTAGGAATCATTAGCACTGCATCAGTCAAATCACCATCACTAAGACTAAAACTGCAATATATTATTCTAATAATGAGGAAACATGAGAATTTTAGAATGGGGCTTTTACTGTACATGGATGGCCAGGGGAACAACTTACTAGGATTTTTTAGTGGAGAAATTTGATCTTCATCTAGCAGTGTCAGCCCTTTTTTTAATAAAAGATCTAAGGGCGTAGAAACATAATCAATTCAAATTAAGTATCGATTTCTAAATAATGTAGAATTAAGTTAGACATTTACAAATACTAAATCACTGTTGTTTAGTAAGAATCAGCACCATATATTACAAGGTAATAGATAAAAACCTTGACAGATTGGAGATGAAGAAAGGTACCCCCAGCAAGTTGGGTAGGACACTCCCAGTGAAGTTGGATATTTGAATTAAAAGGGTAGGGGAAGAAAGCAAGCTGCAACACAAAACAGACTGCTTCCTATAGTCTTCKCTAAGCAAAACTAGAAATCTAGCAACAGACCAAATATAAAATCCAGAAAAAAATTCCAAGAGGTTAGGCAATGTACCATGGATTTATATCATTTTAATCGAGACCAGAATTTCGCATCATCCTCGTGAAGCAAGAGTCCTGAGGGAGACGTATGCAGTACTCTCTGATCAGGAAATGAGGTTACAGAGTATATACTAATTGGCTCCTCTAAAGACTACCCAGCTTGCCAGTTGCTGGGACAAAAGTATAACTCAGATCACTAACTCTGAGRTAAATATTTACAAGAAGATGATGTCTTATATATATTAGATATTTGTAGAAGGCTCTCTTACTCTGTCTAACTCTACAGGATTGCAACTAATTTCATTGTTACATTTCTTGCATGCCTTTGTGAATGTCCACTTTCAGAATTATCTTCCATTTCCTTTTAAAAATTAATGTTGAGAAATACTACTTATAGCCAAGTCTTGTGAAATCACATCCCGAACAAAACTTCAGCCAAATATTAAGGGTGATTTAAGTGTTCCTCTTAAACCATCCAAACAAAAGAGAATTCCTCTTAAACCATCCAAACAAANGGTTTGATCTATATTAAAAAAAAAAAAAAAAAAAAAAAAGTCTTTGGGTTGAAGCAGACAACCAGGAATCTTGAAACCTAGACTCTTTGTCCAAAATCACAGTTAGACACTACAATCCAGGTACTATACTTTTCCATAGGAAAAATATTATGTATTTATTCTGTCTTTGGGAAGTCATACAGGACAATGTTTTCAGGCACACGCAAAGAATGTACTCCCATTTTCCAAAGCACATCAAATTTTCAGCAAGTGTTTAATTAACCTTTGAAAAATGGACTAAAATATGGAGAAAAGCTTTGGAAATCATGCACAAAACCTAGCTTCTTCTGCCTCAGTCTTCCTATCCATATATAAAAGCGGGATGCCACTATATGGTTGTTGAGATGTTTAATTCATTCACGTCTGAAAAGAACCTTGGATAGAGGACGTTAGAGAACTACAAAGGAGCCTCATAAAGCAAGTGGTAGGCGAAGAAACAGAGCTGCTTATGCATTCGTTTCACTGCCTGAAAACTAATGTTAAGGGACAACAATCTTGTCAGACACACATCAGGCGTTGTTACGAGACATCAGGAGGCAGAAATGAACATTCATTGTTGCTGAACTGGGGAGATTAACATATGTCCCAAATCCTAGCCGATTTATGACARTATCTGCAGTTCCAAATTCTGTCTCTTTGAGACTCCTCTCCCTTCATAAACACATACACATATATATACACACGTGTGCATGTATATAAATTACATATATGGCCTCAAGCAGTCTGTGTCAGTGAAAAACGAGCATCGGATAATTTACAGAGGACACATCAACCTTCTCCTGTTGTCTGTTGCCCAGACTTGATTGTCTCAAGGACCAAATAACTGACTAGCAAAACTGGCACAAAACAATATGCTTTGTCTCTGAGCGTTTGGCTACTCTTTCTCATCTCTTTCTGGAATTAGAGTTATGACCATCTCAAATATCCAGATGAGAGGCCAAGGAAAATGTTTTAAAGTAACATAAAGAGTTATCACTACTTACACATTCCAGACTCCTGTTCAGCTGCAAATACATTAATGCAAGAAAAAAAGAAGAGTGTGATGTGGGAAAGGAGGCTGTCTACAATTTATCACTGCTGTGCAGACATGCCCTGAACAGAAAGCTGTGCCGAAAACCCAAATATAAGAATATGTATATTAGTGGCAGTTATATAGGAACACGTATATTAGTGGCAGTTATTTCTGATTTGGTCCGGGGGACTTTCCAAACTCAAGCAGCTCACGATGAAGGACTGGCCAGCCATGAAGAGCCTGCAGTAAAGCTGAAAGGACATGCAAATTGCTCTGATACCCCAAACAGACTTCTGCTGTTTCATGGATGCTATTGTACTCCAAAGAAGCAAGGAAAAGCTCCATTTTCTGCTTTGCTCGTTGATGCATCCTATTCCTACRTGAACTGTATCAGGGGCTTTTTATTTGCCACAGAGGGACCATCCCTCTATTCCAAAATTACACTAAGGATTCGAATTTGGAATGATTTCACAAATGGCACAGTTTTCTAAAAATGATAGGTCAGAACTGGACCAGATCCTCAGCTGGGGAAAATCAGTGCATTGCTGTAAGAACCAAGCTTGGGATGGGCTAAAATTTATGTAAAAAATAWAAGAGTAATTTCAAGCTTTTCCTTTTAAACAAGATTAATGAAGACGACAAAAATTACACTGTTCTAAAAGGTCAAAAGAAAGTTCTCTCTCCTGAGAATATGTTTTGCACAATGCCTCAAATTATGTCTCAAAAATGAGCCATAATTTTGGAAAATAATTTTACTGAAATTTTGCAGTGGGATCTTCTTTGATGCCTAAAAATTATGTTTCTTTGAACAGGCTGTGAATTCAACATTTAACAGTAAAGAATGAAAAAGTCTGTCRATACTACTACTTTCTGGATCAGTTAAATGTATAAAAGCATCAGAACCTAGCCCTCTGAAACTGCTGTCTACTCTTGCTGTTAAGTTTTACAGTTTGTTCAAGGTTTGCTTGTGTACTAGTAGTAAATTTAAAACAGCTTTTCTGCAATCAGATTCTTTCTTGCAACGTTCTAACTTTAAGTTCTTACTCAAACTTGTGTATCATGGAATGACTTGKTTTTTATAATGAGGCAGGCGAGGAACCTTGCAGAGTTCACCAAATACTGCACGAATGGCTTTCTGAATATCTTTTACTAGGTGCTCAACTTTAGTCTCTCTTACTTGTTTTTCAGGACTTTTCTCCAGCTCTAAGAACAAGACATTTTCTCCGGTTTACTTTCAGAAGCTTTTTCTAAACAGAACGTCTCTTATCAACTGACTACCATTGCAAGGGGCAAAACTTAGTCTTCCAACCAAAAAAAAGAAAAAAAAGAAAAAAAAGAAAAGAAAAGAAAAAAAGAAAAAGAAAGAAGACATGTACTTACTAAAAGTGGAAAAAAATTGAGCTCTAATCTTTCCATCTCCAGTTGTTCCCAGTCTGTGGTTTAATTTACTGCTGGGTTAGCAGGGTGTTCCACAATGCTTCTAATAATTACTTTCTCAAGGCTCTAATTCAACTGCAATTACCCACTACGGAAGTTAGAGAATTGGATCACAGCTCTGCTATGATCCAACTAAACTATCCAACTGAAAAGCTGGCCAGCCCCCAGAAGCCATTTTCCTCACCAAGGTGAATCAGGACCTTGCTGATCCATGTGGTGAGACTATCTCCTAATGGACTCTTCCACGCGTGTATCCTAGATACCCTTTCTCTGAGCCTAAGGAATCACTTTGCAACAAAGAAAATATTTATGCTTAGTTTTCAATGTAGACTAAAGAGTTACACTAACAAAACAACCTGGTAGAACTCCCTTTCACACCCACAGCTGACCAGCTGGGTTCATGGCTCACAGCTGGCCAAATGATCTAGATAATTAAAGAAGAAAAAAATCTCTTTGTTGTTCAGGGATTTCAGTCTGTTTCATCAAGAACATTATGTCCTTGATCTATCTCTGTTCTTTTTTGACTGTTTTTTTTTAAACTGCCAGATTTAAAGGCCACTATGACTCTATGGAAACTGCCTATCAGCCATCACGGACCATACCTACATAAAAGAAATGTCAGGACAGGAGACTCTCTAAAGAGCTCTCAGTAGAGTCCCTTTAACTCACTAAAGGCCATATGGCATATAGGGCACACGTTTATGGGCAGCTCCAAAATGTCCACTATGGGACAGAGGGAGTAGCAAAGCGGAAAGCATGGTCTGCATTCAAATAGCCCATCATTCTCTCCCAAGTCACCAAGCACTTCAGCACAGGATCAACTTTAAGCATGTGAGTAGCTTCACCCAYGGCACATTTGCTCGCTGGATTCACAGCCCGAGCCCAGAGGCCTGGCCACGCGCTCTGCCCCGATGGGGTCTGAATTTGGTGGGGTGTCCAGGGCAGCACAGGTGTCTGCTGCAACGGAGCTACTTGCCGGAAAAGGACTGAAAAAGACAGCGGGATGAATTTGTTTCTCTTGCAATCTGTTTTGATTGTCACTTTCCTTAATACCCAACACTCCATACAACATCGACACCGTAACAGGCTTCTTGCATTTTGAGAAATGTATTTTCTT